>NW_016107585.1:286930-296249 GCF_001604975.1 Cebus imitator
ACACAACAAAAATAAGAAATAAGATGTTTTAAAATTTCCCAAACATAAATTCATGTCCCTAAAATAAATCTGATGTTTCAACTAGTTTGCTTCATATAAACCAAACAATCAGTGTCTGTGAAAGTGTAAGCTGTCCCAGTGATGGACAGCTCTTTTCTTTCTACAAGCAGCGCGTTCGGTGGGTACCCTGGATATTTTGCTAAAACTTCTAACTAGCATTCTATTTATTATTCAGATTGATTAGAAAAATAAATTTTTCTTTTGACAGTTGTGTTGCTTTTTAAAGAATTACTTGTTTTAATTTACACCCTTCTATTGCAACACTTGAATCTGACACCTCAAGCATAACTCACAACTTGCAGGCTCCCCATGTCCCAACAGGAAAAACAAAACAAAACAAAACCTATGGCCCAGAGACGATGGCTCTATATTTATATTCAGCATCATATATCAGCATTTACCAGGGTGAGGCCAATGGTTGTCAACTCCTGGCTCTTAGTCAATATTTAATCACTGTGCAGTTATGTAGGAAGAAGGAAACATTCCCTCTCCCGATAACATGTCTCTAATATGAAAAAGCTTTCATTACATTTATGGAAGCCTGGTTATGCTTTTTAGAAAAGCTGTCAAACTGAGAAGTTGCACAACTGTTCCGATATGTTATTTTAAGTGCATTGCCATTGGTAGGTGTATAAAACGAATAACACTTAATCATGATTTTTAAAAAGTATTACAGAATTTTGGGTTCATCCTGCAACCTTTTAATTTTATTCATTTGCTTATTTATTAATGGAGAAAGGTGGCTGGAGAAAATAATGTATGAAATCCTCGTCTAGTTCATAACCTCTAGCTCTGGTTCAGTCTGTGGGACATGAAGCAAAGCGGCCATACTAAGGAGAAAATTCACAACGGCTTTTTGACTTTTACTTAATTTAAAAGATTCCACAGTTTTGTTTTTTGATAGACCTTTGGAAATAATTTTCTCAGACCCAGCACCGTGATTTAAAACCATTTACTTGGGCTGGGCACGGTGGCTCATGCTTGTAATCCCAGCACTTTGGGAGGGCGAAGTGGCTGGGTCACTTGAGGTTAGGAGTTTGAGACCAGCCTGGCCAATACAGTGAAACCCCATCTCACTAAAAATACAAAAATCAGCCAGGCATGGTGGCATGCACCTGTAGTCCCAGCTACTTGGAAGGCTGGAGCCGAATTGCTTGAACCTGGGAGGTGGAGGTTGCAGTGAGCTGAGATCGCACCATTGCACTCCAGCCTGGGCATCACAGCAAGACTCCGTTTCAAAAATAAAATAAAATAAAACCATTTACTTTCCCGTGTATTCTACAGGATAACTAAAGCATCACAAGGCATAAGTTAAGGGAAAAGAGCAAAGGAAATGGATGGGAAAGCCCACATCACTGGGATTCCTTAGATTCCTACCTGACAAAATATTTCATGTTTCTTGTGTAGCATAGCTATTCTAATGAACTGGTCAGCTGAGCTGGAGACGTTTTTACCACTTAAACAAGACCTACAGTGTTCCATAGGGAAGGCTCATGCATTCCTTATAGTGTCAAGATGAAAGAAAAACTGCAGAGAAGGTGAAAGCTGGAAAGTGAGACAGAGTAATAAGTACTGAAAATGTCTTAGCTCAAAGGCACAGAGTTTCTCTCTTTCATTCTTTCTGCTAACCCATGACCAGATGAACAGGTGTAGACTTTCTCAACAGGATGACATGTGGCAGAAAACATTTTCACTTCAAAGTTGCAAACCATATTTGACATTCAACAGCTTTTCATTATGGTACGTAGAAGAGAGAAGCTTTACCTCAGCTCGTTACAATTCATTGGTGGTGCCCTGACATAGTAATTACCCTTCGCTCCTAACCAAGACTCCCCAGTCCAATCATCACATATGGGATGGAAGGAGGACTGCAGGGGTTTCTCTAACCTCCTTGGACCTGCCCGCAAAGCATAGAAGGATTTTAGAAAGAAGACCCAGGGTAGAGTGCTCACGTGGCTGGCATGAGAATATCTGACTTTCTCTTGGCACCTGGCATTATAGTGCCTTTACTTCATCTTGGGTTAATGTGCCTGAAGCTTCAGGTAAATCACAAATAACTCATTAGGAAAAACACTGGGACCTCTGTTTTACTATATTCCCAGCTCACAGCTTCCAGTAGACCTGCGAGAAAAACCCACAAATATGCCAGCTACTTTAAACCAACATACTCAAGAAGTTCCTGGAGCCTGAGAAATTTAACACTAATTCATTACCGGTTTCAAGCAGTGTCTTCCCACTTACTTCACTAAAAGACTCCATTCTCCAGTCCACAGCAGTTCTCCCAGTATAAGGAAGTGACATTTCAAGCATTGTGCCTGTTATTAAACTCCTTGCAGCATAAAAATATTTCAAATCAACTACAGGAAAATTGCAAGTTTATTTTATTGTGTGCAAGATGGCTTTTAAAACTGGTGGAAAGTTCCATAAATGAAATACAGACTCTATGCCTGGGATATGTCTGTGAGGTAAGGGAATGATTTTGGTGAGGATCCCCCTGGCGCAGTTTCCATGAAACTTTCCAAACTCCCTCTTGCTCCGAGTTGGGCAGTTCTTGCCATTTCTCCTTTCACCTGGCTCCCAGGAGCTCTTCAGGTCTCCATTCAGCTGTCAATCTCTCAACATTGCCTCTGGCTCCGCAGCTAGCCAAGTCAATCTCCAAAGTCAACTAAATCACTTATCTTGGATGTTAAATAACCAACCTCAGTGTTTGTTTGACGTCCCTCTAGCTCAACAAAATAAATAGACCACTTGGGAAGAAATCCTAGCTAGGTTGACTCCCTATGGTCTAGCAGAGTGCAGCTACTGAGTAAATAAATGACTATTAAGTGAATAAGTAAATGAATGCGCAAAAACATTGCAGAAGGAGCGGATTTCGCTGTAGCTTGAGCGCCCTCAGCTTTCCCCTACCCAAACTCATCTCCCTTCCTGGTGTTTCAGTGACAGTCTCTTTGTTGGACGTGGTGCCACAAATGAAGCTATTGCTGGATGTAATTTCAGGACTTCCGGGAGGAGAGTTCTCCGGGTGTGTTGCCACCAGGTGGCAAGGGCTCTCAAGTCATGCCCATCACAGCAAGGCTGCCCATAACCTTAGAGATCCGTAGTCCTATTCTACATATAAATCAATTTACAAGGAGTAGCTAGCTTGGCATCAGGTGTCAAGAGAGCAGTATACATCAAATGCATCCTTTAACCTCTCAGAGCCTCTGCTAAACCTGAGGATCATTACAAACCCTTCAAGCCAATATAGAGAGCAAGTTTCTTTTTTTTTTTTTTTTTTTTTTTTTTTTGTTGGGTTTTTTTTTTTTTTTTTTTTTTTTTTTTTTTTTTTTTGAGACGGAGTTTCACTCTTGTTAACCAGGCTGGAGTGCAATGGCGCGATCTCGGCTCACCGCAACCTCCGCCTCCTGGGTTTAGGCAATTCTCCTGCCTCAGCCTCCTGAGTAGCTGGGATTACAGGCACGCACCACCATGCCCAACTAATGTTTTTGTAGTTTTAGTAGAGACGGGGTTTCACCATGTTGACCAGGATGGTCTCGATCTCTTGACCTCGTGATCCACCCGCCTCGGCCTCCCAAAGTGCTGGGATTACAGGCTTGAGCCACCGCGCCCGGCCAGAGAGCAAGTTTCTAACTGAGCCTTAAGACTGGATGGATTGATAATTAGAAGTAAGCACAGAGGTGGTGGTGGGGACCTTCAAAACAGAAAGAAGAGCATAAAGCCATGCATTTATGTTTAAATAATTTTTTGGCAAATTAAAGTTTCCATTTATGAAAAAAGCATATATAGAAGTCCATAGACATAGAAGGTATTACATACCAAGAGATAACAGATATTCAGATGTGGCTCTTGGTATTAGCAAAGAGAAACAGCTATTGTGTGTTGAAGGTTACAGAGGCTAACTTCCAACTATTTGGTGTAGTAGTTTATAACTAAAAGTGGAAAGCACACTCACTCTCTCTGTGGTTCCACCATAAGCTTCAGTTTCCTTGTCTGTAAAACGGCATGAATAGTACTGACCTGCCCCAATATGAGCATGTAATGAAAAGTGTGTGGCCCAGTACTCTGCCTTAGCTTGAGCACCCTCAGCCTCCCCTACCCAAATTTGTCTCCCTTCCTGGTCCTTGGGTGGGAGTCTCTTTGCTGGACATGCTGCCACAGATGAAGCTATTGCTGGATGTGATTTCAGGACTTCTGGGCAGAGAGCTCTCTGGGTGTGTTGCTACCAGGTGGCAAGGGCTCCCAAGTCATGCCCATCGCAGCAAGGCTGCCCGTAACCTCAGGGACCCACAGTCCTATTCTACATATAAAGTCAATAAATAATAGCTATTATTATTAAATACTGCATAATGTGAACATGCTTGCTTTTTTATAATTTCTGGCTATTTTCTACATTTTTAGTGTAAGGGTATGAAGGCTAGTGGTCCTGTGCCACGGAGAAGCCCTGTCCTGGGAAGGGATGACAAGTGACTTCTTAGGTCAGGTTTAGTGTGTGTCTGTCCACTTCTTGCAGCATTGTCCCCCTCCTAGGACACATCCACCACATTTGTTTGTTGATGTGATTTGTCAGTCTTCCCTGTGTGACCACAACCTCTATGACATGACAGCTCCCTGTCAGCTTCCGATCCTCCCTGTCCTCCGTACCTAACACATAGTAGACATTCAATCTATATTCACTCATTGAATAAAGTTATAAAGAAAAAATCATGACATATATTAAGAAAATTCTTGGCAGACATCATTTTGTGCACTATGCCTTGCTAAAAAGCTTCACATAAGCAATTTAAAAATAGAACTCATGGGCCAGGCACAGTGGCTCACATCTGTAATCCTAGCACTTTGGGAGGCCGAGGCAGGTGGATCACGAGGTCAGAAGTTCAAGACCAGGCAGACCAACGTGGTGAAACCCCATCTCTACAAAAAAATACAAAAATAAGCTGGGCGCGGTGGCAGGTGCCTGTAATCCCAGTACTTGGGAGGTTGAGGCAGGAGAATCGCTTGAATCTGGGTGGCATAGGTTGTAGTGAGTCGAGATCGGGCCACTACACTCCAGTCTGGGCGACAGAGTAAGACACCATCTAAAAAAAAAAAAAAGTAGAACTCCTGGCCAGGCATGATGGCTCACACCTGTAATCCCAACACTTTGGGAGGCTGAGGCAGGTGGATCACCTGAGGTCAGGCATTCAAGACCAGCCTGGTCAACATGGTGAAACTCCGTCTCCACTAAAAATGCAAAAATTAGGTGGGCATGGTGGTATGCGCCTGTAATCTCAGCTACTCGGGATATTGAGGCAGAAAAATTGCTTGAACCCAGGAGGCGGAGGTTGCAATGAGCCGAAATCGCGTCATTCCTCTCCAGCCTGGGCAACAAGAGTGAAACTGTCTCAAAAAACAAACAAACAAACAAACAAATAAATAACTCTTGCTCCAAATTGGATTCAGAACACTTACCCCCTCAGAACACAGAGACTTGCTACACTTAGAACACACAAAAACAGATTCTACAAGATAAGGAATGGTTAGAAAGCAATCTTTAATTCACATTAAAAATACAAAATTTATGCTGTAAGACGAGTTGTTTTTATCTCAATAATCATAAGGAGATGACGATCTGATTCCTAGGGCTGCTGATAACCACCTCCTCATGCACAGTCTCAGCCGCATCAAGTGGACGCATCTGAGCTGGCATCAGAGCACACGGGCACACCTGTGGCTGCAGCTAGACGCTGACATTGCAGCTCCGTGTCTGAATCGTGGTATTAACACTACCAGAGTCACAGGTCGAACCCTGTGACAAAGATAATATAAAAAATGTTTCCTATTTTTCTAAAGAAACATGAGTAAACATCCCAAAATTGTTTGTTTGGAATCTCTGTTAACTTTGTACTTAGAGCCAGTAGTTCCAAAGAGGAAAAGAATCTCAACTTTTGTATTTTCAATAGGTCCTCCACCGTATTATGTAGTGACAGCTGCAATTAAATAAAACCTCAATATGACTGAGCAACATTGAAGTTTCATTAGAGTCTGCGTAACAAGAAATTTTATAAAGACTCACCATCACTCCTTGAAATTAAATTGTCTCAGGTGAATTTCTAGCAGATGAAACAGCTAAAGCCACATATGTGTGTGTGTTTACATTTCAGATACTGTTCTTAAAGAGTTCTTCCATTTTTATTATTCATAAATAATAAAAAATAAATCATGATACATTTCCCTGATTGCAAATAACAAATCAATTTTTGAACTGCTTTGAAGATGAAAGAGAAAAGTAAATGCTAAGTAATGTCACTCTGAACATTAAGAAAGGAAACATTTATGTTTTTCACTAAATGAGTAATACCAATAAATAGTACAAATACATATTGTATCTATATAAGGGNAAAAATTAAGTGAAATAGACGTGTGTAGTTTTCCTTTTGATGTTATTATTTCTAATTATTTTAAGCATTTAAAGGAGAAAAAAAGCTACTCTGGTGTCAATAAATAAGAACAACCCTCTTTCACAGGTTTTCCTCCTTAAGATCTCTTCTACAATCTCACCAGACCTCTTGGCAAATGATCCCACTTGCCCCAACTCATTCTCATTTCAGGTAAGACATTTAGCCTCTTTGGATCTCAATTTCCTCATATGAAAAGTGAGGAGGTTGGATTAGGAGTGGGATGGGTACCTGGTAACCTAGAGGCAGTATTCTGGATAGCAGATACTTGTTAGTCTCACAAATGTACATGTATAAAGTTATCTGCCAATATTTAATAGTCAAGATAGTTCTCATAACATCTCAGGCATGGACCTTGGGCTTCTCCTGACACATCAGAACACTGAGACCATGTTCTAGTATGACACGAAGTCAGGCAGCAAGTGACAGCAGCCGCCCTTTTACCCCTGAGACATACCCTCTAGTACACCACGGTCCTCTCCTGCTGGACCCGCTGCTCTCATGGGTTACCTATGTGACCTCTGGAAGTATCTGAATTTGCCACCCTTGCTCTGGAATCCCTTTCGGCTCTAATATTCTCATTCCCAGTGTGATTGTTTACTAAAAAAGGGAGCTTTGATTTGGCTTTCAGCACACTGGAACTCTATAGGGGTTTTACTCATGTTAGCACAGACACAACTGTTCATCTGCTTTCTTTAGAGTTTCTGTATGAGACACAAGAAAAATAAATCTAATATTTAGATCACTATCCCACAGTAGAGCAGGTATTCAAAATGTTTTAAAGTTACTGCTGACTAGAGTTGTTCTTCTAGAATGAGCTCTCATTTTAAAGGTTATTTGGATCAGATGATGGGGTCACTGTAGGATGGATAACAACTCTAACAGATTACTGGTTATACAATTTAAGTGTTCAAAAATAAAATTCCAGCGTTATACTCTCTTATTCCTTGCAGAACCAATTTTAGAGTGGAAACAAAAAGGACAGACCACTTAAGATGTAGTTGTTCAAAATGAAATGTCAGACTAGGTCAAAATGGACCAAAACTTATGTAAGACTGCATAAAGAAAAAAAAATTGTCTGCAATTTTCATAAGTAGAGTCATTTTTAGCTACTGGTGTCATGAAGAGAAAAACAGGAGACTGAATTGGTTCTGAAACTATTTGAAAACATGTTATTTTTATGAGTGTAGATTAGCCTTTAGGTTCTTTTCTAAGACGATACTGTATCACTTTCCTAGAGGTTGAGACTTCTTTTATTTTGGAAATAAATCCAACACTATTCTTCCTTTAGGTGAGGAAAAGAAGTAAAAGCTATAATGCTGTTGGACTTGACATTAAAAATACCCTGGCATTTCACAGCACAGCAGTTTTTTTGCTTTTGTTTTTATTTTTTAGTACTCTAACCTCAAATCTAAATTTACAACATTGCGGGAGATCTTAGGAATTATGAGGAAATTAGCTCATTCCCTTTAAACTTTTTCAGAAAGCAAAGTTCTCTCCATATATGGCAAACCAAGAAGGAAGCAGAACCAAGTTACTTTCATTTAGGAGCTGCCAAGACTTAACAATTGTTTTGTTTCAGGCACGCCTACAACCCACGTGTGAACAAGCCGACCCTGGCACAGTTGGGTGGCTAGGGAGTGAGTGCCTGTCCTCATCTCTCCAACATCAGGCAGTACAACAGTGGGCCTGGAAAGGGGTCCTGGCCACTAGAGGCACCCTGTGCTAGATGAACCACTTTCTTAGGGACTTTGAATTGGTAACCTGCATAGGAGAGAAAGGTGAAACAGGCAGGCTAAGGACCACAGTGGGAAGATCCCAGAGAAGGAAGAATGGGTGTGTGGGGCTGAGGAGTAACAGCATGACCCAATCAGCTAGGATGTGCCCAGGGAGGCACGGACAGACCATCTGCTGTCTGCAGACCTGGCTGGAAGGCTGTAGAGACGGCTTCGGGCCTTTCCTAGGCATCCTGGAAAGCAGCCCCATCAACCTCTGGCAAATGGAGCATCACCTGTCCCCTGTACCTGGAAAAGCCCAACCTTGCACACTTTCTTGATAGAAGTTTTTTTAAAAACAAAAACAAACAGGGCCAGCACAGTTGCTCACACCTGTAATCCCAGCACTTTGGGAGGCTGAGGCTGGCAGACCATGAGGTCAGAAGTTCAGGACCAGCCTGGCCAACATTGTGAAACCCCATTTCCACTAAAAATACAAAAATTAGCCGGGCGTGGTGGTGCGAACCTGTAATCCCAGCTACTCGGGAGGCTGAGGCAGGAGAATCACTTGAACCTGGGAGGCAGAGGTTGCAGTCAGCCGAGATCGCACCACTGCATTCCAGCCTGGGCAATAGAGTGAGACTCCATTTCAAAAACAAAAACAAACAAACAAAAAAACTCTGTGAATAACTAAGACATACTAAAACATTTATTTCTGTGAGGCAGAGTTTTGAAGGGATCAATCATCTCAGACATGGGCAATAAAACCCTCTCGAATTGATGAATTTGCAGAAATCAGCTGCAGACTAATACACTGCTTCTTGTAATCCATAAAAATTGAAGCTTTTTGTTTGGGTCTACTATGCTAATATCCCAAGGAAGAAAGATTCACAGTCACTTTCATGAACCATAAACACTAAGAAGAAACTTTGAGAAATGGAAGAAAAAAAAAAGAAAGAAAATGATTAATGTGATATTGCTGCTGATGGATAAGCCAGAGGTTATTTGATTACACATAAATATAAAATGTTTGGGTGGAAATACAGAGGCATGAGTGAAAGGTATGGATATAAGTGGGAATTATTAGAAAACCTGATACACACAATCAGA
>NW_016107585.1:296445-297889 GCF_001604975.1 Cebus imitator
TCCCAGGCTCCAGTGATTCTCCTGCCTCAGCCTCCCAAGTAGCTGGGATTACAGGCATGCACCACCACGCCAGGGTAATTTTGTATTTTTAGTAGAGATGGGGTTGCTCCATGTTGGTCAAGCTGGTCTCTAACTCCCGACTTCAGGTGATCCACCAGCCTTGGCCTCCCAAACTGCTGGGATTACAGGCATGAGCCACCACGCCTGGCCCAACTCTTTAGCTTTCAGTAAGTTTGGCTTTAATATAACCTCATGTTGGTTAGAGGTAACAAAAAAATGAGTTTACAAGTACCTTTTAAAAAAACTGTCAACCTGGGGCTGAACAAAACTCTGGTTGAGATCATTCCCACTACCTGGGCATTCCCTAGCCTAAATATCATCTTTGAACTAACTACACTTTACAGCAAATACACCACAAGAGTAGGGGGGGAAATTTAAATAACATAAAATGATGCAAATACTGAAAAATAGGTCAGTGGAGAGAAAAAAATTAAGTATATGTATAAACGAGAACAGATAAAGACTAGTGATGAGGAGCAGTGACAGAGTATGCAAGACATAATTAACAAATATATATGAGAAAGGCAACAGTTACTTTTTGTTTTATTTTAATTATTTTTTTATCTTCCATTTTCAGAAGACAGGAAGATAATTATTCACAAAAGGGAAGTAGTAGCCAAAACTAAGCCAAAACAAATATACAAACATCAACAACAAAAAGCAACAGCATCTGAGAAACAAGGGGAGCACTTGCAGATTTGAAGAGAGACTTGGTAAGTTAAGGAGAATGATTATTACAACTATCCTGGACATGAAACAAATAATTAAGGACAGTTCAGCCCTACAGATTTAACTGGGGAAACACACAAATAAAAACCCAAATGAGGCTGGGCTTGGTGGCTCATGCCTGTAATTCCAGCAGTTTGGGAGGCCGGGGGGGGGTGGATCACCTGAGATTGGGAGTTCGAGACCCGCCTAACCAACATGGAGAAACCCCGTCTTTACTAAAAATACAAAATTAGCCGGGTGTGGTGGTGCATGCCTGTAGCCCCAGCTACTCGGGAGGTTGAGGCAGAAGAATTGCTTGAACCTAGGAGGTGGAGGTTGCGGTGAGCCAAGATGGTGTCATTGCACTCCAGCCTGGACAACAAGAGCAAAACTCTGTCTCAAAAACAAAACAAGCAAAGAAAAAAAAACAAAACAAACAAAAAAAGACCCCAAATGCATTTCTCTTTCCTTTATATTCATTTTTCTATTTCTGGCCAGGCGCAGTGGCTCAAGCCTGTAATCCCAGCACTTTAGGAGGCCGAGGCGGGTGGATCACGAGATCAAGAGATCGAGACCATCCTGGTCAACACGGTGAAACCCCGTCTCTACTAAAACTACAAAAAATTAGCTGGGCATGGTGGCGCGTGCCTGTAATCCCAGCTACTCAGGAGGCTGA
>NW_016107585.1:297924-323394 GCF_001604975.1 Cebus imitator
AAAAAAAAAAAAAAAAAAAAAAAAAAAAACATTTTTCTATTTCTTTCTCTCACCAGGGAACACTAAAAAACACTAAAAATCAGAAAGCCTTTTAAATTCCAAATACAAATAAGTGGCATACAAGTGGAATATGAAGTTCTCACACATATTCTAACTATGCCAGGCATCCTAATCTAGACTATTTCATGAGCTGCTTCTGAACCCCTCAGATACCTTTCCTACTAGCCCTTTCTTGGTTTTGTTATTTCTCCTTTTGGGGGGGTACTCTTTAGCTAGAACAAAATCTGTCTTCACTTGTGGGGTGAGCCACACAGAGATCTTCTCTCCTTTGGCTTTCTATCATCCAGGGAGAGCATTGTTCTGTTGCTAGAAAGACACAGTGTGATGAGCTGAAATCTAAAAGGAAGAAGACAATTTTATAATTATTCTGACAACATAGGTTTAAAAAAGAAAAAAACAAAATGAAATCTTTTCTATCAAATGATAAAAATTAGAATCTACTTCTAGATTTGGAAGCTTTTAAATTATGAAGCTGGATCTGTACTCCAAATTAAATTTGGGAAACACCCATTCTTTAAAAAAAAAAAATTTAAAAAGGTGACATCCACTGAAGCACTTAAGCGGGGCAGAGGTCATTAAAAGTGGGAGTTAGGAGCGGGTGACTTGAGGCTGGGTCAGGCTTGGGCTGAGGAAGTTGGGTGACGAGATTTAATCTTCATAGACCTCAGTTTCCTCCTTTGAAAAAGTGAGACTTTGATGAGATGATCTCCCAGAATCCCTTTCTGTTTCTAAAATCCTATTACCTTTCTATTGAAAATGCTAGATTTCACAACTGACACTTGAATTTCTACAAAAGTTTAGTGCAAAATGGTCTCCCTGTAACTGACAGTAGAAAGCGTGCTTAGAGCACAGGGAGCATCAAGCAGCTAAGGAAGAGCACTTGCAAACGCCGTTTTCATTAAAACACTAAGGACCAAATTTCAAAAGTAGGAAAACAAGACCATCCATCTCTTCAGGGGCAAAGGTCTAGAAATAAAAACAAATTTCTATTTTAAAATGCAAATATAATATCACAGCATTTGGATAAGCTTTTAAGAAAGGACCTGGAATTAATACTTTAGCAATAATAAGAGAGTTTATAGTGTAGCAGCTTTGAGTAAATTAAAGAACTAAACAGAAAGGCTTGCACAAAATACATTAACCAACCAGATAACAACCATACATAAAATGTCTACACTTCAGGGAATGTGTAATATGTGTTTAAAGAGGAGGGGAAACTTAAGATAGTTGGACTGTTAAGAGACATATCCATAAGAAGACAACAGAGAATTCAAGATAAAAGTAATTATGAGCCAGGTATGATGGCTCATGCCTGTAATCCCAGCACTTGGGAAGCCAAGGAGGGTGGATTATTTGAGGTCAGTAGTTCAAGACCAGTCTGGCCAACATGGCAAAAACCCATCTCTAAAAAATTAGCTGGGTGTGATGATGGGTGCCTGTAGTCCCAGCTACTCCGGAGCCTAAGGCACAAGAATTGCTTGAACCTGGGAGGTGGGGGTTGCAGTGAGTTGAGACTGTGCCACTGTACTGTAGCCTGGGCCACAGAGCAGGACTGTCTGAAAAAAAAAAAAAAAATAGTAGTTATGATGTCACCAAAACAGCAGGGAACCAAAATCAGAAATTGACGAGTCAGGCCTGATTTCTGTCAGGTGTGAAATTTCTGTCAGGAATGCCAGCAAGGAGTCTGGAACTGAAAGTGCAGGCAGAACAGGAAGGGATGGAGGGAGGTGAGGCGATACCAGTGGTGAGATGTTCAAGAAGCTCTGCCAGTGTGTGATGAGAATATCTGCCTCTGTTTTTTAGATGCACATCCTGAATATTTTCCTGCGGATGTCTTAAAGGTCCACTATGTGGAAACTAATTGGTAGGCAAAGATTTCTTTTAATCAAACTACATTTTCAAAGACTGTTCTACAATACAGTGATACATCCAATAATAACTTAATTGTACACACACATAGATAACCCCAGAACTAATGGAATATTTTCAAAATTTTAAGAATTGTTTACATGTGGTTTACCTGCAACCTAATTTAAAAACAAACAAAACGTAACCATATTTCTTTGAAGTCTAGAGTACATGCCAGTAGACAGAGCAGCTTTTGCAGCTCTTAAGCAAAAATCATCATAAATAGGAAAGTAGGTAAGAACCTTTCATTATAGTACTAGACATTTCAAGGTAAAAGGTTGAAGCACAGAATACATTTCACCTTGGTAATTTCCAGTTATAATAGTAAAAAAAAAAATTTAACACTGTCATGTCATGCTTTCTAACAGAAATATGTGACAGCTGCATTCCACAGAGAATGTTTTCAATGCTGTGCCCAGGCTGCCGAATCACACAACTTATTAAACTTATAAACTTTACTATATTTTGTGAGAATACTAAAGGCATCTTAATTCAAGTCTACCAAAATAGAAACTCATGTAATTTAAACATAGCCCAAGTAACTAAGAAATAAACTACTCAGCTGTTCAAGTGACTTTAGTAGTATCATTGATGGGGAAGGAGTAACTGAGCTGTAATTCTTACAGAATAATACATTGAAAATAACCTATAATTAGTGCCATTCTAGGAAGAAATGTAGGTAATTTAAAAGTGTGCTACTAGCTAATAGTATAAACTAATAAAAAAGAAATTATTTTCAAGTACTTCGGAAATAACTTCGTCAAAAGAATTTGCTTTCAATTAACATGTCAGTTAAAATTGTTCTTATCTTCTCATTAAATGAGGAAAATGCACCTGTCATAGACACTAAAAAATGATAAAGCCACACTTAAAGTGTGTTGAGTCTACAACTAGAACTCTTCTCTAATTTAAAAATGGTTCATTTCCTTCTTTTAAACAACAGGAGTAAACACTAGTTGGATGTGACATGTGATCTCACTGCTCTCTTGTTTTCTCTTAAGAGACAGGGCACAACCACCCAGCCGCCTGAAGGGAGGTATCCTGGAAAGCACGGTGAAGACAGAATAGAGCAATAGGAAAGAGGGAAAACCTCTTTCAGTGCTTTAAGCATCATGTGATGGCAAAGTAAAATAGTACTTCTTTGGAATACAGGAGGCAGCTTCTTATACAAGTAAACACACACCTACCATGTGATCAAGCCATTCTCACTTCTAGTTATGCACTCAAGAGAAATGAAAGTATATATTCAGGCTGGGCACAGTGGTTCATACCTGTAATCCCAGCATTTTGGGAGGCTGGGGCAGGTGGATCACCTGAGGTCAGGAGTTTGAGACCAGCCTGATCAACATGGTAAAACGCCATCTTTACAAAAACACAAAAATTAGCCGGGCATGATGGCTGGTGCCTGTAATCCCAGCTACTAGGGAGGCTGAGGCAGGAGAATCACCTGAGCCCGGGAAGTGGAGGTTGCAGTAAGCCAAGATCGTACCACTGCACTCCAGCCTGGGCAACAGTGCAAGATTCCATCTCAAAAATAAATAAATAAATAAATAAAGTATATATCCACACAATGACTTGTACATGAATATCCATAGCAATTTTATTTGTAATAGCCAAAACCTAGAAACAACACACGTGTCTATCAACAGATTAAAATGGTATATCCACAAAATGGAACACTACTCAGCAAGAGTTGGAACAAACTACTGATATACATAATAATGTGGATGAATCTCAAAATAATCACTTGTTGAGTGAAGGAAGCCAGACAAAAATCCATACATATTTTGTGATTCCACTTATGTTAGTTTTAGAAGACATGAACTAATCTATAACATAGATCAGCTGGTTGCCTGGGACACGATGGTGGTATTACAAAGCAGTGCAAAGATACTTTTGAGGATGCTAAATATATTCATTATCTTGATTTTCATGATGGTTTCACAGGTGTGTCAAAACACATACATATGCCATACATATGTCAAAACTCATCAAACTGTACATTTTAACTATGTATAGTTGATATATTTCAATTATACCTCAATAAAGCTATTTTTATTTTTTATTTTATTTTACTTTTTGAGACAAAATTTTGCTTGTCACCCAGGCTGGAGTGCAATGGCACAATCTTGGCTCACTGAAACCTCTGCCTCCTGGGTTCAAGCAATTCTCCTGCCTCCGCCTCCCAAGTAGCTGGGATTACAGGCGCCCACCACAATGTCTGGCTATTTTTTGTATTTTTAATAGAGATGGGGTTTCACCATGTTGGCCAGGCTGGTCTCAAACTCCGGGCCTCAGGTGATCCACCCATCTTGGCCTCCCAAAGGGCTGGGATTACAGGCGTGAGCCACTGAGCCCGGCCAATAAAGCTATTTTTTTTTTTCTTTTTTTTTGAGATACAGTCTCGCTCTGTTGCCAGGCTGGAGTGCAGTGGCGTGATCTCAGCTCACTGTAACCTCTGCCTCCTGGGTTCAAATGATTCTACTGCCTCAGCCTCCCGAGTTGCTGGGACTATAGGTGCCCACCACCACGCCCGGCTAATTTTTGTATTTTTAGTAGAAACAGGGTTTCACTATATTGGCCAGGATGGTCTCTACCTCTTGACGTCATGATCTGCCAGCCTTGGCCTCTGAAAATGCTGGGATTACAGGCGTGAGCCACTGCGCCTGGCCAATAAAGCTATTTTTAAAGGAAAGGGTCAAAGTGGGCTGAGTCTCCAGAGACAGAGAATAGGCTAGACATGGAAGAACACACCCTCTGAAGGAGAGGAACTCTCAGGGAAAAACACGGAAAAAAAGATGTGTAATTATATTCCACTCAGGAGGAAGAGTACACTAAGGCAGTTGCCCACTACCCCACTTGGCGACAGGTCCACCAGAGCCTTCTGAATAGGAGGAAGAGGGCTACAGTGATGCACTAAGGTCCTGGAGAAGCAGAAGAGAGAAAGCCGACTACCTGTGGCCTGCTCTCTAAAAAGGGAAAACTGTCCAGTCCTGTCCAGCAGAGTCACAGTAGGCAGGAACATAAGAATTTAAGGCCAGGTGCAGTGGCTCATACCTGTAATCCCAGCACTTCAGGAGGCCAAGGCAGGCGGATCTCGAGGTCAGGAGATCGAGACCATCCTGGCCAACATAGGGAAACTCTGTCTCTACTAAAAATACAAAATATTAGCCAGACGTGGTGGCAGGCACCTGTAGTCCCAGCTACTGGGGAGGCTGAGGCAAGAGAATCACTTGAACCTGGGAGGCAGAGGTTGCAATGAGCCAAGATCATGTCACTGCACTCCAGCCTGGGTATAGAGCAAGCCTCCACCTCAAAATTTAAAAAAAAGGAATTTAGGAGAAACATGAACTTCTGCAAGCAGGACTCCTAATCTGACATCAAAGGCACCAGCCCTAGAACCTTTCTTTACTCTGTGTATGGCCCTTGAGTTTATAAAGTGTTCACCCACAAGCGGGAATGCAAACCCAGGGCAGGACTGTGAGCAGCATGCTGACACCAGATGAGCAGGGGCTGGCCATGGAAGGGCACTTCTGGGAGTAGTTCTGGTTTTGGGTAGAGTCCCTCACCCTCTTGGCATGCGTCAGGCGTTTATTTGTGCCAGGTACAATGAGAACTACTGGGGACATGGCTGCCCCAGGCACTGACATCACAGTGGAGGGCTGGGTCAGGTGCTGGAGGTCTATCTTGAGCTCCCAGCTCTGAGCTGGAGCAAGGATCCAGTCACCAGAGTGTTTCCATCAAGATTCCTCAGGCCCCTCCATGCTCTGACACCAAAGACAGTTCCTGACAGCATCCAAGCTCATCACCCTTCACAGATACCAAGAGAGAGATTAGCTGTTTAAACCCATCACAAAGTGAAGGTCAGTGCTAGCTTTTAAATCCCACCTAAACATTGCGTGTTTTTAAATTTGCCTCTTAATCTTCCCTGAATTAGGGACAGCAGATTGCCATCCCATTGTTGAGACCTCAGTCATCTTTCTGCGTGCATCACAGCAACTGAGTGGAAGGAAAGAGCACTGGATATGGAGTTAAGAGACCTGGATTCTGTCACTATTCTGCTCTGTAGAACAGTATATCATTAAAACAAAACAATATAAAACACTGTCTGTGAAAGGAGACTCATAAGTAAGGGGATTTTGATGATTTCCAGTTCACTTATGTCCTTAATTCTAAGGGAGTGCAATAAGGGACTTGTCAATAGGAAACCCTTTAAGTTTTAGGGAGGTGGGAGTGCCTTCCTTTACTTTTATTTCAAATTATTTTAAGCATTAAAACGCAGGGGGTGGGGGGGAACTAGTCTGCTGTCAGAAGAAAGAACAATACCCCATTCGTAAGTTTCTCACTGGGCCCGAGGCAAATCACTTAACCTCTCTGGGTCTCCATTTTCTCAACTGTAAAATTAGGGAGTTGGATTAGGTCTGGGTTGTGTTGTTGTTACAAACCATTCATTCATTCATTCATTCATTTGATATTTGAGAAACTACTCCACCGCAGGCATGTCCCATGCAATAGGTTATAGAATTTAAAAACAGGCAAGAACCCTGCACTCCTGCCGACATTTCAGAGATAACAAAAATAGAGAACTAAATCACATAATGTCAGAGAGCGACAAGCACTGGAAAACAACACACCAGGAGTGCTTGAGTTGGAGTGGAGTGCTGTTACTTTACTTCAGGAAGGTGGGTGGGCAGCTTCTCTGAGACCGTGAGAGTTGAGCTGAGTTGATAAGGAACCAGACACTTGCTTCCAAGCAGAGGTAACAGATAGGTGAAAGCCCTGAAGTGGGAATAGGCTTACTTGATGAAGAGAACCTATCCACTTTTCATTGTGTACCCCCCTCCTAGTGGTGTGTATTAATGTCACTTAAATGTATTCCTACAAGACATTTTAAAGAGGAGTAAAATATCATTGGATTTGAACAATTCCTTCAAGACAGGCCTTCTCTTCCACATGACTCCTTTGTTCTTCTCAGGTTTCTGTCCTCATGATCATAAATTCCCTTACTTATTCCAGGCAACACTAAACAGGGTTTAAATCACTGCTTTTCAATCTTTTATAACAGCAACCCGTAGTGAGAAATAAACTTTATGTTGCGACCCAGCGTAAAAAACTAAACAAAAGTTTTAAAAATCACCAACTTTACTATGACTCCCTGCAGTACACTATCATATATTCTATTTTATTTAATTTTTTTAAAATGCTAAGGTGACTTCAGGGGTAACTTACAGTTTGAAAAACACTATTCTAAACCAACATTGAAGTGACTAGTAATTTTGTTCAAACACAAACCAAAACACGAAAAAGTCCAGCATTAACCTAAAAGGCCATCTCCCTCTTCCTTTTTTCTGTACACATCCTTGCTTTGACACACTGAAATCTAAATCTCTCTGTGTAACTTGTAGGGGAAATGACCAGAGGGGCATTTTCAGAAAAGCTGGGAGTGAAAGAAAGAAACTCAAATATGCAAATATGCAAACTGTTCACTAGGTGAGGATACACCATGGTTTCAAAGACTGCCCAAGAAGGAAAGATTCATAGTCTTCACAATAACCAGAAGAGGTGTGTGTGTGTGTGTTGGGGGTGGGAGTGTGAGGCGGTGCTAGGTAAGCCATCAAATTTTAAGTTCCTGGAGGGAAGGCAGTCTGTATTCTTACCTTCCCTTACCAGAATTTTAGCCCCATGTGGACTGATGTGTAACTACAGCACTCAGAACCATCCCTGGCACACATCACATACATGGGTGCTCAAAAAAATTTTGTTTCATAACTTTTGAATAATGGAGCTCGTCGTCACCATCAAACCCTAACTTTGCATGCATTACCCAATTATTAAATTTTCCTGGAATGTATAAATGTCATGCAATAGTAAACTAACCTCTTGCTTATTTCCCAGTCATTGTTCAAGTCCAGGTATTAATGAGGTATTTTTCTCAAGAGCAAAGTGGGAAAAGGGTGTTTTCAATTGCAAGGTACAAGAGATAGTATTGGCTGCAATGGAAAGATTCCATGTCTGTTAGTGGCCATGGTAAACTCCTAAACAGCTGGGATTAAAACGAGTATTTTTAATTTAATAAGTGGTTTCCCAAGGGAAACTAACCAGTGGGCTCTGTCAGCCAAGGGTCTCTCTGATAGAAACCATGGCAATTTCTCTGTGAAACACAGTTACCATCCTCACCCCTGAAGTCAGAAGTGCATGCACCCAATTTTCAGGAGCCTCGGGGTCCTGGTGTCGCAAAAATTACACCTGCAAGTCAAGCATTTTCCCACCTGCCACACAGCTGCCACACACAGAAAGCTCCTTTCAACTGTGCTCTTCAGCCCTAATTAGGGTCATCATTAATGATTTCAAATTACAACTGTTGCTTTATCTCAAAACAGTGCTAAAAAGGGGAGCTACATTCAAGATGGTTTTCTTTTAAGTCATTTATCTGCTCTTCTCTCAGGGGCAAAAAAGATGTTGAGACAAGTGTGAACCTGCCAGAGCTTCTTATTATAGATGCAGCCCTCCTCTTCCTCCCCCTTTTCCACTCCAGCACCCCTCCCTGTCTGGCTTTCCTGAATTGAGGAAGTAGCCTCCGGTAAGAAACTGTAAGGGGCTCCCTTATCAAAACAAGGAGGGATTCACAGCAGAGGGAGTGAGTCAGGCGACCAAGAACCCTTCCCTTATCCTGACAGGTCCATTTACCCCTTTCCCCCAGGTCAACAATAACTCGTGTTTCATAAAGGAAGAAAGTCTTAGAGAAGGAAAATCAACCCATCCAAATACAGGAGTATCTACTTAACGCAAGACAGAACCAACCCCGCTGCCAGACCGGCGGTGTGGGCAGGCGAATGTGTGCGTGTGCAGAGGGACTGCCTATATATGGATGAGACATTAGTGGCAACGAGAGGAGAGACACCACGATTGACAAAGCCACAACTATTACGACTTGAAATATCCCCCGCAGGCACTGACTTTCGGTGCCAGAATCTCCCCGGATTTATTTTCAGGCAAGTGACTCACAACCTGGTCTCCATAAGTAATTCCATTAAAATGAGTCGCCGGTTCCACTAACCCGACTTTCCGCTGCCCTCTGGCTGCTCCTCCCTCCTCTCCGCCCATCCTGCAAACCCAGACAGCTCAAAGACTGAGCAACCTTATCCCCAGGGGAGCAGACGACAAGCTCGCCTGCCCAGCCACTACCCTCGGGGAAGGATGAATGGGGCCGCGGGCGGGAGGAAGCGCAGTGAGGGGGCGTGCGGGCTGTGCGCGGGGTGTGTACGCGTGTGTGCGCGCGTGGGCACGCACCCCGGCCAACTTACGGAGGTGGAGTTGGTCCTCGCCTGGCCCTGGTTCCGTACCTCCTGCTCCCGGAACTGCAGCCCGGCCAGATGCTTCTCCAGCGCTTCCCAATCCATAGGTGGCACCGGGGGCTCTTCGGGGACGCATGTCCCGCCGTCCGGGGGCTGAAGGCAGAGCCCCCCAGTCGCCGGGCTGCGGCCATCCCGCCGGCCCCCAGCCGGCTGGGGCTTTTGGATCGCCCGGCGGGGACCCCGGGAACTGCTCGGCCGGCCAGCCACAACCACGTTGCCATTGTGCCTGAGGTCCTGGGGGTCGTGCTGGTGGAGGTTGCCGTTGGGCACCGGGGGCGGCATGGCGGTGGTGGCGCTCCTGTCCCCGCCGCCGCCGCCGCCGCCGCCGCTGCGGGTCCTGGCGCTTAAGTCCCCCGGTTCCCGGGCCGGACAGCGGTCATCCCGGTACCCTAGCTGGTGGCGCTCGTCCTCCTCTTCCTCCTCCTCCCCGTCCTCCTCCGGCGCCCACTCATCAATCACCTTCTTCTGGTAGACCGGGAAGCGCTCCTCATAGTCCTCCAGGGCAGACACCAAGTCCAGGCTGCCCCCAGGCGACGATGAAGATTTGCACTCGGAGCAAGGGGTCACTTTGGTGGAGTTGGACTGTGAACTGGCGCGGCTGCTGTTGCTGCTGCTGCCGGCGTCACTGCCTAGATCCATCCCATCCTCTCGGTAATCCTGGGGGGAGGAGGTAGAGAGTGAGCCGCTGGGCCGAGCTTGCTCCAGCCTCCCGCCGCCCGCCGCGAACGCCCCGGCCCAGTGCCCCGCACCCTGCGCCTGCAGGGTCCGAGGTGCATCCCCCAAGGAGGCCTGGGGGGCGGGAGCCTGCACCAGCCTGAGGCTTCCCTCCTGCCCGCCTTTCCTCTCGCACAACCAGACTTCCTGCCGGTAACTAACCCTCAAATTAGCAAAGGGGTGCCCAGCCACCGGCGCACACACTTTTCATACAAGGGGCCCCGCGGCGCGCGCAGACTTTGTATTAACCATTTTGCGCCGGGCGCGCCCCTTTACCCCGCCCCAAGGATTCTCCGAGAACCAGACACTTTCCCAGGAAATTATAATTCCCTGGAGGCGGGAACTGAGAAGGGGATGGGCGGCTACTAATTTCGCACCTCGCTCAGCGCCACCCCCGCCCGGCCCCGCCCCTTCCCCGCCCGGGGCTGGGAGCCCGGGTCCGCGCGCGAGCTGAGCTTTACTTTCTAAGGAACGCCGGGCAGTCGGAGGTCTCTCTCCCGCCTCCGCGCCTCCCCGGCCGGCTCCTCCTCCCACCCGCCGGAAGGCTCGGGGTCTGCGGCGTTCTCAGCCCGCGCCCGGCAGGGTGGTCACCCGCCTCCCCAAAAGGTGTGCCTGGCCGGGGCGCGGCGGCGGCAGTCGCTGCAGGCGCCGCCACCGCCCTGGGGGAGGGAGGACGCGCCCTCCTGGCGGCGGAGCCGGTCCCGCCACCGAGCATGCCCAGAGGCTGCCGGGCGCGGCGTAGTCCGCAGTCCCGGTTTTCGCGGCAGCAGGCTGGAGCGGGAGGCAGGCTGGGATGAGGTTGGAGGGACCCAGGATAGGCCCAAAAGAAGGGGGCAATGGGCGTTAGGGACGCAGACTCAGCCAGTCAGCCAGGGCGGCGCGCTGGGGAGAGTGCTGTATTTTCACGCCAACACCGGTATTTTCTTGGCGCGCCTCAAGCCCTCTCTGCGTGACTTGTTAACCCGCCGAAGCCACCCGGGACCCCAAAAGCACGAGCCTGGCGCCTCCTATTCCACGCGGAAGTGCCCGAGTGACCCTGTGAAGGACCTCCCTCCCCTCACACACGCACATACACAAGCCCATGTGGGAGCCCGAGTGACGTGCTCGGTGGTCGTGCACCATCATTTCCCTTCCACCTTCCTCCCCGCCGCTTCCTCTCCCTCCACCGCGCAGCTCCACCGCCCCGCCACTGCCGCATCCCCTTCCAAGTTCAGACTGTGGGTGGAACCTGTTGCTTTAGCTCGAGTTTCCTTTCCCCTCTGGGCTGCACACTGAGGATGACCTCAGCGAGGTGTGTATGGGGAAAGGAGGGTGAGGGCGAGAGAGGACTGCTGTCTGGCAGTGGGCCGGGGAGGAAGGGGAGCGGGGGAGCGCGGGGCGGGGGGGAATCTGTTCTAAAGGGTTGGGCGAGCCACCAGAGACTCTCCGCCACCTCCAATCAAGGGGACCTTAAAGGAGGGGAAGAGGTAGACATCAGGTGAGGGTGCCCCTGGCACATCGCTGCCTTTGCTTCCCTAAATATTTCAGATAACTGAGTCAAAGAAACCTATGCTGGCGTTTTCGAAAACACACGGGCTTCCTGAGTCTGTCAGCTCATCTTTGGAAGAAGGTTCTGTGAAAAGAAAAATACCAACACTTGGAAAGACACGGATGCGTCACAGAGCGCCTACTAAGGATTTCCTGTGAACCAACCATTCTGACCTGTAAGAACTGGGAAACTAGGAAATGCCCTTTTCTCTGTGGTGATTATGAAAAATATTAATTTTATAACAAACTAGAGAGAACCAGTTTCTCTGAATTTCCAGATTTGGGCCTGTTGCTAATTATTCCCAGTGAATTCTAGCCTGGACCAAATGACTTCCCTGGCGTGGCACAGTCCAGATGGAAGAAAAGGGGAATGCACAGGATTCCTAAGTAGGGAGTGGCTGCCACCCTGAGGATTCTTCTAAGCCCTGGTGGGATGTGGTGCTAAAACCCTTTTTGAAGTGATTTCTGTGAGGCACGACTCTCCTGTCCTAGGTATACCTGAGCTAGGGAAGAAAATCTAACCTTTCAACTCCTCTGGAAGCAGAAATCTTAGGAATAACATGAAAAGGGGCCTTCTGGTCTGACCAACTCTTTTGTAAAACGGTACTGATGGTGATTTAAATTGTCTTTTACGGTAACATCTGTAAATAGCCTGTCTTGTGCCCCAAAGATGGTTTGATTTTGAGATTGCTGTGGGGCCCTGCCTGCCACTCCAGCGGGGTGGAGGTGGGCCTGTGAGTTGGAAGATATGAGTAGGAAACATTGGTATGCTGGGAATTAGATAGCTGTTTTTCAGTTCACCATATGACCTGGCAGGGCTTAGATCACAAAAAGCTCCCTGCTCTGTGGCAGGACACAGGTAGACATTTAAGTACTGATTACCTGGGGTGATAAGGGAGATTGTGGTTTCATTCCAAGTTTTGAACATTAGGGCCTCCTAAGCCACCCACCCAGACTCCCTCTGAGCTCTGGGCTCATCCCCCTGTTGCCCAGATGGTCCATGTTCAGGGAATGCAAAATAAGGCCTAAGACAAATGTTTGGGAAAGTCAGTCTACTGCCAAAAATGCATGGTATTTCAAAGCCAAATATAAACATCTTTGAATTACCTGTGCTTTTAAATTGTTTTCCCAACAGATATTTCTGGATCAGATGGGAAAATACCAGGTTTCCCTTTTTCTTTTCTCTTCATGCAAGGTGCCTGGCTAGCCCAGTTTCCTTTCTGTTTCCAGCCTTCCATCTCCTGCCAGGAGCCCTCCCTCTTTGGAACAGGAAGCCCTGCCAACTCCTAGGCCCAGCAACAGCCTGCAGATATGTCCAGCAGGATAGGGAGATGATTTGCAAAGTGATTGAAATATTCTGTCTTCCTGTTTACAGGAACATTTTTTCAAGTTAGGGGCTTGGAGACTTAGTGTCTCCTGAAACCTTTGAAAATTAGACATCCGAGGTGTGGGATAAGCACCTTCATGCTTTGGCTCCAGCACCTTTCCCCATCAATCAACAAGTCCTGTCAATTCTACCTAAATACAAGGTCCGTCTTAAATACCCACTGTCCCCACCCCAGTCTAGGCCACTGTGCCCTTAAATTACTAAATAGTTTCTCGACTGATCCCTGCCCATTCTCCTCATGCAGCCAGAGTGGCCCTCCTAAAATGCAAACCTGAACAAGTCTCTTGCTTCATTAACTACTCCTCTACCCACCCAGGTCTACTCACTGCTCTTAAAGGAACTACTTCTCCTCTTCCACCCCACTTCTTTTGGTAAATTTTTACTCATCCTTCAAGTCTCAGCTTAAGTGTTACTTCCTCAGGGAAGGCTTGCCTGATTCTTTGTACCTGCCCTTACTGGGTCAGGTGACATTTGCGTGTGCCCATGACACTCACTGCATCAATCTTATGCACTGTGTCAAGGTTGCTGTTTAATTGCTCATCTTCTCTACTAGAATCATGGTGAGAAATACATTTTATATCAAGACATAGGCCACATATTCATATAAAAATATATGCAAGGGAAAGAAAGTTTCATAAAGCACTTATTTTGTAAAATCTTATTCTAGTTCATTTAAAACAAAATCTGGTCACACTTTACTGCATTGACTTCCTAACCCTTAGATAGGTCAGGGCTTTTGGTGTGAAAGAAATACTCTAAATTCTGTGGAGAGAGGGACAATTTCCCTCATTCATGGTACATGGAATGGAATAGGAGCTTAACAGGTATTTGTTGCTGGAATTATTAAGGATAATATCTAATTCATGTAATCCTCAAAGATCCTATGAAGAAACTACTATTATCCCCACTTACAGATGAGGAGGCTGAAGACAGTAAGGTTTAGTAACTTGCCCAATGTCAAAAAGCTGGTAAGGTAGATGGCAGAGCCAGGATTTGAACCTGAGTAGTTTGCATTGACCCTTGCATATTATTTCATGGATGAATTTACAAAGCAAAAATGTCAGAAAGGGTTTCCTTGCAGCAACTTCAAGCTAGATCTCAGTCTGCCCTGCAGAGGCTCCTTTGGCAGTATTTATGTCCGTGCAGTGAAGACGGCATCTGGCAAGAACAGCTGTTCCCCTTTGCTTACATGTGCTCAACCTCCTCAACCACCAAATCCAGCAATATTTAGCAAGTAGGGAGATTTAATTGTATAAAGGAAGAGTACAGACACTTCCAAAAATGCAGTTTCACATTGTCATGAACTATGTGCTGTGTGTTCCACCCCAAAAAACAAATCCTTTAAAAAGAAAGCCACCAGGAGATTGGGGTATTTATTTTGTCATCCATAGGAAACTGTCTAGATTAATACTCAAAGGTAAGGGTAAGAAGATCGTATTCCTCAGGGGTCAGTGCTATTTATAGGACTTTAATCTGTAAAGGCAACATTTGATAAAGGACATGATTGAAATATTTGAATCAAAGAGTATGAATAGGAAAATATTTATTTGCAGAATTCCCGAACTAATTCTTACGTTATTAGCCCTGATGCTGAGCCTTAAGTGGTGGCATTTAGAGTAATAAAGAAATGGCTGGCAAAGGGTTGTATTTCATCTTTATTACATGAATTACATGCAGGTCACATGCAGTACACAGATGTTCTCCTGTTTCATCACCTGACCATAAATACATGGAGATATTTAACAGCCCTGTGGGGTAAAGTGTCCTGGATACAGAATATCTGGGGTTTGTTTCTGGCCTTATCACTAACCAACTTTACGACCACAGTTTCCTCATGAAGGAGCCCAGACACGTGATCACAGTGTTTGGTAAATAGTAGCAATTGATTAAATGAATAAATAACGAGGGAACTAAAAAGCTTCTCCCAGCTTGAAGACTATGGATTTCATTCTAGAAACCATGAGAAATATAGTATAAAAATGTCTCTGAATCTTTTCCTCACCTTCCTTGTTGGGGGATATAAAGTTGGCTCTTACACTAATTAAAAACCAAGGTCTATCTCTATTAGGCAGGTTGGCCTTCTTGGGTACATGGTAGTTCTTTTTTATTTCTGTAGAGCCAATGGGTTAATCTTAACTTACTAGTCTATATGTGTAGATATTTTGGAGATGGATTCTATGTACACCTAAAATCATTTTCTTCTCACTTTCACTTACAGAGCTATATTTTAATTAAAATGGTTCCTTTAAAAAATTAACATATTAAATGTTTTTATTTTCTAGCAAACCATGAGATTTTATTTGTTTTCAACATTTTCCTCAATTAAAAAAAAAAATGAAATGGCAAAATATAGGCAAAATAGCACTTAAAAGATATCTCCAATGACCTATTTTCCAAACCTGAAACCAGGACACATGTCTTGACAAATACTACAGTGCTTACAGAAAGTAGGTGAATGTATATTTGAAATGAAGATTATCCTGAACTATCTGTAGACATTAGCAGCCCAAATGGCAGCAGAAGAATTGTGTCTTTATCAGAGAAAAGTCATACAGAGGGTGCCAGTCAGGACCTCAGCATGTGGCTGTACAGATTGTGCCCTGTATAGTGCCAGGATTATGAACCATACAATAGATCTCTGCCAGGAGGGACCATTTGGCACATCACATAGATGGCAATGTGAATGGTATCCTCTGGAGTTGTGCAGTGCACAATCTGCATAACAGTACGCAGAAACTCTGCAAGAATTCCACTGGTAGGGAGTGTGCTCTCTTGACAAATTGGAAGAGGGAGGCTGGTGTTTTTTGCTAATAAAGTCATTCCTCAGATTGGATGGCAATGTCAAAAATTCACCTAAATTCTAGTGTTTTTTTCCTTTTCCCAACTTTCCTTAAGTTCCTAGCAATTCTTAAAAATGCAAGTCTGGGCTGGGGCTGGGTGCAGTGGCTCATGCCTGTAATCCCAGAACTTTGGGAGGCTGAGGCGGGTGGATCACGAGGTCAAGAGTTCAAGACCAGCCTGGCCAACATGGTGAAACCCCATCTCTACTAAAAATACAAAAATTAGCCAGGCATGGTTGGTGGGCGCCTGTAATCCCAGCTACTCAGGAGGCTGAGGCAGGAGAATTGCTCAAACACAGGAGGAAGAGGTTGGAGTGAGCCGAGGTCACGTCACTGCACTCCAGGCTAGGCGACAAAGCAAGACTGTGTCTCCAAAAAAAAAAAAAAAAAGCAAGTCTGTAAGCAACTCTGAACTTACTTTTTAAACTTCATTGAAAGAAGTAAATTGAACAACAGGGCATTTAGAAAAAGCTGGGGAAGTTTGTAGACAACTGCAAAAGGTCAGGGAAGCATTATAAGTCATAGGCATGAAAGTCCATGTATACATGACCCTAATATAAGATGAAATGTCTCCGAAACTGTATGCCTTCTACTTTAAAGTGTTTTGCTTATCAAAGAGGAACATTTTCACAAGATACTCTAGGAAATTAAGACTGTTTTGGTCACGTGTTGACATAATTCTGGAAACTTTATAAAGTCAGAAAATAGCTTCTGGCATTGTCAGTGCCTCACAGCAGGAGGAATGGAGGTAGCTTGGTGGGACAGGAGAGAACTCTTCAGGAGACTTGGCTCTGCCTCTGACTAGCTCTGTGTTTATGGGCAAGACCATCCCTGCCGCTAGCTCTCTGGGCCACTGGCTTCCTCATGAAAGTAGAATTGTATGAAATTGTCTGAGCTTTAGAAACTACCAGAATTTCATGGGCTGTAACTTAGGTGCCTCCAGGGCCCAAGCAGGTGAGATAAATGAATGAAAGGGGCACCAGGGGTGACAGGGAGTTCCAGAGCTGAGTCATTGAGTCAGTGAACCACACAGCACAAAGGCATCTAATGTGGCTTGGCCCTGTGTCCCCATCCAAGTCTCATCTTGTAGCTCCCATAATTCCCATGTGTTGTGGGAGGGACCTGGTGGGAGATAACTGAATTATGGTGGCAGGTATTCCTGTGCTGTTCTGGTGATAGTGAATGGGTCTTACGAGATCTGATAGTTTTACAAATGGGAGTTTCTCTCACAAGCTCTCTTTTTGGCTGCTGGCATGCACATAAGATGTGACTTGCTCTTTCTTGCCTTCTGTCATGATTGTGAGACCTCCCCAGCCGTGTGGAACTATAAGTCCAATAAACCTCTTTCTTCTGTAAATTGCCCAGTCTTGGGTATGTCTTTTTCAGCAGCATGAAAACAGACTAATACAGTACATTTGTGTCAGTAGAGTGGGGCACTGCTGAAAAGGTACCTGAAAATGTTGAAGCCACTTTGGAACTAGGGAACAGGCAGAGAGGTTGGAACAGTTTGAAGGGCTCATCAGAAGACAGGAAAATAGAAAAATAAATAAATAAATAAAAAGAAGACAGGAAAATATGGGAAAGTTTGGAACTTCCTAGAGACTTGTTGAGTGGCTTTGCTCAAAATGCTGATAGCAATATGAACATTAAGTCCAGGCTGAGGTGGTCTAAGATGGAGATGAGGAACTTGTTGGGAACTGAAGGAAAGGTGACCCCTGTTATGTTTTGGCAAAGAGACTGGTGGCATTTTGTCCCTGCCCTAGAGATTTGTGGAACTTTGAACTTGAAAAAGATGATTTAGAGTATCTGGCAGAAGAAATTTCTGAGCAGCAAAGCATTCAAGAGGTGACTTGGGTGCTTTTAAAAGCATTACATTTTAAAAGGGAAACAGACAATAAACGTTTGGAAAATTTGCAGCCTGAAAATGCAGTAGAAAAGAAAAACCCATTTTCTGAGGAGAAGTTCAAGCTGACTACAGAAATTTGCATAAGTAACAAAGAGCTGAATGTTAATCCCCAAGACAATGGGGAAAATGTCTCCAGGGCATGTCACAGGTCTTCATGGCAGTCCCTCTCATCACAGACCCAGAAGCCTAGGGGGAAAAGTGGTTTTGTGGGCCCAGGGTCCCTGTGCTGTGTGGAACCTAGGGACTTGGTGCCCTATGTCCCAGCCACTCCAGTCATGGCTGAAAAGGGCCAGCATAGAGCTCGGGCCATGTCTTCAGAGGGTGCAAGCCCCAAACCTTGGCAGCTTCCATGTGGTGTTGAGTCTGTGAGTGCACAGAAGTCAAGAACTGGGGTGTGGAAACCTGCAACTAGATTTTGAAAGATGTATGGAAACGCTTGGATGCCCAGGCAGAAGTTTGCTGCAAGGGTAGGACCCTCGTGGAGAACCTCTGCTGTGGCAATGTGGAAGGGAAACGTGGGGTCAGAGCCCCCATACAGATGTGACTGTCTAGTAGAGCTGTGAGAAGAGGACCACCATCTTCCAGACCCCAGAATGGTACATCCACTGACAGTTTGCACTGTGCACCTGGAAAAGCCACACTCACCCACAGCTCATGAAAGCAGCTGGGAGGGAGCCTGTACCCTGCAAAGCCACAGGGGTAGAGCTTCCTAAGAACATGGGAATCCACCTCCTGCATCAGTGTGACCTGGATGTGAGACATGGAGTCAAAGGAAATCATTTTGGAGCTTTAAGATTTGACTGCCCTGCTGGATTTCAGACTTGAATAGGGCCTGTTGCCCCTTTGTTTTGGCCAGCATTTCTCATTTGGAATGACTGTATTTACCCAATGCCTGTACCCCACCACCCATTGTATCTAGGAGGTAACTAACTTGCTTTTGATTTTACAGGCTCATAGGTGGAAGGGACTTGCTTTCTCTCAGATGATACTTTGGACTATGGACTTATGAGTTAATGCTGAAATGAGTTGAGACTTTGGGGGACTGTTGGGAAGGCATGATTGGTTTTGAAATGTGAAGATATGAGATTTGGGAGGGGCCAAGGGCAGAATGATATTTTTTGCCTCTATGTCCCCACTCAAGTTTTATCTTGTAGCTCCCATAATTTCCATGTGTTGTGGGAGGGACCCAGTGGGAGATGACTGAATCATGAGGGCAGGTCTTTCCCGTGCTGTTCTCATGATAGTGAATGGGTCTCATGAGATCTGATGGTTTCAAAAACAGGACTTTCTCTGCACAAGCTCTCTTTTTGCCTGCTGCTGTCCGCATAAGATGTGACTTATTCCTCCTTGCCTGCTGCCATGATTGTGAGGTCTCCCCAGTCATGTGGAACTGTAAGTCCAATAAACCTTTTTCTTTTTTAATTTGCCCAGTCTCGGGTATGTCTTTATCAGCAGCACAAAAACGGACTAATACAGTATCCAAATTAAAATTTAGAATGAAAAGCAGGTTTCATCTTCAATTCATCCCTAGATCACCACTTGGATCTCTGCTCCAGATTTCCAGGGTACCAAGTCTGCATGCACACGAAAGATTCAGGAAGATTGTACATCTTGGCCAACATGGTCCTACTTTATACCCGTTGTCCTGGCATAATTAGTAATGGCACCCTCCTTAACTCTCAAAAGTGTCCTAGTTTACGTGAAAAGTCATAAGGCCATCCAGAGTAAGGAGGAATCAGCAGTGACTAAACATAAACTTTTGGGAGCGGGTTTATTTATTCAAATCTGTCCAAGCCTTCAGATGAAGCTAAGTAGGTTTGGCATTGTATTGTAAGTGTATAGATAATTAATCTAAATAAACTTCCAAAATATCCAAACCAGAATGGTTCAATAAAAGCAGTATGTCATAAATTTTAAAATCACAGACAATGTAGGAAAGGCTATCAATATGTGAAAAATGTTGAACTTCACCAATAATCAAGAAAGAAATTTCAATAACAATGAGGTAACATTTTCCATACCAGAATATTTAAAAATTACTTAAAACTCCAATACCCAGTGTCAGGATAGGTGTGATCAAAGGAACTCTCATATACTGCTGGTAGGTTTCTAAATTGGCTAATACAAACTTTCTGGAATGCTATTTGATAACATGTTTTAAACATCTTTATGAAGTTTATATTCCATAACCTGTTATTAATTCAGAAAATACTTATTGAATACCTACTACGTGCTAGGCACTAAGGGATAAAGTGGTAAAAGAGATAGGTGCTATTTTCTCCAAATGAGATTTCAGTCTAGTGGAGGAACAGACATTACAGGGAAAAAAACACACAAGAATTTAAATTACAGTTTGCAGTAAATACCCAAAAAGTAGACTCACATGATGCTGAGAGAGGAACATGTGCTTAGCACATGTATTGGATGAGGTATCATGAAATGGGTTGAGCAGCTGAAGAGGGAGGGAAGGGTGAATAAAGGCTTGAATAAAGGCTTGAATAAAGGTTTTGAGGCTGGAAGAAGCTTAGCACATTGGAGTAAAAGGAAGGAACCACTAGGTTGGAGTAAGAGAGTATGGGGAAAAAGTGGCAAGCTGAAGGTAGAGAGTGAGGAGGGATTGCAACTAAGATTTTTATCTTAACAGCCACTCAAGGATTGTGAAAGCAGATTGGTATTTTTGAAACTCTCTGATGGTGGCTTCAATGAGGGTGGGGAAGACAGAAATAAATAGAAATATTAAAGATATTTAGGAAGTGGAATCAACAGGATCTAGTGACTAAATAGATGGGGGTAGTGAGGGAGAGAAGAGATGTCACTGATGGGTTCCAGTTTTGTATCATAAGCAACTTGGTGGAAAGATGGTGTCACTTTACTGAAATGGGCAATAGGAGGAGGAAGGTTTGGTAGGGGAGAAAAAACAAGGAAGATATTGAATCTTTTCTGGATATTCTATATCTAAGATGTTATAAGACATACAAGTTGAGATTACAAGTAGATATTTAGTTATGTAAATTTGGAGCTTAGCAGAGAGATCTGGGGCTGAAGATACAAAGATGGGAATCATAGCATGTGGATGGTATTTGAAAGCTTCGCCTTGGGTGACATGGTTTTGAGACAAATATGCAGTGAGAAGAGAAGACCAAGTTCCTAGTCCTAATGGACTCTAGCCCATATAGAACTAGGAGAAGAAGCATGAGTTTGTAAGGAAGACGGGGGCAGAAGCAGGGAAGGGCCAATAGTTACTTTTCTAATAATCTAGCTTAGGGACACAGAAATGAGGATCTAGATAGATTTATGCATGAAGAGGCTCACTGTGGCATTTACAGTAGTGAAAAATTAGCTTCAACCTCAAATGTCAAAAAAAAAAAAAAGATGTTTACATACATTGTGACACATTAATTCTGGGGAATAAATGCAGTCAAATAAGATGCTTTTGAAAATTATAACATGAAGTGAAATGATACGGTTTGGATCTGTGTCCCTAGCAAATCATGTTGAATTGTAGTCCCCAGCGTTGGAGGTGGAGCCTGCTGGGAGGTGGTTGGATCATGGGGTGGATTTCTTAGGAAAGGGTTAGCAACATTCCCTTGGTGCTGTTCTCATAATAGCGATTCTCAAGACAGCTGGTTGTTTAAAGGTGTGCAGCACATCTCCCCCTGGTCTCTCTTGTTCCTGCTTTCACCATTCGAGAGACCTCACTCCCACTTTGCCTTCTGTCATAAATAAAAAATCCCTGAAGCCTCCCCAGAAGCAGATGCTGCCATCCTTCCTGTACAGCCTGCAGAACTGTGAGCCAATTAAAACTCTTTTAAGACACCCAGTCTCAGGTATTTATTTATAGCAATACAAGAACAGACTAATACAGTGAATAAAAGAGGGTATAATATTATATATACAACATGATCACATTTTACAAAATTAAATGTTTATATTCTTAGAAAAAAAAACTTAGTGGAATGTTAACAGAAGTTAACTATGGATGGTAAGATTGCGAATGATTTCTTACCTTTGTATCTATGTGTATTTTTTAGTTTCTTTGCAGTAATCACAAGATTGGTGGTGTATTAGTTCATTCTTGCACTGCTATAAAGAAAAGAGGTTTAATTGGCTCACAGTTCTGTAGGCTGTACAGTAGCATAGCAGCTTGTACCCCGCTTCTGGGGAGGCCTCAGGAAACTTACAATCATGACAGAAGGCGGAGGGGAAGCAGGCACATTTTACATGGCCAAAGCAAAAAGAGGAGATAGACCTGTGCCTGGGGTTATGGAGGAGGGAGAGTGGGGGAGGGTGCTACATACTTTTGAATAGCCAGATCTTGTGACAACTCACCATCACGAGAACAGCCCCAGGGGATGGTGCTAAACCATTCATGAAGTATCCACCCCTAGGATTCAATCACCTCCCACTAGGTCTTACCTCCAACATTGGGGATTACAATTCAACATGAGATTTGGGTGGGGACACAGATTTAAACCATATCAGCTGGTAATATTTTTACAAAACAGAGGAAAACTTATGCATATTTATTTTACTTAAATGAATGATTTTAAAATTTGTTAAGGAATTGCATTAAGAAATAATTGCTCAGAAGAGCTGGAATTAATTTCTAAAAGTTCTGTGATGAATCCCTTATAAAATAATAATTTTATAGTTCCATAAATCATCCACTAATTTGAAGTTTTTGATTATCAGATTTTCTTTCTCAATATAGACTGCATCAGCACACTATGGGGTCATGACAGACTGAAGGACAGGTTGGCAAACTTTTTCTGTGAAAGATTATATAGTAAATATTTTTGGCTTTGTGAGTCATATGGTCTCTGTTGCATATTCTTTATCATTTTGTTAAAGCAACCTTTAAAAAATATAAAACCTTGTAGCTCCCAGGCCATAGGAGAATGGATGACAGGCTGGATTTGGCCCCTTGGCCACAGTGTGCTGACCCCTGGACTAAAGGATGAATGCACAAGAACAATGCATACGTGCTTTTAAAATAAAAAGCTAACCTAATATTGGAATTGTAGGTGAATCTTCGATCATTAGAGTACTAGAACCAGTTTGTATCTATTTTCAACAGGAAGCAGACTAAATGGAAAAGATCTAAAAGAGCAATATTTAACAAAAAAACAGTATGTGTTTTTAATGGAAAATTGATCCCATGCAATTATGTCAAAGAGTTGTTATTTTTAACCTAGAAAAGTAAAAGATAAAAGGAATTTTATTTTTTTTTTGTAAAATGAAGACTCTTTTAATATTTCTTCTAAAATCTTAGCTTTTTGGTATTAGGAGGGGAGCATTGCTGTTATATACAAGAAGCTATTCAGTTGTTCATATCACAAATTTGGGAGCCATCTTTGTCTCCCTCCACCCCCTGCCCCATCACAAAATGTGGCTAATGCTGTTAGTGCTCCAAGCAGATTCAGGTTCCTGGCAGCTGTATATGACCCACCCTACCCCCAGCTGCTGTGAGTGTTTAGCTGTGAAGGATGCACAGCTGTCCTCTATGGTGAAATTTATTCCTCTGCTTTCATCAGGCCAAGAATAGACTATCTGATTCCATGTCCTATGTGGCATTTCCTTCCTCTCTATCCTGCTTTTCTCACTTTCTTACCGGTTTATCACTCAACAAAGTATCAGCATCCAAATCCCTATCTCTAGCTCTGCTTATAGGGGACCTGATACTGGATACCAAGTCCTAGTGATTCCAGCTTCTAAATATATTGGGCTATTCACCTACTATGTACCCACAAAAATTAAAATTAAAAAGTTAAAGATATAGATCATATATATGTACATGTATATATATGTGAGTCTATGTGTGTGTGTGTGTGTGTGTGTGTGTGTGTGTGTTTGGCTTTTTGACCAGTGCATCTGCTTGCACAAAGCATATTGAAGTAATCTTATAACTTTATTCTACTCTATAAATAGACTTCTAAATTTGGTATATGATGTCAATACTTTTTATGAATATCAGGAAATAGTTTTAAAGTGATGCCCCAGTGATCTGATAAACAAGAACTCCCAGAAGGATAGACAAAGAAGTTGGAAGAGGTTTAATTTTCAACTGATATTACTTTATAGAATTATTGCTAGTATTACTTGTACTAGTGAGTGGAAACCGCTGTACATCCAGTATTATCAATTTTGCTAATTGTTACTGATTACGTTTTAAAATTACACTAATAACTAATAGCCTACAAATAATCTTCTAAGACCTTTCCACTTTATTATACTATATAACATTCATTGATGTTTAATAGGATGTGAATATTTGCTGACTCGAAAGAATACCTTTATTAGGACATGCATATGTGTTCAATTTATCTTCTCAATTATACCTACATTAAAACCTTAAAAATTAAGTTTGCTAAAACAGGCTATGTGTAAGCCACGGAGCCTCTATGACTTGTGACCTTCTGCTCTATTGCATTCTGGTTAATGATTCACAATAACCTTCAAGAATAAGCACTGAATAAATCAAAGGGTCCTGCGTGGCTCTCTGGGAAATGTTGCACGCAATGCCCAGCAATCTAAGGCTCGACCTAGTGCAGGATGGGAGCAGGGAGCACCATGAATACAAATCCACAGCTATGGCCAAGGAGATGGGGTTTTCCCAGTGGAAATTCACAGCTTTCCCCAACTCCATCTAAAATGGTTCTCTCTTCAATTTTCTTATTCTGGAAGTAGGAAATTAGCTGTTGTTGCTTCTTTTTTTCTTTTTCTTTTGGAATAGGGGTCTCACTCTGGTCACTCTGTTGCCCAGGCTGAGTGCAGTGGCACAATCTCAGCTCACTGCAGCCTTGACCTTCTCAGGCTCAAGTGATCCTCCCACCTCAGCTGCCTCCATAACCCCAATCTCTACCCCACCAATAACTGGGACTGCAGTTGCACACATTTCCCTTCCTGCAGTATTTGGGACTATAGTAGTGCACCACCATACCACTAATTTTTCGTATTTTGTGTGTGAGTGTGTGTGTGTGTGTGTGTGTGTGTGAGAAGATGTGGTTTTATCATATTGCTTAGGCTGGTCTTGAACTCCTGGGCTCAAGCAATCTGTCCACCTCAGCCTCTCAAAGTGCTGGGATTATAGGCAAGAGACACCACATTCAGCTTCTTCTTGTACTTTCCCAGTGAAACACATTTTGTTTCAAGTTACTCTTAATCATTTCAATGGTAACTGTATTGTAAAAAATAAGGTCCCTCCCTCCCTCCTTCTTTCCTTCCTTCCTTCCTTAAAAAAAAATAAAGTGGACCATTCTTTGGTTTCATAATCACTGAACTGTTTAGAGTCTGGTTACCCATTTTTAGTAAACAGATTATCCAGCAACAAAGATTAAAATGCTCTTTTTCCCTTCTTTACTTCTTGGAGAACAGGCTTAAAACAGAAACCTCTGAGTATCCTGTTATTTAAATAGAGGCAAGTCCAGATTATTTCAATACTTAAAATGAGTCTATTACCTAGGAATTCCTTTTCACTCTCATATAGTAACTTTGGTGAGTTACAGCCACATTCTTCATCTGAGCATTGGTGAGGTTGCCCAAGCCCTGCTCCCATGCTTGCTGGCCTAGGTAGGAGCTGGGCACAGTGCTGGAGGGTGGTGAGGGTTGGCTTGAGCTGGCACATGGGGCCAAAGGGCAGTATCTGGGCCTAGGCAGTTAGGCCAAATCACTATCATGTTGGTACCACCTCCATAATTTTGCTGTATTATGTTCTACCTCTATTATATAATTCTTTTCTTTAAATCAACTCATTTTTTTTTTTTTTTTTTTTTT
>NW_016107585.1:323556-333268 GCF_001604975.1 Cebus imitator
GCCACCATGCCCAGCTAATTTTTTGTATTTTTAGTAGAGACGGGGTTTCACCATGTTGACCAGGATGGTCTCGATCTTTTGACCTCGTGATCCACCCGCCTCGGCCTCCCAAAGTGCTGGGATTACAGGCTTGAGCCACCGTAAATCAACTCATTTTTAAATTAAATTTATTCAAAAGGGAAACTTTACATTGCTACTAACAATGAAATATAAGTATCACTTGCTAATGTTGAAGAGATTACATATACTGTGTTTCGTCAACTTTGAGACACACTTTACAAAATAATTTTGATATCTCTGAAACTGGGGTATTAACTTACAATCAATGGCATCTAGCAATTATAACTGGCAACATTTCTCATCTTCTTAGTGGCATGGAAAATAATGTGCTTTACACATCAATGGTGTATTAGATTTGATGAGATATAGTAAACTATAAAATCGATGTTATTAAACTTTTTAAAACAAAAGGTAAAAATAGTAAACAAAAAATAGAATAAATCAAATTGACTTATAACATGTATGGCTGAAGATGTTTCTTATTAGACGGATGAGACGGATGGAACTTTTTTTTGGAGGCCAAGACTCACTCTGTTGCCCAACCTGGAGTGTAGGTGCAATCCTGGCTCACTGCAACCTCTGCCTCCTGGGTTCAAGTGATTCTTCTGCCTCAGCCTCCCGAATAGCTGGGATTACTGGCGTGTACCACCACCCCCAGTTAATTTTGTACATTTAGCAGGGACGAGGTTTCACCACATTAGCCAGGCTGATCTCAAATTCCTGACCTCTGGTATCCACCTGACCCAGCCTCCCAAAGTGTTGGGATTATAGGCATGAGCCATTGCACCCAGCCAGGAGGATGGAAATTTTTGATCAAAATAATTGGATATGCTACTTGATAGTTTCAGACAAAGTTGAGGATCCACATTAATGAGACAAATCTGTCCATTGTTATATTAACTGACATTAAATATCTGAACTTGCATGGGGATGTGGTTGGAAAGCTCAAAAGATATTTGACCATTTTATGTGTTGTAATTAAGTATACATGTATGTACTCTGCAACTTCAGGGAGTGACATTTCAACATCACTGAATAAAACACACAGATGCCTATGGAATTCAGTATATGAAGTCTCGCCCTATTAGGGATCCTGGCTGCCTATGCTTCTCATGGGCATGAGCACTGAACCCGTGGTCATGCCCATGAGAAGCGTAGACAGCCAGGATCACTAATAGGGGAAGGAACATCTGTGAATATACATGGGCACCTCACCCCTGCTTTATGACATTAGGGTAAGGTTGATTACCCTGGCCATACCTATATTTGTCTCATCCTAAGCAACATTCTGCATGAAATCACAGGTCTTATGTGCTAAGTTTTCCCCCAAATATTAATGAATGTACATAGAAGACTGCCAAAAGACATTTATCTGAGTACCACTTAAAAATTATCTTCTCCCACATTTGGAAAACACTTATATAGATAAAGCATTAAATAGGAAGAACTCACAGAGAAAAGGAAGAATGCATTATATAGCTGGAGCCAGATGCATCAGGTGATAAGCAGAGAAATTAAGAGGCTAAGACTGGAGGAGCTTTGCAGGTCCAAGATTGTTGGCCCAAACTTCTAGAGATGGCCCTTGGTAGGAAGGTGCTACCTTAAGGAGATGACATAGTATTCATTTATCCATTTCTCTGTTCATTCAGCTCCTCTTTCATCCAAACATCTACTATATGTCAGGCACTAGGTTGGGTTGTGGGGAGAGAGAGCTGAAAGAGGTCAAAGAGTTCATGGCCCAGAAAGGAAACAAAGAATACTCATGGTTAACAGTTGGGTTTCAAAGTATTAGGGTAGACATAGACAAAGAGTGCTACGGAAGAGGTGCTGGAGAGGTGTTTAACTCAATGTGGACAGCTCAAGGAAGCCTTCCCAAATGAATCATGCTTGAATTGGGTCTTGAGGTATAAAAGAAAGTTGCTGAAGTTCCCCAAAGGCTGAAAGACAGAGGATATTCCAACTTTGGGGAACAGTATGGTCAAAAGTTTGGAGATATAAGAAAACATGGTTCGTCTCCCACGAACCAAGACAAGGCAGTTTGGTATAGAATGCCTGGAAAGAGAGTGAATATTGGAGGATATAGGGAAAGAGGCTGGAAATGGTAGGAAAAGCAAGAGTAGATATGAAGGATATTGAACTTGACTTTAAACCTGAAATTGATAAAGAGATCTGAAGGATTTTAAGACAGAAATGGCTGGATTATATATGTTTTATGTGTTGACTGATGCTGAGAAAAACTAAATTTTATATCAAAACATAACCTAAAGGCTTTATCCAGAGTGCCAGTCAGTCAGCAGTATAGATATGTACCATTTAAAAAATGATTTAGAGTCTAATCAAGGAGTGGTGGTGACTGGAAGGGAGTGAGAATGGAGATGATTAGTGTTGTGGATATGAAGCCCTGGGTAAGCCACACATCCAGTAATCTCAATGTAATCTCCCACAAGAGAAGTGGGGTTTTAAAAGAAAGGAAGAGAAGAAGCAAGTGCTAAACTTCTCAATGAATGTAAAGAAATGGCTGGACCACCAATAGATGAAAAGACATGATAGGATCAGCTAGAGGAGGATGGAGGAAATCCCCTTCTGTAAATCCTAAAGGAAGAATTCATAGGGACTAATTTTCTATCTATTGATCTATATTTTTTGTTTTTTAAAAAATAATTTTCATTATGGAAACATTCCAGGCATTTACATAATTGCATAGAACAATGAACCCCATGTACCTATGACCTCACTCTAGAGACTATCAACCCGTGGCAATTTTATTTCACCTATTATGTTCCTCTCACCCCCACTAGATTATTCTGAAGCAAGTCTGAGATATATCATTTTAAGACAGTGGTCTTTATTCTTCTCAGCCCAAACCTGTGTCAGAATCATAGGATATGATAAACCTTGCACTGTGACTAATTAGACAAACACTGAAAGTAACAAATATAGAGGCAAAGTCTACTCTCTAATAAAGAGAAATAAAAAATAAGACAACATTAACATGACTATGAGTCATTTGGAGAAGATAAAATAGAATAATTCTAAATAATGGTAATCTAGCAAACAAGGTTACTAGCAAAATCCCACGATGTGAATTAAACTAGTGGGGTTAAATATGTGAGCAGGAAATTCAATTTTAAAATGTGTAAACAAAAGCACTGATGAAATAAGCTATGAAATAAACTACTAGACTTCAGTGAAAAGCCTGAAAGCAGAAAGAGACTTGGGCTGAGGGCAAAATGGGAAAGCAAATGAAGTACAAGTTAGAATATGGCCTAACCCGTTTAACAGAGATGTCAATTAATTCCTCCATTTGGTGATTGTTACTATGCATCTGTCATAGTAGGAAACTGTCTGGGCTCTGGAATTTTTAGTAAACCATCTCCTCTGCTTAAAGAAGTCACTTTACCTAGAAGCAGGCAGGGGCATTTACTTGATTCAACACTCTACCTGGGAGCCGGCATGGGCGTTACTTGATTCTGCCTGACTCTCATCGAGATTCTTTATTAAACACCTGACTCCTTGAAAAATGGAGGCAACTGGAAGAGGTTCAAAGAAGTGGAACAGAAGATAATTAGAGAAGAGATTGATTTTAGCAGAAAGATCAAAGGAACCAAATGCAGAGAACTTGGCTAAGCAAGGCCTCAGGAAAAAGTGAGCTATTTGAGGCACGTAAAGAGTGAAGCAAATAAGAAATATGGAGCTGCTGCACAGGGCATAACGAACAGCCCTGTGATGGACGTACACATAGGGAAAGGCAGGTCGTGGGTGGGAGAAGCTGCTCACCTGGCACAGGATGGCCCATCAGCCCCGTTGAACACTCTCTGACATTCAACAGCCTTCTGTTCAATGGCTACCTTGAACACCAAGCTAATAGAATGCCAGCTTCCAGAGAGGTAGGCTTTATTTTTAACCTTTCAACTTTGGACAGGAAAGTGTGCTAAATCAGTACTGCTCTGGCAAGCAGGATGGGCAGGGGGAAAGAGTATTTCTCTCAAATGTCATTTATAGATAAGTTCTAGTGCTCCTCACTCCTACAGAATTTTTTCTAGTCAGCAAAATTTTTACCAGTGAAGGCAGACAGACAGAGAGAAAGAAAGAGATTGATTCTCTTGGGTTATATTTTCTATTTTTGGGTTCTAATGGGTTATATTTTAAATTTTTGCCTAAGGTCTTATTGACCTCATTTTGGCAACATTATAAAGTTCTTGATCAGTTTCTTTCAGACCCTGGGTCTTTTTGTTCTTTGGAGAGTTAAAATTTATCTTTTTATTTTTAAATATGTCATACATACAAAGCAAAATATAAAAACATTTATGTGTAGTTTAAAGAATAATGTTTAAATGAATTCCTGCATTTCTCACTTCCCCACTTTAAGTCAGAATATTTTGTTTAGTACCTTTAAGGCCCTCTGGGTGTCTTATGTTGATGACATTTCCTCTTCCACCTCTTCCCTCTCAATACTATCCTAAAATTCACCTTAATTCCTTGCTTTTCCTTATAGTTTTACTATAAGGTACGGTATATATACTGTTTAAAAATCTGGGGGATCTTCTTCTTTTAAGACTGTGAGTTAGGGGTTCATCTATGTCCATTCATTTAACTAGTTATTTTTTAAATTAAACTTTTAATTTTGATATTATTGTACATTCATATGCAGTTTTAAGAAATAATATAGAGAAAATATAGACAAAAAGCCCTTGAGCCCTTTACCCAGTTTTCTACCAATGGTAACATCATGCCACTCCCTTCAGCTCAGGCTGGGCACAGGATGCTCCTCCCTTCAAATGAGAATTGAGTTGTTCTGCAGGTGAACTGACAAGTTTCCACATTGTTGCTTTGTGAATCTCTGCATTTGCAGAGACACACTGAGGTCAGTGTGGGGGCCACTGGCTGTGGAGCTGCAGAAAGAAGAGTTGGCTATGAGGAGGAACAAGAGGACAACAGCAAGAATTTTCTGGTCTTGGAAGCTGAGTAGCCTTTGTCAGGGAGGAGCCAATGCACTTGGAAACTATCTGTGAGGCTTTAATGCCTAAGTAAAATGAGTACTGAAATACCTGAATCTCTTCAAGAGATTCCGATGTTCAATGTTACTATTTCAATAGAATAAATGTAGACTTGGTCCCAGTTATTCATATCATTAGTCTCCCATTTAGTAAAATGATGTATGTAGGCTAATTCATATTGACCCTCAGAGAAAAAAAATCACACATTGTTATTCAAGAAGCACAAGTAATTTTATCTCTTTTTACAAGCCCAAATCAAATAGATTACCTTTCTGAGCAATGAACAACTTGAAATGCAGATGGATATGCAAGGTTAAAGAGCAAGAGGATAAGGACTTGCATTTGAAAGAGCAAGGTCTTCTGTAATTTGGTGCCACGAAATTCTCTTAAATGTATGTAGAGAAACCAGGGGATTCTGAATCTGAAAAATCTCTCAAGGAAAAAGTAAAAGATAACACAATGGTGTCACAGGAAACAGCATTTTATATGTATTTAGCAGCCTTCCTGAAGGAAAAACACTTCTCAAGACCTTCGCCAGTACTCCTCTTGTCCAGGCCCCCATCATCTCTGTTGTGGACTACTGAAAGAGCTTGCTATTGAATGTCCCTCTTTCACCTTTGTCCCTTACAATTCACTTTCCACTCAGTAGCCAAAGTGATCTTTGAAAGATTCCCTTTTAAAGCTTGCAACTCTCCAATAGCTTCCCACTGTACTTAGGATAAAATTCAAACTTCTTAGCCTGGCTTTAAAGCCTCTTTAGGATTTCTCAATGGAGACAATTTTTCACGACAATATGAGCAAGATAAATCTTGTGTGAGTCTATCAAGAGCAGTGCAAGATGTTTATCTCCCTGGTCCCTGCCCACTAGAAGCCAATAGTGTTCTGCCCTCAACTCTAGCATCTTATATGCAAACTGCCACCTGCACATCTTCAACCATCCTATAGGCAGAAATAGAGAGGTTGCAGCATCCCCAGCTGAAACTCCCTACCAGCCTACTCACTCTGGCTCCTATGGACTTTTAACCTCAGGACCTTTGCACTGGCCATTTTTTTCTGCCTGGAATGCTCCATTCCCAGACCTATCCATGTTTGGTTTCTTTTCCACATTCAATGTTACCTTCTCAGAAAGGCCTTCCCTGACCACTTGTAAAATAGCAAAACACACACACACATATGCACACAAATACACACATAGTTTTTCTCACTCCCTGAACACACTTTATCACTATATACAATTTTCTTCTTTGTTTACTCATTTATTGTCTGCCTCTCCTCTCTAGAATGTAAGTTCCATGAGAACATTATGTTTTGTTTGTTGTTATATCCCCAGTGTCTGGGGATACATTTTTGTAAATATTTGTTGATCAAACAAAATAGATGCCATTAAGTTATATGCCATTTAATCACACTTATAATAAATGTTAAGATGCAGCAGGAAAACATTATTTAATTCATTGTTCATATAAAGCTCTGAGGCATTAAAAATAACAAGTCCCACAGTGAATATGAACACAGAGAGAGGAACTAAACTAGAAATGTCATTACCTTCCTCCTAAATCACATCGAATTATTTCAATATAAGGCAATCCATGAGATAGGTCACATTGAAAGATAGAAATATTCAAAGATTATAATTAACATAACTCTCTTGTCTGAGCCACTTTAGGGCATCATGCTTATGTTGGTTACTACTATCTATATACCAGTTGCATTTCTTTTTGTTTGTTTGTGTTTTTTTTTTTTTGAAATTGAAAGAAAAAAATCTATTGAAGGTCTGAAAAACAGTTCCTAAAAGATTGACTTTTCCAGAAAACTAGCTACACAACGCATTGTGTCAATCAGGTTAAAATGTACATTAGACACAAATATAAAAACCTGGACTATTTCATTTTACTTTCCAGTTTATTATACCTCAAATATAGACTCAAAAACTTAACGTCACCTTTCAGAAAAAGGGACAAGGAAATAAATTTATTGTTTCCTCTGAAATAAACTTAAATACATGTCTTTCATCTGATTCTAGGTCCTAACAAAATTGATCCATGAACAAGGCAAAGCATCATGTGGGGATGCAAACACAACACACACCCATTGCCACTCTCCACTCCCACACCCCGAGCAGTGTAGCTCAGCAGTTCTAGAGCTCTCTCCTGCCAAGCACCCATCCCACCTGAAACTCCTCAATCCAGTGCTCCAGGCAGCTGCTGCCAATGAATTGGAGTTGACAGCAAGTTAAAAATCTATTTGCCAGCCCTGGGATCATGGAAAGAGCAAACATTTTTCACATAAATCTGAGTTCGAAATCTTCTCTTTATCACTTGTAAGATCATGGTTACTTAACCTCTTTCTGTTTAATGATACCAAATTTGTAGTTGAAATAATATATGTCTTGCTTGTTACAATTAGAATTCAATAAATCGTAGCACATAACTGTGGCGAGAAGGCTATACTTTACCTCCAAAAATGGAGGAGGTATTATATAGAAAGGCGGGAGTAAGTGCAAGTTACTGGGAACACTAGAGTGAGATTTATTGTTGGACTGGAGGAGCAGTTCCCAAAGTGTAGCCCAGATCACCTGTAAACTTGTTAGAAATTGCAAACATCCAGGCCCCAGTTGAGACCTACAGATCAGAGACTCTGGGGATAAAGCCTGGCAATCTGTGTTTTAACCTTCCAGGTAATTCTGACGCATGCTCTCTAGTTTGCGAGCCACTGCATCAGAGGGGCAAGTGGGAGTGGAGAATAGAAGTGATGAAGTTAGGGGAGAAGGATGTCTATTCACCTGGTGATTAATCAGGCAGAAAACAAGGAAGTGCTACCCCTCACAGAGGCTTTGACCATATCAGCACTCCCCACTTTAGTGGAAATTTCCCATAGACAGGATATCAATTTGCCATAAACACAAAGTACAGACCAGACCCAGAGACTACTAAAAGAAGATGGGCTTGTATTACAAGGGTGGGTGTGGGGAGAATGTTCCCAGTGTAGCCCCAGTACAGGCAGGCAATAGACTGGACTGCAGTCTCTTTCCCTTGGAAGCGTAGGTAGCCATGGTTCCTGATTGTTTCAAGTGAAGCTTTGAATGAAGGCAAGAAGCTGGCCTAGACACTTCTTCAAGCTTCCCCAGCTTGGTGGCTTCATGAACGAATTACATCTGAAAAGCTAAAGGCGAATAGTTGGGCAGCTGGGGAAGAAGGGAGTCAAAGATGTATCAGGAGATTCAACTTCACTAGGATCTCTCATCTCCATCTATTTGATGCTTTCCCCATTCTAACTGCTTCTGCCAGTGTACCAAACACAGAGGTACTTGCCTGGGGGTAAAAAGTTAAAAAATATTTTTGGCTGGATGCTGTGGCTCACACCTGTAATCCCAGCACTTTGGGAGGCTGAGGTGGGTGTATCATAAGGTCAAGAAATTGAGACCATCCTGGCCAACATGGTAAAACCCTGTCTCTACTAAAAATACAAAAATTAGCTGGGTGTTATGGCAGGCACCGGTAATCTCAACTACTCAGGAGGCTGAAGCAGGAGAATCGCTTAAACCTGGGAGGTGGAAGTTGCAGTGAGTCGAGATTGTGCCACTGCATTCCAGCCTGGGTGACAGAGCGAGACTCCATCTCAAGAAAAATAAATAAATAAAAAATATTTTTAAGGAACACAGCCAATCCAAAGCTCTTTGAAACCCAGCAGCTTTTAAACCACATCTGCATTTGTAGCTTGTTTCCACCATTAACCCCTGTAGCAGGTCTATGATTGCCTCAGCATCTATTTCTGTTTGATTCCACCTAATTAGAAACATAACTTACATTTTTTATTGAAAATAAAATTCACACTTCCTTAGAAACATATCCATACTTGCAGATTGTTCTAAAGTGTGTAGACAAGATCTGGGGCCATTACGTTATTAAGGTTTAAGACTTTGTTAGAGATCCAACATAATTACTGAGCAACTGTCCTGGCACAGTTCATACTTTCCCTCAGCCACGTGCATAAGTACTATTATCATTCTCATTATGCAGGCCATAGATTGAGGCTCAGACACACATGTAGGAACTAGCCCAGAGTTTCACAGCTACTTTAAGTGGATAAGTGTAGACTCTAAACACCAGTCTCTTGACAGAGGCGGTGTTAATCCATGACTAGAAGATTGCCTATGTGTGTGACCTGCTCTTAGTTGAGTTAAAAATGGCATGCTCAATTCCCAGCTGATGTATGTGCTGGGATGTGTGTTTTCAATGGAATGATTCTGCTGCTGAAATTTGTCACCACCTTTCTAAGCTGGTAATTTTTTCGGTTTGTAAGTGAGTCATACGCAGACTCATTGCAAGTAAGGCAAACTTACTCTTAAAGTTTTAAGTCTATTTAGGTCTATTTAAGACCTAAATAGACCAGGTGCGGGGGCTCACACCTCTAATCCCAGCACTTTGGGAGGCCGAGGCAGGTAAGTCACGAGGTCAGTAGTTCGAGACCAGCCTAGCCACACAGTGAAACCTCGTGTCTGCTAAAAATACAAAAAGATTAACTGGGCATGGTGGTGTATGCCTGTAATCCCAGCTACTCGGGAGGCTGAGGCAGGAGAATTGCTTGCACCTGAGAGGCGGAGGTTGCAGCAAGCCAAGATTGCACCACTGCACTCCAGTCTGGGCAACAGTATA
>NW_016107585.1:333873-381986 GCF_001604975.1 Cebus imitator
AAAAAAAAAAAAAAATTAGGAAGAGCTTCCAGGGGCCAGGCATGGTGGCTCACACCTATATTCCCAGCACTTTGGGAGGCCGAGGTGAATGGATCACCTGAGGTCGGGAGTTCAAGATCAGCCTGGCCCACATGGAGAAACCCCATCTCTACTAAAAATACAAAAATTAGCTGGGCATGGTGGTGTGCGCCTGCAATCTCAGCTACTCTGGAGGCTGAGGCAAGAAAATTGCTTGAACTCGGGAGGTGGAGGTTGCAGTGAGCCAAGATCACACCACTGTACTCCAGCCTGGGTGATAGAGCCCGGGGGAAAAAAAGAGCTTCCAAACAGTGAGGCTGGTTGATGATTAAGAATGGGTTTCCCAGGGAGTTGGGCATCCTTCTGTGAAAAGGATGGACTCAGGGGATGAACTAACTGTTGTTCTAAAGCTGAGCTACAGAGCTGGTTTCTGTTTTCAAAACTTACTTCCTCTCCCAAGGTACAGTGTAGTTTCCCAGGTAATAGAAGAAGAAAAATAGCATTTATGGAGCCTATGCTGAGTTCTGGGGTCTTCTGATCCTAATTAACATTCATTCTCTTTATAAATAAGAAAATGGCTGGGGGCGTGGCTCGCATCAGTGATCCCAGCACTTTGGGAGGCTGAGGCGGGCAGATCATGAGGTGAAGCGATCAAGACCAACGTGGCCAACATGGTGAAACCCTGTCTCTACTAAAAATACAAAAATTAGCTGACTGTGGTGGCACGTGCCTGTAATCCCAGCTACTCAGGAGGCTGAGGCAGGAGAATCGCTTGAACCTGGAAGCTGGAGGATGCAGTGAGCCGAGATTGCGCCACAGCACTCCAGCCTGGTGACAGAGTGAGACTTGGTCTCAGAAAAAAAAAGAAAAAGAAAACTGAAGTTTAGACTGGCTAAGTAATTTGCCTATGGTTATGGAAATAAATGAAGAAACCAGAAATTTAACTCAGATCTGCCCAATTCTAGGTCGGAAGCTGAGGCACAGGTAGAGTCAGTGGTCTGTGTAAAGTTGCAAGATCCATATGTGACTGAGGGCATAGGGAGTCACTGTGTGAAATGTTCGGGAAGACACATCTTTTTTTTCCCTTTGAAATGCCTGGATTTATCCTATAAAAGACAACAGTACGTTACTTTTAGAGATTTTTCAGCTTGGGGGAATAGAATTTTGTTTTTCTCGGGGGCATCTATATTTGAAAGCAATGTATTTGACACTGTTTTCTGGATTTAGCTTGATACAAAATGAAGCAAAACTATACCCATGCACTCTGCTGTCTTCCACACTGTGAATGCAGAAATTAACTTTATGCTTGGGACACCAGTGCTTCTGAATGAAAAAGTCAAAAGTAGAGCCCTTTGTGATTTCAGAGTCAAGAACAGATATTTCTCTTCAGTAAGCAATAATCACCACTTTGCCCATCCATCAGAAGTGAGGAGGAGAAGACAGGAACCCTTACACTAACAGATCCCTCTTGATAAATCAAAATATTGATAAAACAAAATCTTTTTTCATGAACATTCTGTCTTTAGAAAGCACTAACAAGTGGATAGAGCACTTGTTAGTTAATAATAAAAAGAATTCTTCAGTGACTACTCAGATGAATGAATATTTTTAAAAGGCATGGAGTATGTAAGGAATGTTAATCCAGCCTCCTTGTTCACTCCCCCACACAACAACTGTAGAGAAACCACTGACCTCTGAATGATGAATGGCCCTAGACTCGACTAGGAGGGAAGAGGACCCCAAGCCCTGTAATTTAGCATCTTTCTTTTAAAATTCCTGGGTGGACTCCGTTTTTGGCTGTAGTTGATGAATGGACTCAGTTAAACGGCCTTGGATATTATATAAAATGACCATCAAGTGTTTCTCCTTCTACACCACACCCATCTCTTTTCATGCTCTTAATAAAATCCCAAACTCAGCTGTATATATATATCTCAATCTTCCAGAGAAATATTCTCTGCTAGCAAATCTTTAGCTATTAAAAAGTTTTATTAGTTAATTTCAAATTTATATCATATAAGGCTCCAGACCATGAAGGAAAAAAATTCAAGAAGCTGAATTAGTAAATGACAGAGCAGTAATTAGCTTAAATGATATTTCTTCCAGCCCTTTGCTGGAAGAAGGATGACACAGAAAATCAGAGATTTTTCTGTGGATGACACAGAAAATCTGAGCTTAGAAAATCTCTCTTTTCTGCACGTGATACTGTGGGGATGCCAGAGATGCATTTCCACAATCATAGTCTTGTTTATTTATTTGGTCTCCTACTGCAGTACTTCACACATGCACCTCCACCTCCTGCTCTGTGGCAGCCAAACCCTAATGGCTAACAAGGCAGGCTGCATAAAGGGTTAAGGCTGCAGCCTTCAGGCCTATAGACATTCCAAACGTTTTCCCCTCTGCAGTCAGTCCTGTAGCTCCAGCTCCTGGAAAGCCTTCAGCACTTGCACAAGCAGTGTTTCCTACTGGTTATGCGTGGTTTTAACTTGCAGTTCACCAGGTTATATAGCTCAAGAGTCTAAACTCAGCCCCTCATGGTCTTATCTAGAATCTGTCCCCCTTCCCCTGCTGAATTTGTTTCCCCTGCCCTGCCCTGCCCTGCCCTGGAAATGCCTCAGGGCCTTCTGTAACCTTGCTGCCTTCTCCCCACAGGAAGTTAGATGCATCCTCACTGGCTGCATTACTGCACATTTACCTTGTAACCTTGTTTTTTCCTTCAACTCAAACTTCTCCAAACGACACCATCTCTGCTGACCCTGAAATTCTCTAGCCCGTTCATATCAGTATTTCTAACCCACCATGAGAACAATTATAGAGGGCAAATTGGAGAGAGAAGGTTTGGGAACTCACCTGCACAGCAGCAAGGATCAGACACTGGATGGGGCTGCCTGCAAACTTCCCAGGGACTGTCTGCAGCCAAGTCTCTTGGCCTTAAAGGGACAGGGTGCTTTTCACCATATAAGGAAGACAATTTCACTTGACTGCTTTGGAACCTGTTTGGGCAAAGCAGCTCCTTCTCTTGACATTGCCTGCCAGGCTTCAGCCTTTTGAAGAAATATGGAGCCTGACAATTCACAAGGATCTGCACATAGTAGGCAATTTAATAATTCCCAAATAAGGGGCCAGGCATGGTGGCTCACGCCTGTAATCCCCGCAGTTTGGGAGGCCGAGGCTGGTGGATCACCTGAGGTCAGGAGTTTGAGACCAGCCTGGCCAGCATGGTGACACCTAGTACCCAGTCTCTACTAAAAATATTAAAATTAGCCAGGTGTGGTGGCGGTCACCTGTAATCCCAGCTACTCAGTAGTCTGAGGCAGGAGAATTGCTTGAACCCAGGAGGCAAAGGTTACAATGAGTTAAGATCATGCCATTGTACTCCAGCCTGGGCAACAGAAAAAAAAAATCCTGGATAAGGCACAAGAATGATATTTGGTGGGCTGTTTTTAAAGGCCAGAAAATGCTTTAAGTGGGGCTTATTCTCTTACAAAAAGAGTTTCTGGCAACTGTGAAGTCTTCCTCAATTATATGAAAGGGCTTCTGCTTCTATTTCAGGTTAGGCTTCCTTGAAACAAATGATCATGCTCACCTCAAAGAAGAGGGGCAGTTTGCCCCCTTCCTCCTGACTCTGAGACAAAAGAGAGAAGACTGGAGTGGTAAAGCCTGTGGTGTGAGATTTGGATTATTGTAAGACACATTAGCACTGCAGCCTGAAAACAGTGAAGTGGAGATGATTTTGCTTTTTCAGCAGGTAGAGAGCCCTTCTGAAACATATGAACATGCACAGTCCTCAATGGAGGCACTTTACCAGCCTCATCTACTCCTGAGCACACCTCTTGGAGTCCCTTGGCTAAAGACCACAAATGAAGTTTGAGGGTTCCTTTTACCTTCCAGCTGGCATAGACGAGGATGTGCTTTAGCAAGAGCAAACATTTTCTGCTGATAATATTCAAATACAAAGCTGTCCTGTTGATTTGGGGGTGGATTAAAAGTAATTATAAAATGTTAGATTCTAAGAAGACAGAATAACCTAATTTGGTCATCACTTGGATGATAATATACTTCTTTCTTTGCTGCCAACTGGATATTGGCTTTGAAAATGCTTTGATGTCTGCCAGGTGGCTCTAGCCAGCACCTACTCTTTTTTTTTTGGTGTTTTTGTTTGTTTGTTTGTTTTTTTGAGACAGTTTCACTCTTGTTGCCCAGGCTGGAGTGCAATGGTGCAATCTCAGTTCACTACAACCTCTGCCTCCTGGGTTCAAGCGATTTTCCTGTCTCAGACTCCCGAGTGAGTAGCCTGGATTACAGGCATGTGCCACCACACCCGGCTAATTTTGTATTTTTAGTAGACATGGGGTTTCTCCATGTTGGTGAAGCTGGTCTCGAACTCTCGACCTGAGGTGATCCACCCACCTCGGCCTCCCAAAGTGTTGGGATTACAGGCATGAGCCACTGCACCCGGCACCAACACCTATTCTTTATTGCTTAGCTTACTATGCCTAATAGCTAATGTCTGTATCACAGATTTGGTTTTTTTTTTTTTTTTTTTTTTGAGACAGAGTCTTGCTGTGTCGCCCAGGCTGGAGTACAATGGCACAATCTCAACTCACTGCCAACTCTGCCTGTTGGGTTCAAGCAATTCTCCTGCCTCAGCCTCCTAAGTAGCTGGGATTACAGGCACCCACCACCACGCCCAGCTAATTTTTTTGTATTTTTGTAGAGACAGGGTTTTGCCATGTTGGCCAGGCTGGTGTTGAACTCCCGACCTGAGGTTATCAGCCTGCCTTGGCCTCCCAAAGTGCTGGGATTACAAGAGTGAGCCACTGCACCCAGCCTGGGATATTTTAAAAATGGAATTTGGTGCCTGATTGTAGAGTCTCATAGTATCTTCACATCTTACTTTCTTGCATAGATTTTGAGTTTTTAAAGACAAAGGCGTTCCTCCATCCTCTGATTAACACGCAGCATGGAATGGAACAAGCATGTAGTAGACTGGGAAATCCTTGCTGGATTTAATCAGCTGAATGGAACCCTGGGTTTTTGTGTGATGTCTAGATGGTTTTATGAATAAAGTAGGTGTTTACTAAATTATTATTGTTGCTGTTGTCAAATAAATACATTTGCTTTACTCTTTTATGTCAATTAGTAATTTTCATATCATAAAATTTTCTTTAAGTGAAGAGGTCAAAGAAATATCTTTAAAAGGTAATTATTGTGATCACTATTTGATTTAGCAATCTCATTTCTGGGAATTTAATCTAATGAAATAATTAAACAGAAGCAAAACGTTATATTAATAGAGCTACTCATTGTATTACTATCTATAATAGCAAATAACAGGAAATGACTTACAGGCTCTAAGGTTATTTCATACAGCAATAATAATAGTTCATGCTTACTGATTGCTCATCATGTACCAGGCACTGCTCTAAAAGCTTTATGCAGATTAACCAACTTAATCTGTAACCTCACTTAATCTGCCTCAATCCTCATGACAAACCTATGAGGTAGGAATGGTCATCATCCCCATTTTATAGGCCAGAAAAACTAAGGCACAGAAGTTGAAAAATCCCCATTTGGACTGAGGTACTTTGGCACCAGCACTTACAGTCTTAGCATTATTGTTTGCTTTCATTAGGACTTACGGAGTATTGTAATAGGCACTAGGGACATCCTTTTCAGTGTATTATACATTTATTTCCTCTTATTTAATTGGGTAGTACTTAAACAGTATTACTTAAATATGTTAAACAATGTTGCCATTTCCTCACATTATTGGGAAGGCTTTTTGTATTTCATCAATAAACAACATGCTGCCTTTGAAAAAATAGATAATTTCTTACCACCACCCCAATATTATAAAGAGAGTTTTATCTGGAACACATCTATTTCTTTTTCTTTTTCTTTCTTTCTTTTTTTTTTTTAATCGAAGTCTCACCCTGTCTCCCAGGCTGGAGTGCAGTGGTGTGATCTCAGCTCACTGCAACCTCTACCTTCCGGGTTCAAGCAATTCTCATGCCTCAGCCTCCCAAGTAGCTGGGACTACAGGCACACATCACCATACCTAGCTGATTTTGTATTTTTAGTAGAGACAGGGTTTCACCCAGGCTGGTCTTGAACTCCTGACCTCAGATGATCTGCCTGCCTAGGCCTCCCAAAGTGGTGGTATTACAGGCGTGAAGCCACCATACCCTGCCTTAACACATTTACTTTTGATGACTAAACCTGATAGCTCCAAAACCCCCTGGACTGACTGCCAGGAATAATTCTGCTTCTAACTGTCCCCCACTATTTCTCCAGGGATCCAGGGCCTCTGAGAGGTCACCTAAGCTTTCCCAAGGCAGGTTTGTTCCCTCTACCCTGTTGCTACTACTGCAAGTGACTTTCGCAAGGTGCTCTGAACCTAACCTTCCTCTGCTGGTGACTACTGCAGCTAACCCATCCCAGCCTCACTGGGAAAGAAAGGGAAAGGGGAACTCCTCTTTCTTTTGTTTCTCCAACCAATGTGAGAGATTCTCCCCTTTATCTCATAAGACAGCTGATACCAGAAAAAAACTTAACAAGGCATTATTGGAAGCTGGAAGTGAGTGGGGGAGAAGTAGTATAGCACATCCTAGACTGGCCTTAGGGTCCCCTGTGAAGCTGGTTATCTGCCTCATTCTCCATCCATCTTCCTTCAGATGTTAAGAGAATTTCTACCTCTTGGGGCTTGGACAATATTGGCTACCTACCCATAGAGAGGAGAAAGATAATCCCTGACATAAATGTAAGGCCCACTTCCTTAGTCTTTATCTCCTGCCCAGGTGTGATCAACTCCCAGAATGAGAGTGAAAAGATCCATTTCCTTCTAGGAGGTACTCATCCTTCTAGGAGGTATTCATCTACCCACCCACAGGCATATGGTCTGTCCGTAAGGCACTGGCAAGATAATCACAGCATAATCTGACATCATGCAGCTTACATATTTTAAATGTGCTCTGGGGAGGTAACAATGGGTGCAGATTTATTAAAGTTACTCTTAAATTACAGATTGCCTTTTTTTAAAAAAAGACAGAATTTTTAGGCCGGGTGGGGTGACTCACACCGGTAATTCCAGCACTTTGGGAGGCTGAGGTGGGTGGATCACAAGGTTAAGAGATTGAGACCATCCAGGACAACATGGTGAAACCCTGTCTCTATGAAAAATACAAAACATCAGCTGGGCACGGTGGCATCTGCCTGTAATCTTGGCTACTCAGGAGGCTGAGGCAGAAGAATCACTTGAACCTGGAAGCGGAGGTTGCAGTGAACCAAGATCTCACCACTGCATTCCGGCCTGGCGACAGAGTGAGACTCCATCTCAAAACAACAACAACAACAACAACAACAACAAACCAAAAAAACCCAGGAGTTTAAAATTTGATGATGTCATGGCTGTGACAAATATATATATATATGTATATGTATATTTTGGAGCCTGAGGGAGCAAAACTAGGAATCATCTGAACACCCATATAGGGGAAGGACTGACCAGAGCACGAGGCAGTGTAGATATACCGAATAGGGCTTACTAATTTGTTGACTATGATGCAGGCTTTGCTAGCAGCCCTTTGTTTCATATAAAACTCCAAGCCTATATTCCCTATGTGTTGGCCACATTTTGCCTTTTTCCCCAGACCCACGCTAGCACAGGAAATCAAAGTCCAACCTAACCACGTCCTCTAGGAAACTCAATTCATCCTATAAGTAACATCCCTCAATCCTCCAAGCCCTTTATTGCTATACTTAAGCACTTAAAAAAAACTGGAATAAATATGTTAATAAATATTACTGATATTTGGGGCTTCATTTTCCAACCCTTGTGAGTTTATGCACCTTCTTAGGGTGGGAATTTATTCAGTCATTTGATAAGATTTACAACAAGCTGGGTTCTTCAGAACCCTGGGGATACAGCAGCAGAAAAAAATAGGCAAAAATCCTGATGCTTATGGAGTTTATGTTCTTGTAGGAGGCAGACCAGTAAATAAATAAAGAAGAAAATGTCAGGCAGTAATAAATTCTGTGATGAAGATAAAATAGGATACATGAAAGAGGTGACTGGGTGTTGATTAGGAAAAAACTCAGAATTCTTGAAATTTAAGCTGATCACATTTTTCTTTTCTTTTTTCTTTTTTTGAGATGGAGTTTCACTCTTGTTGCTCAGGCTGGGGTGCAATGGTGTGATTTTGGCTCACTGCAACCTCCGTCTCCTGGTTTCAAGAGATTCTCCTGTCTCAATCTCCTGAGTAGCTGGAATTACAGGAACTCACAATGATGCCTAGCTAATTTTGTATTTTTTTTTTAGTAGAGCTGAGGTTTCCTCCATGTTGGGCAGCCTGGTCTCGAATTCGTGACCTTAGGTGATCAGCCCGCTTCAGCTTCCCAAAGTGCTGGGATTACCAGTGTGAGCCACCGCGCCTGGCCACATCTTTCTTTTCTGAAAAGATTCTGCAGCATCTACCAACCAGTTCACCTTGCAAATGATTAGTGCTCAATAAGCATTATAGGATGGTTTAAAAAATATTTTTTTGGAGGCTGACAAAAGTTTCTTTTTCATGGCTTTAACTACATTAGTTCACAGAGGATTTGTTTTTTGATCTCTAAATCAGGTGGTGTCCTCAGTGGGTTTTAATGTAAGCTTCCTCTCCTGTGTTTCCAGCAAATTGCCAATTTTCACTTATACAGGTTACATAAAAGCAAATGCAAAAAATAAAGTGATCTCAAATTCTGGTCAAGAAACAACTGCTAAATAGTTGGCATTATCCTTAGACAATCTTCTCTTCAAGCAATTTTGGAAACTCCCTAGTTGCACTTCTGTAAAGGTTTGCACCTGGGAAATGGCACGGAGGCTTTTACGAGAAATGCTATTATAAGCCTCTCAGTAGAGCTGAGAAAGAAGAGAGGCTGCAGGGAGCCCTATTTTATAGTACAGTAAGGTTAGCCATTTACTGTTCCCATAAGTTATTTCACTTGCAATAAAGGTCAATGGGCCTTCTTAGGGAGGAGAGCTAGACCTCTGTCTAAAACTGCCATCTTCAGCAGTCAAAAAGACAGGCGGCTTTAGATTCTTCTGGAAAGTGGTAGGCATTTTATTCAGCTGGGAGAGTGGTTCAATATGATCAGCTGATGAGCAAGGCAATAAGAATTCAGACTTCAGAGTGGAAGACTTAAGACCTAAGGTAGTTTGACCACAAAGCTAAGCGGGGCATGTCAGGCTGTGGCTCTGCTTATTACCTTCATGCATGAATTTTGCCAAAAAATGTAACATTTCTGTACTGGGAACTTTTTATCCCTAGACGTCCTGAGAAATTGGTGTCCTAAAGGACAGTGGCTTGCAGCACACAGAGCTACAAATGCAGTACAGCAGAAGCCGTCCTACTAACAGTTGATTTTTTTTGTCAGCTTCTAAATAATGAAATCCAACTAAGTGAGTATTTGCTTAAAAACACTGGGCTTCGACATTTTTGTTCAATACCTCCTAAAGGAATTTTGAAAAACTGTATACCTTCCTTCAGTTTTATGTTGCAATCTAAAAATTTTCATCAAAACTTAAATAGTTGCAAAAGGTGTAATGTATGGTCTGTTGTAAATATTGGCTTTCAAAAGTAATACTGTTACTCAGCTTGTTACAATATATCTAATGGAATATAAGTAGTATAGCACCCACCATCATCCACTAGGTAAAGGTAGGAATTTTACATCATTTCTTTTTCCCTTTGAATTCTTATTTCCATTCTTTCACGGAATTTTATCCTAATCAAAGATCTTTCTCTGCTTAGGAGTATTTAAATATTGCCTTAGTATAATTTTACCTTAGTTTTCTATAATAAATATAAAGTGAAATTGCAATTTGTTTCTTTCCTGTGACCCTTGGCTCTGTTAAAAGACAATGCATCTGAATGGGGCTGTCACTGTGATTATTGCCAGTAGTACCTGCGGCAGAGACAGTGCTCTGTGCTCACCACACCCTTTGGCTTCCTGATTATCCAGGAAATTTATATTTCGTGGTTTTTCCACTGAAAGATTGGGCAGAAATAAAGTCTTGTTTCCTATCCTAAGCAGTTAAAAGTGGATTGAGGCCCAGTGCGGTGGCTCATGCCTGTAACCCCAGCATTTTGAAAGGCCAAGGTGTGTGGATAACTTGAGACCAGGAGTTCAAGACCTGGCTAACATGAAGAAACCTTGTCCCTACTAAAAATACAAAAATTAGCTGGGCATAGTGGTGTGTGCCTGTAGTCCCAGCTACTCAGGAGGCTGAGGCAGGAGAATCGCTTGAACCCAGAGGCGAAGGTTGCAGTGAGGCACGATCGTGCCACTGCACTCCAGCCTGGGCAACAGAGGGAGAAAAAGAAAAGAAAAGAAAAGAAAAAAAGAAAAGAAAAGAAAAAAGAAAAGAAAAGTCGATTGAATTTCTTTCCAGTTGGAACTAGAAACTCTGGTGGTAGAGATACAAGATGGAAGCAGAATTATCTTGGTCACCCTTCGAAGATAGTCCCCAAGAAGGTCTCCTCATCTGCATCAAACTGTGAGGTAAATGAGCGATCAGGTTTGTTGTGTTAAACCATTGAAGTTTTAGGTTTATTTATTACAGTTAGGTAGCTTCTACTATCCTGATGATTATAGGGCATAACTGATCAAAACAATATAAATATATTACAACTTTAGACAGATAATTAGTAAGAATTAAAAATAATCAAATTCTTAAAATGCATCTCAATAAAAACATTGAGAAATCTTGTTTGTGTAGATGGGCATGAAGGCAGCTATAGCAATGTCATTCAATTCCCATTGAGTTATAATGCACAAGGGCACAAGGTGATTTATAAGAATTTTATTTTTTTTTTCCAGAGACTGGATTTCACCATGTTAGTCAGGCTGGTCTAGAACTCCTGACCTCGTGATCCACCCACCTTGGCCTCCCAAAGTGCTGGGATTACAGGCGTGAGCCACCACGCCTGGCCAAGAAAAAGGTTTTAATAATCCATCAACTGACAATTGAATTATCTTCTTTAAATTTTATTGAAGGCAAAGATTTAGCAACCACTTGACTTGCAAAGGAATTTTTTTACCCAGGGATTAGAGTCATTCTTTTTCTTGACATCCTCCCCAGTATTTCAAATTATCATTTGTTTGGAGCTCCAGAGTGCTTTTTACCCCATTGCAAATCACCATAGCAAAATTTGGTAAAATGGGAGCAAAATACTGGAAAAAGGAGATGGGTAAAGATTTCTCAGGCAGTCAATTTTATGAACAAGTTATGTGAAATTTGAAATCCATAAATTAATTCCCTAAAAACTATCTATGTCTATATACCTTTTGAAAGTCTATGAATGCCCTGGGGAAAAAGATGCTGGTGTAGGAAAGAGGGAGAGGAATCAGGAGCTGCAGTGTCTCCTGACCTAATCCTCCTTTGGCTGCAGACCTTCACCCAAACCCTTGGTCCATCTTTCCCTGCCCCTCTCCTAACTCACATTAGCGTCCAGCAAAAAAGGTCCTTATCATGATTAAAATCTGTAACATATAAGGAGTTATTTTTAAATCAATGAGAAAAACAAAAAAAGATGAGCAAATGATATGAAAAGGGAATCAACAAGAGAAGAAATACAAATGGTCAGTCTCTATAGAGAATCTTAAAACTCACTCAGAAATCATAGATAGGCAACTTAAGACAATGAAATACCATTTTGAAAATCAAATTGGGAAAAATACATGAACCTCTAGTGGTGGTTAGAAGGAAACTAAACTGGTTCAACTCTTCCAGGTAGCAATTTGGCAATATACATCAAAAGTCTTAAAACATGTATAAAATTGAGCTAGCAATCCCAATTCTAAGAACTATTCTAAAAAATTATGAATATGGAAAATGAAGATTCAGCCTCAAGCTTCATCACAGTGTTTTAGCCAAGGTTCTTTTGGTTGTAAGTATTAGGTTGCAAAGTATCTTTCATTTGAAATGCCTCCTCTCTACTGCTTTTGCTGGGTCTCTTAGTTAAAATTCTTGATTGATATAGACTGATTGCTTGCTGAGTGCCAGTAGATTGGCCTCATCCTTTCAGCTGTTTGTCTGGGAGAAGAGGTGTCTTATCATGTATAGGGCTGCTTCTTCCAGGTACTATATGGGGTTAGGGCTGGGTTCTGCATAATAAAAAGGAAATGAAATAAACATAGCATAACTAAAATGATGATGAACAGAACTAATTTAAAATTCTGACCTAGTATGTGAAGCAAACTGACATCATGCAATGAGATAGTCAATAAAAATGTTCTTATAGAAGATGACTTAAAAACATGGGAATAGACTTGTGATACTTTTCTATTTCTAGAGAAAACACAGAAACATTGCAAAAGAGAATATATAATATAATTTCATTTAAAAATTATTATATTTATAAAGAATCAACATATAGCAAAACTGTAGTAATAGAAATATATGGATGGTGAGCTTACCAGCTATTATTAATTTCTTATCTTTATGAAACCATTATTTTCCGAATTAATTGCAGTTAATATGTTTAAGTATTTTGATAAGAAAAACAACATTAAGATTCAGCAAGAGTTCTCCAATCTCTAAGAGGACTGAAAAGAAACAAAGTGGAACTCAAATTTTGGATGAACTATTAATAATTAAGTTCTGCTTAGGGATTCAGACAACGGGCTGCAAAACACCTACCCAGCTCCTGGAAGCGCTGAGCACACATGGGCTCTGCTCAACAGCTACAGCAGGCTGCAATTGCTATAGCCAGGGGAGGAAATGGTGTCACAGAGACGAGTCCCCACATCTACTCTTCCTGCTCCCCACTTTTCTCCAGAAATTCTAAAGTCCTTCAGCTATATTTTGTGATTTCTATAGGAAATCATGTAGTTTAGGGCAAAGAAAATTGGATTCAGAAACAGAGGATTCAAATCTGTTCTAATACTTTACTAATCTTCATGAAGCCACTAAATCTCTTTGAGCCTCAGTAAAATGGAGAAAATAATAGGCAACTTGTTTATTCATATGGTTGTTTCAACAATTTAATGAGACAATATGTGAAAGCATGTGAAAAAATGATATGCATACAAGCACACATGCATATATCTCTCTCTCACACACACTCTATACAGACACACACAAACACACACATGCACAAACACAAAATATTATGTCTCAAATGTATACATTAAGCAACTGGGGAAATAAAAATTAGAAACTTAAATCCTTGATTGGACCTTGACTAAATGTAAACGAAATTATAGATCCTGTGGATTTGATGAGATGCCTTGAGAAGGAAATGTCTTATTGACTTGAGTCCTTTGAGAAGTGCCGATTGTTACTCTCTCTATAAGACAGAAAGAGAAGACTTTGTCAGTGCCAAGCTGACTCAGAGTCAGAAGAGGATGAACAGGACTCAGAGGAGGTTTGATTAAAACTGGAAGAAACGAGAGGGTGCAGAACTGGAGAAAGAGGCCCAACAGGCTGAGTGCTGTGGCCTTGCTGGAGGGAGAGGAGGTACAAGAAGAGACCACTCTAGTGGATGATCCCTTTCAGATGAAAACAGGTGGTATGGTATCCACCATAATTTCCTAAAGAAACTAAAGGAAAGGGGCAAAGATAAAATCACTAAAGGGGAAGACCCTGGGAACATGGTTTTCTGCAGAAACCAACTGAAGGGATGAGGATGCAGACATAATAAAGTATATTGAGACAGAGCTAAAGAAGAAGAAAGAGATTATGGAAAAGGAAGAACAGAAAGTCAAGCTGAGGAACACAGAGGACTGCCTTTATGAACTTCAAGAAAACATTTGTGTTTCTTTAGCAAAGAAGACAGAAGAGATGCTTTCCAGCCAGATGCTGGGTGGTACCCCAAAGGTGGACCTCAGCATCAATGCTAAAATAAAAAATAATATCATTTCCATGGAGGATGCCAAGGCCCATCTGGGGAAAGAGCAGTAGAACAAGAAGAAAGACAGCGATACTTCCTTCATGCCTACCAATGTGGCTGTGAATTATTTGCTGCACAACAGATTTTTTTTCTTTTCTTTTTTTTCTTTTTAGATAGAGTCTCACTCACTCTGTCACCAGGCTGGAGTGCAATGGCCTGATCTTGGCTCCCTGCAACCTCCACCTCCTGGGTTCAAGTGATTCTCCTGCCTCATCCTCCTGAGTAGATGGGACTACAGACGCCTGCCACCACAGCTGGCTAATTTTTGTATTTGTAATAAAGACAGGGTTTTACCATGCTGGCCAGGATGTTCTCAATCTCCTGACCTTGGGATCTGCCTGCCTTGGCCTCCCCACCTGTAAGCCACTGCGCCCAGCCCCGATTTTTATCATGAGGAGCTCAACAGCCAAATACACAGAAACAAAGAGCCTTGAAAGCAGGTGATGGGGAGAAGCCAGAGCCCGAGTGGTCCTTTCCAATCGTCAAGCATCCTGTTAATGAGAAGGCCTCTGATGACCATCACTATGAGAAGTTCAAGAAGATGAAGGTGGTACTGAGATGTGTAGAATGGGATGTAAATACCAGCTCTTTCTCCCTACATTCCTCTCATGGAAAAATGCTTCCTGGATAGACACATGCTCATTTGCCAGTAGATAGTTCCACAAACAGACTGTCTTACTCCTGCTTCTTACCTGCTAGATTTTTCAAGCACTAAATTTGTAACTTTTTGAAATAAAACAATGCATACATTTCCTATTTAAAAGCAAACTCCATTCTTGTGGGCACTAAATCTTGTGTGTAAATGTATTGGCTTTCTCTTAACATTTGTTCTTGGTCAGGAGGAAACAACCATGTGTCCGTGTTATGCTATTAATAATACCCTTTAGATTGTGCTTTTATCATTACTTATGCAATCATGTCTTCTACTTTCACATAAATACATTCTTCATCGTTTAGAGTGGGCTCAGCTGACAGCAGAAAATACTAGAATATCAGTATTCAAAGGAATGCCGGTATTTTCTGACTTTTACAGTTTTTTATTAAGAAAGAAAAAGCAAAACTATATATATATTATCTCTTTTTGAATTTAGTTATTAAATACAAAACGAATTTTAAAAATGAAAGTTTAAGAATGTTTACTTTCTGGTGAAAACAGGAGCTAAATAGGCCAGGCATGGTGGCTCACACCTGTAATCCCAGCACTTTGGGAGGCTAAGGAGGGCTAATCATCTGAGGCCAGGAGTTTGAAACCAGTCTGGCCAACATGGCAAAACCCCGTCTTTACTAAAAACACAAAAATTAGCTGGGCAGGCTGGTAGCAGGCCCCTGTAAGCCTAGCTATTTGTGAGGTGGAGGCAGGAGGATCACTTGAACCCGGGAGGCAGAGGTTGCAGTGAGCCGAGATAGTGCCACTGCACTCCAGCCTGGGCAGCAGAGTAAGACTGCCTCAAAAAAAGAAAACAGAAAAAACAAAAACAACAACAACAAAAAAAACAAGAGCAAAATAAACAAGAAGCATTGCTGAAAGATAAGATAGGGGAACAAAGGTCTTATTTAAATTTAAATATTTGACTATAGTGTTTAGAATATAATAAATTATAGCTACTTTCTTTTAATGTTTACTGAGAAGGGGAAGGTGTTCTCTAAGTTATTCAATTTTAAGTTTGTACCACTGCATTCCAGCCTAGGCGACAGGATCTTGCTCTGTTGCCGAGGCTGGAATGCAGTGGTGCAACCTTGGCTCACTGTAACCTTAGCCTCCTGGGTTCAAGCGATTCTCCTGCCTCAGCCTCCCAAGTAGCTGGGACTACAGGCACCTGCCACCACCCCTGGCTAATTTTTGTATTTTTAGTAGAGACAGAGTTTCACCGTGTTGGCCAGGATGGTCTCAAACTCCTGACCTCGAGTGATCTGGCCACTTAGGCCTCTCAGTGTTGGGATTACAGGCATGAGCCACTGTGCCTGGCTAGTTATTCAAATATTAACAGTAAGTGTGACCATTAGCCACAAACTCTGAGATTACCACAAACCTTGTAAAACACCTGATACAGAACATTGTATTTGTTTGCTTGGCTATAAAATATGTTATAAGAAATCCCCTTTGCTTCCAGATGAATATGAGCTATCCATTTTGGAGAGGTCTCCTATTCCTCAGTCACTAAACTCACCAGCCAAATTAACCCCCAACCATACATATTGGCTAGGTTATCTTATTAGTCCAACACCTTGGGTCTAGCTTTCTCTGTGTAGACTCCCTGAATCAAAGGATGCTTCTAGCAGATTCAACTTCTAACACAGGGAAGCCTGACTTATTTCATGTTATTCCAGGCTACATGTGAGAAGTGGTAGTGGGCAGAGAAAAAGAAGATAAACTAAATTTTATTATATGTATTTATGTGTTGTTGAAATATTATTTTATCAAGAATTTACTATCTTTGTAATAATAAATACTTTGTCAGTGCTTTGAATATAGCACAACACTATAGACATTGTTCTTCATATATGAACTGGATCGGGGGGTTGGGCTTCACATCTTCCTCCATGCACTGAAGTGAACCAAAAGCTACCCTCCAGTTACTTGTCCTGAAGCGGAATCTGTTCATAGATGCATTTCCTCTCCCTTCCCCTTCCCCTTCCCTTTCCTTCCCTTCCTCCCTTTTCCCCCCCCCCTCTTCCCTTCTCTCCCTCCCCTTCACTCCTCTCCCCTTCCCTTCCTTTTCCTTTTCAGAGTCTTGTTCTATCACTCAGGTTAGAGAGCGGTGGCATAATCATAGTTCACTGCAGCCTTCAGCTCCTGGCCTCAAGCAATTCTCCTGCCTCAGCCTCCCGAATAGCTGGGACCGCAGGCATGCCACCATGACCTACTAATTAAAAAATATATATTTTGTTTTAGTGGCAGGGTCTCTCTATGTTGTTCAGGCTGGTCTTGAACTCCTGGGCTTAAGTGATCCTCCTGCCTCAGCCTCCGAAAACGTTAGGAGGGCAGGCATGAGCCACCAGACTGGGCCACAGATGCATTTTCCTGATATCTACGTTATTGGCCTGCCTATCCATTAATTTTAAAAAAATTGAATTAATTGCCAGCATTAAAAAGCTCAGGTGATCTTTGCCTAAAAATACAATAAAGTGAATAAAATGGATTTTTACTTTGCATGCATTCTGCATATTTCCACTCCCTGCCCCTAGAGGCCGGGTAGCTAAAAGGGATATTTCTTAGCTGGGCATTCAGATGTGATTTAGCTTTAACTTTGACCAACGAGATGCATTCAAGTAAGATTTAAAAGGCAGCAGTCCTGGCTGCTCCTGGTGGCAGGCATGATCAGATCAAGCCCACTTTGGGATTTTTTGTAGCAGTGTTCCTGCCACCAGCTTTGTAAGGGTCAAAAGGCAGATGGTGTCAGCAGCTTCTTTAAGCTGTTGTTATTTTTGTTGTTAGCGTGGCCCTGGATGGTGAAGCATGGCTCTGGAACCAGCAGCAGCAACAGCAGCAATACCTTCCTAATCTCCAAGTTGTTCCCAGAGCAAATTGCTTAGGGGGAAGCTTACTGATTTCCGGGCCTCTGACTCAGGCAGGGTTGGCAGCCTCCTTCAAGGCCGGCTCTTCATTGTTCCCTGTCAGCAAGTCCCGGAGGCCTGGCCTCAACACATTGTAAGCACCTAATTCCCTGTGTTGAAGTCCTTTGCCCTTTATGCTTAAAATAGCTAGAGTGGTTTCTGTTTTCTGTAATAGAACTCTAATACACAGGAAAAATAAGAGACCTAGTAACATCTGGCCCCATTTCCGTTCTGATAACAATAGACTGGTTATGAGCAGTAGGCTCCAGGCTGCCTAGTCCCTACCACACCTGATTGTACTCCTGCAAATGAAGACCATTTGTCAAATGCTATTTGATTATTGTATTTGTAGTATGTTTGTTTTTAACAGACATCCATTTCTTTTCATTATTTCATCTTGCACTCTGTAGGGATTTGAGTTTGAAACCCCACTAATACCCGAAGCTTGGTGGAAAACATTTTTTTTTTTTTTTTTAATTTCTTAAAGAATGTAATTCTTGACTGAGCGCAACGGATCACGCCTGTAATCCCAACAGTTTGGGAGGCCGAGGCGGGCGGATCACCTGAGGTCGGGAGTTCAAGACCAGCCTGACCAACATGGAGAAACCCTGTCTCTACTAAAAATAAAAAATTAGCCGGGCATGTTGGCATATGCCTGTAATCCCAGCTACTCAGGAGGCTGAGGCAGGAGAATTGCTTGAACCTGGGAGGTGGAGGTTGCAGTGAGCTGAGATTGCACCTTTGCACTCCAGCCTGGGCAACAAGAGCAAAACTCAGTCTCAAAAAATATATATATATATAATTCTTTTATTTTGAACATACTCCAAAATGTTCCCTAATTAAAGCTGGAAAACTGTACACCTAAACTGCATTATTTAGGTCCCAGTTAGAACTGTTTTTTACTGAACAATGAAACTAGTGTTATTAATCCTAAGGATGTCGTTAACTGTGTGTGTCACCTCTGTGGGGACACAACAAAGAAATTTCTTTCCAGTCTAGTTTTATCTTATTATCACATAATAGGTCACATTTGCTTTTTGCATTGGCTGTCAGAAAGGTAGGGCCAAAGACTATTTGAAGAGCTGACTTCTCACACTGTACATGGCTTTATTTAGGCTTTTTTTTTTTTTACATGTATTTATTTATTTTTCTTTTCTTCTTAATATACTTTAGGTTCTGTGGTTCATGTGCAGATCGTGCAGGATTGTTACATAGGTATACACGTGCCATGGTGGCTGTGTACTATCCCTATTCCTGACTGAGTCTCATGGCTGCTATCCTGTTTTTCTCTTTAGAAGATTTATTCATATTTTTAAAAATTCCACTGTGCTTTTTTCTTTTAGTTTTACAGTTTCAGATCTTACATTTAAGACCCATTTTGAATTTCTTTCTTTTTTTTTTCTGAGATAGAGTCTCGCTCTTGTTGCCCATGCTATAGTGCAGTGGTGTGATCTTGGTTCACTGCAACCTCTGCCTCCTCGGTTCAAGCGATTCTCCTACTTCAGCCTCCTGAGTAGCTGGGATTACAGGTGCCTGCCACCATGCCAAGCCACCATGCCCAGCTAATTTTTGTGCTTTTGTTATTTTTAGTAGAGACGGGGTTTTGCCATGTTGGCCAGGCTGATCTCGAACTCCTGGCCTCAGGTAATCTGCCTGCCTCAGCCTCTCAAAGTGCTGGGATTACAGGCATGAGCCACTGTGCCCGGCAAGTTGATTTCTTTACATTTAATTTTTATTTCTTATTGACAAATAATTATATATTTATGAGGCAAAATATGATGTCTTAGTACATGTATGCATTGTGGAATAAACAAAATAAACTAATTATCCCCTCACATACTTATCATTTCTTTGTGTTAAGAACATTTAAAATCCACTTTTAGGAATTTTGAAATGTACAATACATTATTTTACCTATAGTCACCTTGTGCAATAGATCATCAGAATGCACCCCTCCATCTAACTGAAACTTTGTACCCTTTGACTAACGTTTCCCTTTGCTATGCCCGCTGCCCTCCCCTCCCCCACCAGCCTCCGGTACCAGAGAGATCATGCAGTATTTGTCTTTCTGTGCTTGGCTTATTTCACTTAGCAGAATGTTCTCTGGATTCCACTATGTTGTCTCGAATGACAAAATTTTGTTCTTTTTAAAGGCTGCATGTTATTTCATTGGGTATATATAGCACATTAAAAAAAAAAAGTGATTCACCTGTGGATGGTCACTTAGGTTGGTTCCATATCTTGGCTGTTATGAATAGAGCTGTAGTGAACATGGAAGTGTGGACATCTCTTCAACATACAGATTTCTTTCTTTTGGATGTATACCCAGAAGTGAGATTGCCAGATCATATGGTAATACTATTTTTAGTTTTTGGAGGAATCTCCATGTTGTTTTCCAAAATGACTGTACTACCAATTTACATTCCCACCAATAGTGTGCAAGGGTTTCCTTTTCTCCACATTTTTGCCAATACTTCTATCTCATCTTTCTGATAATAACCATTCTAGCAGGTGTGCGGTTTTTATTGTACTATGTTTAATACCACTATTAAATCTTGTAACAAGATGGAGAATGAACCTTTTAATGAACTGCCTTCACTTCCCCTGCTCTATTCCTTTGATTATTTCTAATAGATATCTGTTCCTTAGTTCTCTCTGCCTTCCTGTGCTCAAGCATGCATTTCCGTCAGTGTCTTAACAGACCAAAGCTATTCATGGATGTGTTTGGGATTTTGCAGTCTAACAAGTATTCTGAAGATATGGCCAAGTCAAAGAGTGCGGAATTTTTGGCAAAAATCAATTTGTTTGCTGATTATTGCTAAGAATCGCAGGAGTTATAGATTTCTTTGTAAATCAAATGGAACACTCAGTCTTTTTTGGAAGCAAATAATTATATTTCTTTTCATGACATAAGACTGAGAAATATCCAACATCTGATCCTAAGCTAACCTTTTTCCTTTTTTAATTAAATATTTTATTTTGAGATAATTATAATTCACATGCTATTATAAGAATAATACAAAAGCTCTTGTATACCTTTACCCAGTTTCCCCTAAGGATATACCTTACAAAACTAAAACAATATCACAGCTCGGATGTTGATATAGATACAGTCAAGATACAGAATATTTTCATCCTCATGAGAATCCCTCATGTTGCTCTTTTATTGTCATATCTCCTTCCCCACCAGTCGCACCCCTTTTTCAATCTCTGGTAACCACTAATATTTTCTTAATTTGTATACCTTTTAAATTTCAAGAATAAGCCAATCTCTTTGGCTGGCATAAATATTCATCACCAGTAAATACACTACACTTGCCAGCACCCTTCCTCCACTGTGATCCACTATTTGCTCTTCTCTAACCTACTCTATGCCTGAGAAAGCTGACCTGTGAGGATCACATCAGCCAGGCTCCCTGTTCTTTGGCTTCCAATTGGGTTCAGCTATTGGAGGAACTGGCAGAAAATGGAGGGAGTGGGAGAAGAGAGATGTAAGAGTATTCAGCCCTCTGTGCACCTCCGCCTTTCAATTCCTTATCATGATTCAGGCACTGGCTCCATTAGCTGTGTCGGAAGTTTGCAGCTCCAGTTAGGTGGTCCTAATTCAATGGCTTGAGGTTCTCTCTAGACTCAGGTAACTTGGTTCATTTCCTTTTCAGCTTAAAAGTGACAGCTCTCCACTCCTGCTAGTTCCTGTGTACCTCACCATCTCAGATTGGCTTCCCTGCCCATACGTCTGTAAATCTGTGAAGGTCTCAAAAAACCTTTCTCAACCAAACTCTTTCAGTGGGCTGTTGGTGCCTACCAAGCCCTCATTGATAGAGTGATTGTAAGGATTGATTTAAAAACACCTGCCCCTTGTTTAGCTTTTAAGAGAGAGAACCTTTCATTCGTGCCCATTTCACTTCATCTATGCAACTTTAAAAAAATTTATCCTCTCTCTTTTCCTCTGTCCATCCCGCTTCCTCTTATTTTCTTGAGCACTGACCTCACTCCAAATGCTAAATCTAAGCAATTTAAGCTTTCTCCTAAGGGACCTCCAACTTAGCCTTTTATCTTACCATTTTCCTTCCTTGGCCTTGAAGCAAAGGATGTAACAAATAATCTCTGGAGACTCATCTTAAATGTAGGACCTATTTGTCTCACCACAATTGCCTACCTTTGGAGTTAGTGCATAGGTTATGTGTTGAACTCTTATTTGCAACCTCCGTCTTCCAGGTTCAAGTGATTCTCCTGCCTCAGTCTCCTGAGTAGTCAGGATTACAGGCACCCACCGGGCTTTCACTACGTTGGCCAGGCTGGTCTCAAACTCCTGACCTCAGGTGATCCAGGTGCCGAGATTACAGGTGTAAGCCACAGTGCCTGACCTTTGTGTTGAACTCTTGTGCTTGCTTCTCTGTGCTTTTCCTTTTCCTCTTTGCCAGAATGGACCCAGCCCTTTTGTGTCTCCTGACTCAGGGGTTTTGGGAAGACTCAGGCCCACTTTGTGTCAGGCTCTGTTCTAGCCTTGGCCATCAAAGACACTGGCTTTGTGTTCTGGAAGACAGGGAGAGACAGAGACATTTTGAAAAGAGGGAAGAAGAGTAGAAAGAGAGAAGGAGGTGGGAGGGAGAGAGATAAGAAGAAAGAGGAAGAGGAGAAGAAAATCAAGAGAGGACAGAGTGCATCAGATGAGAAAAGAGACAGAAACCTTGGCCAGGTGAGTTGCCTGCTGTCAAGGGGTGAAGCTATCTTGGAAAATGAATTTATCAGGCACCACCTTGATGAACTGAAAATTAAGTGGGGGACAAAGGAATCCAATAACACTTCAGATTGCATTCTTCAATGTAGAACAATACTTTTTGATCTACAAAAAAAGTTTCCTGATCTAGGTAAGAGTAATATTTAATTAGGTTCAAAGAAAAATGAAAAATGACGGGACTTTGTTTATAACAGATTTGTGGACTATGGTTCGTACTACTTACTATTAATGGTCTGATGCTCCCAGCCTTAATGCTGAGATTTTTAGGATCCAAGAATGGACTGTTTTGTAGTTTAAAAGGTTCTTTTTCTATTTTCTTTTTTTTTTCTTTTGAGACGAAGTTTTGCTCTTGTTGCCCAGGATGGAGTGCAATGGCATGATCTCGGCTCACTGCAACCTCCGCCTCCCAGGTTCAAGTGATTCTCCTGCCTCAGACTCCCGAGTAGCTAGGATTACAGGCATGCGCCATTACGCCCAGCTACATTTGTATTTTTAGTAGAGATGGGGTTTCTCCATGTTGGTGAGGCCGGTCTTGATCTCCCGACCTCAGGTAATCTGCCCGCCTTGGCCTCCCAAAGTGCTGGTATTACAGGAATGAGCCACCATGTCCGGCCTCTTGTTCTATTTTCAATAAATAACTTGTCATGGTCACTTCATGTCCATTTATGCATTATCACAAAATTTAATAAATGCTACATATTGGCTTGGGCTAATTATTTTGTATTCCTTATTTCATGTATCTGAGTAAGAACCCTGTGAAATATATATTTTCCTAATTTTGCTGATAAGAACCCTTAGGTGCCGAGAGCTTAAATAACTTACCTAAGGACACACAACTCATATGTGGAAGGTATGGCATTCAGTTCTATCTTTTAATGATTATGCCATATTGCCTCTTGATAGGGCATATTTTATTCTTTACCTGGAAATGAGAAGACTGTTCCTTCCAATGATCTTGACTGCTCTTCTCTTTACTCCTGGGTAGCTTCACAGGTGGCATGAGAACACTTATTGATAGAAGGAATAGCAAAATAGCCCCTCCACCCATGCTATTTGTAGTGCTCTTTCAAGCTATGGTTAGTATCTCAGCCACATAGCTCCTTACACATCCTTTGGATCCCTGATCAAGAGACACATCCTTAAGAGAGGCATCATCATATCCATCCTGCTACTGAACGCCAACAGTTATGGGTGGTCTTCTGATATTGACCATCTTCTCCGCCAAACCTCTTCCCTGAGTGACCCCAGGTCAGGTTCTTCTTTCCACCATCCCTGACTCCAAGTGCTGTTCCGTCTCTATATCTGCCAGCTCTCCTTGGGGGGATGCTAAGGTCTTGGCCCTTCATCTAGAAAGCTGACTCTTTCTATTCCTATGTCATGATCTCTGGGCTCCCTCAAGATGTTGCTTTGGTTCTCAAAAGCATGCTTCAGAGTCACAAAGCTAAACATGTGCCATTTATTCTCTTTCATTCTCAATGTAACCATCCTAGTTTCCTTGAGACAAAGTGGTCACATACAAAGAAGATGGAAAAGAAAAACACAAAATTAATTTTTGAAAATGTTGTAATGTTGGTCAGGTGCGTTGACTGACACTTGTAATTCCAGCACTTTGGGAGGCCAAGGTGGGTAGATCGCCTGAGGTCAGGAGTTTGAGACCAGCCTGGCCAACATGGTGAATCCCCGACTCTACTAAAAATACAAAAAATTATCCAGGCATGATGGTGGGCACCTGTAATACCAGCTACTTAGGAGGCTGAGGCAGGAGAGTAGCTTGAACCCGGGAGACAGAGATTGCAGTGAGCTGAGATTGCACCAAAAAAAGAAACTATTGTATTGTTACAATTGTGTTGCTGCTAAGCTTTATCTGTATTTGTGCAATGATTTCTTTTGGCCTCAATTACATGATCTGACCACTTTTGAATGGAGGTTGTTTTGGTGTTGAAGAGATTATTTTGTTTAAAGAAAATTCCCATTTTAATTTTCAATGGAATTGCCTAATTTGAGATATATTCTTTCATTAAAAATGCTCATTTATTTAAGAATGGTTTATTAGGTGATTGCTAGAGCCAGGATGTTTGCTTTTCTACTTTCCTTATTTAAATAGCATGTGCCTGGGAATTATCGGAATCGACATACTCTGATAATGAACAAGATAGTCTGTTCTAATGGGCTAACTTCTAGTGCAATTTTTTTTTTGAGATGGAGTCTTGCCCTGTTGCCCAGGCTGGAGTGCCATGGCATGATCTTGGCTCACTGCAACTTCTGCCTCCCGGGTTCAAGTGATTCTCCAGTCTCAGCCTCCTGTGTAGTTGGGATTACAGGCACACATCACCACACCTAGCTAATTTTTTGTGTTTTAGTAGAGATGGGGGTTTCACCATGTTGCCCAGGCTAGTCACAAACACCTGAGCTCAGGCAATCCACCTGCCTTGGCCTCCCAAAGTGCTAGAATTACGGTGTGAGCCACTGTGCCTAGCCTAGTGCAATTTTAATATGAATATATTCATGTATTCATGTGACATGTTTTCTGAGTCCCAGCTTAACCGCTGGTACTCAACATAGGAAAGATATGGCACCTGTATTCAACCATAGTGGAAAAAATAGACAAATAAGACAATAATTACTTTAAAGAGTCTTTAAGTTTATTTGATGCAGACAAGGAAGGCCTCAAGTCAGGGAGGACTTCTCAGAGGATATGAGCCTTGGGCTTTAATTGTGGGGATGAGAGGGAGTTTACCAAGTGAGGAAATATGAGATAGAGGCTTCAGAACTTACAAAACACAGAGACAAGAGAATGAAGAGTGTGTTTGGAGAATGACAACCTGTAGACCAAGCAGAATGACTTTTGTCCAAATATAGCTCAACATGTAAGAAAGAACTTCAGTTCTCTGAATCCCTGTGTTCCTTCTTTCTTAACGAGAATAAAAACTTAACAGCCTAAGTGGAAGCCATCCACCTGCTTGCTGGTATGAATGAACTGTATCATGCTGAGAGACACTGGTACCTTAGAAATGCTTCGGTGCACTAGAAAGCAGAGAAGTGTCAGGGGTTGGCTCCAGAAGTGAGAATGCTTGGGAATCCTTTTTTTTCTTTTTTTCTAAAATATTATGATATGTCTTGTTGTGGGACCTCTAGTTCAATCCTGCAGCATTTTTGTGACACAATTTACCCATATCTCTATGGTGTATCAGCTACAAATCCTGGGAAAAAATCCATACCAGGCTTTGGTAGATATCACTTACTATCAAGCATGACCTCAACTTTTCCTCTACCCACTGTACTTAGGTTAATAAGAGGAAAATAGTTTTGAAAGGTGATCGTTTATGGAAGACAGTTTGCTAAAACAATTTTGTTCAATGTAAATGGTTAATGGAGTTTTTATTTATTCAATCTGTAAGTGCCCTGGGATGCTCCTTGGTACTGCAGCTGAAGTTCTTGCATCATCTGATTCTTTGTGACTTGACTCTTCTTCCCTGCTTCAGTCCAAACAGAAAAGTAACACATTGAGTTCTAATCACCAAGCTGAATTAAGATCAAAGCTGTAAATTCAGCTCAAGATCCCAAATAACAGCCTCCTCCTTTATACCTCAGCACTCAGAGGATGACAAGTGATAAAGAATAAATGTATATACTATGCCGATTATACTGACAATTGTTTAAGGAAGAATTGCCAATTTTATAAATGGAAATACAAGTAAAAAGAGATCATTGACCTTTTAACTGATAGGTCTATTTGTTTCAAAAGGTCATCACAAAATTTTGCTGTATCTTGGTCTTGAAAATAGCCCTTTCATTGAACTGGAAAAAATATTTTAAAGTTTTAAAATGTACAAAGCTTGTATAATAAAGTTGGTATAGTTGAACCTATGAAAATTAAGTGCAGAAGTACAATTGCACTTTCTGTTTTAAATGCTTCATTCATTTTCTGAAAATTTCGCTGAGAAACTAACATCAAGCTCTAAATTAACTGGCTAGGAAGAATCTGGACAAGTTATTTTCAGAGTGCATTTTTTCTTTCAAGAATTCATCTTAGCTTCTTGCTCTTAGTTGACTTTTCCAAATGTAGAGAGCTCTGTATAACACATTTGAAGTTAGAATATGACTATATGGGCAATTACTTTGCAAATATTTTCTGGTTAGCAGCAATTTTTTTCCCTTTTCATGTCCAACATTTATAGGTTATTTGCCTAAAGAGTCTCAAAAGCATAAACCTGTAAGTTTGCCATTGTAAACAAACATCAATTCAGGAAACACATTTTTAAAAGAGTCAGCTAGTCTCACTCACTCCAGACACTTTCATATGTTTAGCACCTTTTTTTCCTTTAAACTAAAGAAATGTTATGATAAGTCCTTGCTGCCCTAGGATCTCCTGAAGTCTTATTATAAGATGACGCATGGGTTTTTCTATTTATTAAAATAATTTTGTTTAGAATTTTGACTTGAGATGCAAAGAGGGATCAAAACACCTCCTGTAAGTGCTGTGAAGGTGAATGTTGATTCTTTAGGAAGCCACCTTGTTTGTGGCTATTTGGTATCAGATGGAGGTCACAGGTATCTGATGCTCGGAAAGCCAGGCAGATCACCTACACATGTGAGGCAGGCTGGGTGCAGACTATGGACACCTGGGGAGTATGTGTGCCATCTAAGAAGAGCAGAGCTTCTTAATTCTAGTTGACTGTAGCCAGACAGCAATATGGGTCAAAAATTCTGTGGTTTCTGTATTTGTTGGCTCTTCCAAAGAACTTCCAAACTTGTGTTTCTATTTGAAATATCTTGATTAAAAATTAACATGCTATGTGGGGCAGATGTTTTCAGCCTCTGGTGTAAACCTGTATTAATTCATTGCATTAACTATTTATTAAACAGACTAGAATTCTCCTCACCATGGGCCATATCTTACCAACTTTGGTTTCCTTAATTCCCAGAACACTGCCCAGCACATAGTAGAGGCATAGATAATTGTTATTACACTAAACTGAGCTCTGAAATGAGGGCCAGAGAAGAGAAGAAGGTGTTTTGTTTGTTTGTCTTTTTTAGAGCTGGACAAACCTGTGAAATCTTTCCTTTGGAAAGTTAAATATTCACAATTGTTACACACTGTGTCCATTCCAGACAGGGTATTCCTTTTAGCCATCTGCAGACTTTGAAGCTCACTTCTTTAGATGTATTTTGTCAGGAGAAGATTAGGCTTGGCTTTATGAACTGTCATGGAAAAACAGAGATAGCCAGAGGGTCTTAATTTACATAGGAAAGTGAAGGAACGGGCATTGAGTAAAATCCTGTTATTATTTTGACAATTAATAGTTTCTTGGGGTATTAGGAATATTATGAGTGAATTAATAGATTACTTTGTTGGTTTAGTCAAAGTTTACTCACAAAGTGATAACTAAGGAGAGATTTCCTCCTGCCTTTGGAACATGTGATGAAGAGTTTGGGGGATTTCTTCTTTATCTCCATTTCATTTAGTGCCTCTGAAAACTGGGGTGATGAAGCAGTGATTCAGGAACAATGACCAATTACACTATGCCAACTGGAGATTTTATTTTAGCTAGGAAAGTTTTAAAAATAATTCCTTTTTCATTACTACAAGTAAGTAAACTCTCCCAAGCTCATGTATTATTCAACATCAAAATGGATTTATTTCCCAGTTAGGACTTTCAGGAAATTTGTCAGACTTCTGCAATGCCCCAGCCTATACCCTAGGGTACCTCAAAAGTGTAGATTTGGATTGGGGTAGGTACAATGATCATCAACTACATTTTACAGATGAGTAAACTGAGGCCAACCGTTGAAGCCTGGACTTCAGTCTAGATCAGCCTTCATTCAAAGAACATGCTAGTAACCACTATGCTATTCTGACTCTCATATTGCTTGAAGTCTCTTTCCCTCATGCTGCCTTTTTCTCATGCAAACTATTTGCATGAGAAAATAGAATATAAGGCCAAAAAAGATTACTAAGGATTAAAAGGGCTACTACATAGCCTTGAAAATCTAAGAAAACTATAAGACAAATTACAAGAAAAATGGACAAATACGTGATTGTGATCCAAGATTTAAAAGTATATATATAAAACAATAGATCATATAGAAAATATGTAGGACCCGGTATACAGACAATATGCTTTCTTTTCAAATATTTACCATGTATTAGGTTATAAAGGAAAATAAAATTATATAAATATAAGTTCTTAAAGAATCAAAATCACACAAATTATTTTCTTTGATGACTATGCAATTAAATATCAAATTAATATTTAAAAGTACCTATTTCTTTGAACATTTAAAATCACACCTAAAAACTCATGGTTTAAAGAGGATACACTGTTGATGGTAGGGAAGGTTGTGCCTGTAGGGGACCGGCAGTATATAGGAACTCTTCAATTTCTGTTCAGTTTTGCTATGAACAGAAAACTGCTCTAAAAATGAAGTTTATTAACTATAAAAAATAATGCACATATACTCATAATGAAAATGACAAAGCTGTTAAAATTGAATGACAATGAAAGGCTATTTAACGTAGAAAGCATAAAAATGTTCACTATAGTTCCTTCTCTAGATAGAGATAATCATTCTCAAAAGTCTGGTGTATATTTTGGAAGGATATATTGAATGCTTCCTCTAACAGGCCTTATGCCTAATATTATTGTATTTAATCTCATAATATCCCTATCAGACAGGAACTCTAATCATCCTCGTTTTAAAATGAAGAAATTGAGTCTTAGAGAGATGAGTTTGCCCAAGCATGTTAAAATCTAGGTTTTCTGATTACCATGCCATACCACATCACACCATGTCATGCCATGACATACTGTCACTTGCTTCACTTCCGCCTTAATTTATTTTTCTGTCTCTAAACTGCATCTTCTTCTTTCTTTTTCTGAGCCAGAGTCTCGCTCTGTCACCCAGGCTGCAGTGCAGTGGCACGATCTCAGCTCACTGCAACCTCTGCCTCCTGGGTTCAAGCCATTCTCCTGTCTCAGCCTCCTGAGTAGCTGGGACTAAAGGTGCATGCCACCATGCCTGGCTAATTTTCATATTTTTAGGAGAGATGGGGTTTCACCATATTGGTCAGGCTGGTCTCAAATTCCTGACCTTAGATGATCCACCCACCTCAGCCTCCCAAAGTGCCGGGATTATAACTAGGTGTGAGCCACTGAGCCTGGCCCAAACTGCATCTTTTTCTTACCATTACAAACAATAAAGCAATGAACACTCACCTACATACATCTGTACTCTCTTCTCCAGTTGTTTACTTAAGAGAACTTAATATAAGTTGTATTGTTACACAACTACTGGTTTTTACATTAATATCTATTAAGTATATTTTATTCTATAACCTACCTCCCCTAAATTTATGCCATTAATTTTCTGGAAAAAACTGGATAATTTATTTTTGGAGAAACTGCATCACTTGTCCTATAGAATATAGGATTTGCCTGAGTGCTTCATTTTGGTGTCACTTAGCTTGTTTCACTATCCCCTGTGTATATTGTAAACTGATCATTATGTGGAGGTTGGATTAGGTTTAGATTCAATCTTTTAAGCAAGAAGACTTTATAAGAGCCAATTGTGTCTGGTGAAAGCAATTCATGTACTTCTGATGTGGCAGCATCCCATTTTATTAAGGTAGAAAAGTTTCTGTGTTTACCTCTGAGGTCTGCACCCTGTGAAATGAGAAGGGTTGGCATTATAGAACATTAGCACCAATTGCACCCATTGTATCTTCCTAGTTATAATTTTCAGGCACATGAGATCTCTGCCTAGCATACCTTCTCCATCTCTCCTTTCCTTCTTTGCCTAATTTGGAAAGCCTTTCTATTGTGCCTTTCATGAATCACTGGGAGAAGCTCTAGCACAAACTACTCGCCACCTGTTTCTGGGGTCCATTTCCATTGTCTTAAAGATACTCTCACTCTATTTTCTTATGCCATCACTAGGTATTGTTTGAAGGAGAATTTTTAAATAATCCTGCCGTACCTTATCTCAGTGATGAAGACTTGGAGGGAATTCTGCTAAGATCCAATACTAAGAAGCTAAGATTCTCCAGGCTACCAATGTCACTGCTTCTCTTCCTGTGTCCATCCTTGCCTCTCCCTGTGGATGTGATACTTCCCACAGCCTTACAACCACAGTTCGAGCAGCTCTCCAGCATAATCTTGATTCTCCCTTCCTTGTTCACCTCTTAAGTCTGCATTTTGTGGATAAACATCCCTGATGACTTCACTCAACACTCCTTCCTGGGTGTTACTTGCTTCTACTGGGTTCATTCCAACCCTTGGAGAGAGACCCAGCCAGAAATCCAGATATAACATAGTGGTTGAAAGCACTCCAGGCTCTGGAGCTGGCAGATCTAGGGTTGAAATTCACCAATAGCACTTTCTGTCAAATTACCAACATATACAAGTCCCAATTTCACAGTTTTTAAAATGGGGATGTTAAGATTTATTATGTAAGGTTGTCATGAATATTAAATGAGATACAGCAAATGCCTAGGTCAATGACTCATATGTGGTAAATGCCCAAAGAGTAGAAACATTATTATGAGTGTTATCATATTCCCATACTCATGCCGTGTTCCTAGATCTTTAGCTTCCACTGGACACAGAGACATAGTATATAAAATTTTGGTAATTAATAGAGAACATAATGAAGCAAAGTCAAATTTGTTAAAGTCAAATTTAACAAAGTAATAAGATGTTTTTGAGGATAGAATGGTAAGACTATAGAGCTAGAAGTGATCTTAGAAGTAACTAAACCCAGACCAGTGCAGTGGCTCACACCTGTAATCCCAGCACTTTGGGAGGCTGATGCAGGCAGATCACTTGAGGCCAGGAGTTCAAGACCAGCCTGGCCAACATGGAAAATCCCCATCTCTAATAAAAACACAAAAATTAGCCAGCTGGGGCGGTGCACACCTGTAGACTGTAATCCCAGCTACTCAGTAGACCAAGGCGTGAGAATTGCTTGAGGCCAGGAGGCGGATGTTGCTGTAAGCCAAGACTGTGCCACTGCATTCCCGCCTGGGTGACCAAACAAGACTCTGCCTCAAGAAAAAAAAAAAAAACAAAAAAAACAAAAAACGTAAGTAAATCCAATTCCTCATTTTACAGTTGAGACAAATAAGACCTAGAGAGGTTGAGGGATCTTCTGTACCTATCAAGCAAGTGCAGTGCAGTGCAAACTCATGTCTGTCTTTGGCCAGGATGCTTTCTGCCACAATGCTCTAGTAATAATGACTCACTTGCAATCTATCTTTTGGCCTTGTACAAATGATGGATTACATGCCAAAATTCAAAAGAAAAGTTTCTGGGTGTACTTACACTTTCTAGGTATTCTGATTAAATGAAAGAATCAACAAAAATTTATTTGAAAGAGGGAAAAAAAGACATGCTTGAAAAGTACTGGGGAACATATCCTTTCTTTGAAGAGTGACACTGATATTTATTACCATTGCTGGCAGACACTGTTTGGTCTCCGGGAATGTAGTCCCACATTTAAATGTTATTTCCAACAAAAGAACAAAAAGATTCAAAGAGTTTCCTTTGAATATAATTATAAAATTACCATGATAATACACAAGAAGAGTTTTGTTGTATCCCCACATGTAAGTTCTGTGAGGGGAGCTAGTGGAAAATGAAAAGCAAGCCACCATGACGAGCTGTTGCTGAAAGCAGATGTGTGTGGTGCCAAATGTGGGGCTGAAAGGTTGCTCGTTTTGGTTTTTCTTTAACTATCCTTTTAATCTCTTTGTCTCTTGCTAATTGTCATGCATAGACAAATACATATATCAAATTTTAATTGCTCTGTCACACTGTACAAATGATGATAAAATAGCATTTGCAATCTGCTTTGGTAATTTTTGGACTGTAACTATGCTTTAATTTGTACAAGTGAAATGCATTTCCTTTGTCTTCAGAGTAGTTATTATTCTGTCCAACTTTTTTTTTAGATTATCCATTTCAATACCACTTTACTAAAAATTTGATTGATGCATATCAGTACCACCCAATTTTTGTATTTCAATATTTTATATTAAGGAAGATTTTCAAATTAAACATAATTGTATTTCACACTGTTAATTAATTTTCATTAAATTCAGTAAAATTACCAAAGCACCTAATCTGTTCCCAGAAACAGTATCGGACCCTGGAAATGCAGAGGTAGATAATGTATGATCCTTGCCTCACTAGACGTAGTTTAACGGTATTATATCCACCCCCATGGCCTTAATTACAATCTATATGATAATGACTTTCAGGTCAGGTGAGGTGTAATCCCAGCACTTTGGAAGGTTGAGGTGGGCAGATCACTAGGTCAGGAGTTTGAGACCAGCCCGGCCAACATGGTGAAACCCCATCTCTACTAAAAATACAAAAATTAGGTGGGTGTGGTGGCGTGCGCCTGTAGTTCCAGCTAGTCAGGAGGCTGAGGCAGGAGAATCGCTTGAACCCAGGAGGTGGAGGTTGCAGGGAGCCGAGATTGTACCACTGCACTCCAGCTTGGGTGATAGAATGAGACTCCAACTCAAATCATTTAATTAATTAATTAATTAAAAAATAAATTTAAAAAGATAATGACTTTCAAATTTCCAGACCTGCCTCTGTCGTGTCCTTTGACCCTAGATTCATGCATATTCAGATACTTACTGGACAACTAACTCTACTTGCTTGTTTTAAAGGGCACTTCAGAATCAACATGTCCTAAACTGAGCTCATTATCCTTCTCTCAAAACTGCCTCTCTCTCCATCCCAAAATTCCCAGTTACAGGAATGGCACCTGTAACTACCTAAATCTAAATATTTGGGAGTATCCTTTACTCTTTCTTCTCCGTCATGTCTTTTTTTCCTAATAAGTCAATAAATCCTGTTAATTCTACTTCGTAGGCAGCTCTAAAGTTTGTCTACCTTTCTTCTTTCCTACTAGTACTCTCTAGACCAGCCACTAGCATCTCTCACTTGGATTAGTAACAGTATCCCAATTACCCTCCCTGCGTCTCTAATGGGCAGCCAGAGGGACCACTCCAAAAGGCAAGTCTCACCATATCACCATCCTTCTTAAAATCGCTCAATGACCTTTCCATTGTTTCAGGGATAAACAAATCTGACTTCCTTATACAAGACTTTTACAACTTTCCACTGGCCAGCACTGCTGTGACCCCTCCATCTTGCTGTCTTGCCTGTGCCCTGCCTTTTTCCATTCATAATTAACTTATTTCAGTTACCTGAAGAGAGGCCCCATGCTCTGTCATCTTTAGGCCTTGAATGGGCTGCTCTCTTTTCCTGGTACATACCTCAGGCTCAACCAAAGGATGGCTCCCTTAGGAAGCCTTTCCCGACCTCCTGGATTGTGTTAAGAATCCCAACACCCACAGAGTCTTCTACTTCACCACCTATGATCCATTATTGTTACTTATTAATTGTCTTTCTCCTGCTAGCCTATAAGAACCAAAGGGTAGGGAGCTTGTCTAAGTTCTCCACTATTGTAGGACACATAGTAATAAATATTTGTTGAATGAATAAATGAAACTGACAAAATAAATATGTTATGTATGGTAAATGCTCTAGTAGAGGTATTTAGAGTGCTGTGGAATGCAAATGAAGGGCACCTAATTTGGAGTTGGGATTTGAGGAATACATGTGCTGCTCTCAGCATAGTGCGTGACACATGGAAAACTCAGTTTGAGGGGCTAATAAGAGCAGTAAGAATTAACTTCACTATTCATGGAAAGAAGGGCATTCTAAGTAGAGAAAACAGTCAGTGCATGTGAAATAATGGAGGTGTGACTCAGCCAGTAGGGGCTGCAAGAGCAACATACTGTTCTTTATGGGTGACATAGACAATGCATGGATGGATGGTAGGGTGGTGGAAAAGAAGCCACAAATGTAGGTAGGACCTTATCATAAACCATTTGTTGTAAACCATTTGTTATATACTAAGGAGTCTGAACATTATTCTGAAAGCCAAGGGGATTCAGAACATGAAGTGACATATGTTTTGGAAAAAAATGTGATAAGTTGCATAGAGATGAATTTGTTGGGTAGCAATGGCGGCAGCAATGTGTTGTTTGGTGATGGGTGTTGGTAGATTTGACTATCAATGAGGTGGCGGGGTTTCAGTAGGGCAGTAAGTCAGGCCAGAGTGATAAGAACCTACGTAAGGCAGTGACAGTGAAGATGAACCCATAAGGCTTGGTGAACGAGTGGATGAGGAAGGTTAGTGAGCAGGAAGGGCCTTGGATCAACTCTAGGTTTCTGGTTCAGATGATTATATGGATAGTGGTCTCTTCACTGAGAATTCAGGCTGGCTTAGTCGGAAAATGAAGAAGATAAATGGGCTGTGTGGAGCATGGAAACATTTACCAGTAGAAGCAATGGGACAAATAGTGACTAGATCCTCACAGTAGTACTACAAAGCTTTTTTAACCAGTATGTAGCCAAGGTGCAAATCCAAGTCCCATACTCATTTATTGTACCCCATTAAGCCCTGAACTGTTCAAAGACAAAAGCCACATGGTGCCTTGATTCTCCCTGAGTCTTGACCACTTCAAAATCCTCAGTGAGAAGAGAGATGAAGGTGGAGATCAAAGAAACTAGGTATGAGATGGAGCAGCTAAGTGGTTCTAGGAGTAAGAAGGTGGAACACAGGATTGGAGTGAGAGTGGGGATCAAGTGGAAATTTATATGCCACCAGCAATGTAAGAGGAGAGTAGTGAAGACTTAGGAGGAAGGGCCAGTAGTAGGGCAGGACCTTGGAATATAAGATGAAAGCCTGTAATGGAAGAGGAAAATCTGGCAGTGGCCATTTCGTAGCCATTTTAAGGGTTTGGTCACTGCGAATGGCCTGAGTGAAAACCTTCTCTAACACAGTTCACTGTGCTATGGATCCTTATTAGAAGCCATTCAAGGTGTTTAGTTACAGGGTCAGCATAGGACCTCCAGTGACAGCACAACTCCCTGCACATGGTAAGGCATTCTATAAATATTTGTTGGATCTGTTAATAAATGAACACCAAACATGCAGCCAATGATTTCATTTAGAAGACAATCTTGCCATAGAGAACAGTAGAACAAGAAGCTCTAGAGTAGTTGGGGTGGAGCTTGTCTTCCATGGTAGGGACAAGTCTTCTAAATAACTCAGCCTGCTAATTGCACTACTCTGCAGTTAGTTAAGCATTGGGACCTAGTATGATAGATACATTGAGCCCAATCAACCAATTTATTGAGAATCATAAGGTAATTGAGACGACCAGTTAGAAGGGACTGAAGTGCTGTTTCACGAACCCCAGATACATAGTTTTAAGGCAAATTGAGCTGAAATATGTCCTTATTCTATTGGCCCAGTTTCTGGAATTAATGAGCCCAAGAGAAGATATTTTTTGACTCTGTGACAGAGTTGTTACTCACTTGTAAACTTAGGGGATTTGGATTATTTCATATGCAACCCTTTAATTTTTAAAACTATGCTGTTGGTCATAATTTCTTTTTTTCTTTTGGAGATGGAGATTTTCTCTTGTCGCCCAGGCTGGAGTGCAGTGGTATGATCTCAGCTCACTGCAACCTCGGCCTCCCAGGCTCAAGTGATTCTCTTGCCTCAGCCTCCTGAGTAGCTGGGATTATAGGCACACACCACAATGCCCAGCTAATTTTTGTATTTTTGGTAGAGACAGGGTTTCACCATGTTGGCCAGGCTGGCACAAACTGCTGACCTCAAGTGATCTGCCTGCCTTGGCCTCCCAAAGTGCTGGGATTACAGGCGTGAGCTGCCATGCTTGGCCCATAATTTCTATTACAAAATATTTTAGTATACTTCATGGGATTTGAAAGCCCTGATAAGGCTTTGTTTATTCCAGGCTTAAATGTTAAGTAGATCATGACATGATAAGAAGGAAACCTTAGTCTTATGAGAAATACCCTATCACAGATAGCTATGTGCACACCTATATTCACCTACAGGTGCTTGCCTCAGGCCTAAATTTATAAGCACAGGCTGAATAAAGTACAAAGTGAGGATTCAAGCAGACAGAACTGTAGTTGCTGTGGAAACCATAGCACTGATCTTCATGACACACATACACTCAGCTCTGCCATTGTACAAATGACTTAATAAGGGATATTTACTTTTTGAAACAATTTGAAAACTTATTAAATGGAAATCTTAAAAAATAAGAAGGTTCTATAGTTTGGTTTTGTAAATTTCAGCTCTAGGTGAATTTTTCTACATACTTAAGTCCTGGAAATTGGAGGATTTTCATTGTTGTTGTTTGCTTCCCAGGAAGATGTACAAAATAAATGTTGATTTCATAGGACTGATGTGAACCCTACCTATAATCACAATCAGGAATATGCAAATAAAATCATGGGTATCTTGGTGTTTTCTTAATGCTTTCTCCAGTTTGTCTTATAGACGCTTCAATTCTAGCTGAAAGAGTCACTATACTCTCCCATCTAAAACATTAATAGCCAGTGTACCAAAAGTGGCAGCTCAATTACATATGGACCAGGATCCAATTAATCCTTTCTGATAACTTTATCTACTTGGTCTACACCCAATACTTCTGGCAGGAAAATTGTCTCTGAATTTCCTTCCAAATATAAAGTTGGCAGATTTCATTTACTCTCTTTACATATATATATATATATATATATATATATATATATATATATATATATATATATATATATATTCCTTGAAAGAAAGAGAGATCTTAGAATGTACATTCTTTTGTGTGAAAACAGTTTCTGCTTCAATGAAACTAAAGGTATTTTTAATAATATTAGATATTGTACTATTTTTAGATGCTGAGTCATTTTTGAATTGTCAATTTATAGCATCAATTCTCGTTAAAAACAACCCATCCCTACTGATATTCAGGGGTGATATAATCACCCTTGCTGGTGTCAGCAGAGCACTGTTAATTTTGAGATTGAAAAAAGTTTCATTCTATCATCATAGCTAATAGTCAAGGTAAATATGTCTTTATTCAAAATCTTCATTTATTGCAATAACACTGTTTCTGACCTGTGAGAAGTGTATGGTAAATTAATTCAGTTTGCCAGTGGCCTGCTCTTGAAAAGTGTGAACTGTTGAAATCCTTATATAACAAAACTCTGTGGGTCCCACATTTTTTTTTCACAGGATGATTTTGTTACAACAGTTTTTTTTTTTGTTAAATATGTTTACTTTTTGTAAGCCAGAAGAGAGTGGAGGCCAATATTCAACATTCTTAAAGAAAAGAATTTTCAACCTAGAATTTCATATCCAGCCAAACTAAGCTTCATAAGTGAAGGATAAATACAATCCTTTAAAGACAAGCAAATGCTGACGTATTTTGTCACCACCAGGCCTACCTTATTAGAGCTCCCGAAGGAAGCACTAAATGTGGAAAGGAAAAACCAGTACCAGCCACTGCAAAAATGAACCAAAATGTAAAGACCATTGACACTATGAAGAAACTGCATCAACTAATGGACAAAATAGCCAGCTAGCATCATAATGACAGGATCAAATTCACACATAACAATATTAACCTTAAATGTAAATGGGTAAATGCCACAATTAAAAGACACAGACTGGCAAATTGAATAGAGTCCAGACTGATCAGTGTGCTGTATTCAGGAGACCCATCTCACATGCAAAGATACACATAGGCTCAAAATAAAGGCATGGTGGAAGATTTGCCAAGCAAATGGAAAGAAAGAAAAAAAAAAGCAGAGGTTACAATCCTAGTCTCTGATAAAACAGACTTTAAATCAACAAAGATTAAAAAAAGACAAAGAAAAGCATTACCTAATAGTAAGGGAGCAATGCAACAAGAAGAGCTAACTATTCTAAATATGTATGCATCCAACACAGGACCACCAAGGTTTATAAAGCAAGTTTTTAGAGACCCACAAAGAGATTTAGACTGCCACACAACAACAGTGGGAGACTTTAACACCCCACTGTCAGTATTAGACAGATCAATGAGACAGAAAATTAACAAACATATCCAGGACTTGAACTCAGCTCTGGACCAAGCAGACCTAATAGATATCTACAGAACCCTCTACCCCAAATCAACAGAATATATATTCTTCTCAGCACCACATAGCATTTATTCTAAAATTGACCACATAACTGGAAGTAAAATGCTACTTAGCAAATGAAAAGGAACAGAAATCATAACAGTTTTCAAACCACAGTACCATCAAATTAGAACTCAGGATTAGGAAACTCACTCAAAACCACACAACTACTTGGAAACTGGACAACCACTCCTGAATGACTACTAGGTAAATAATGAAATTAAGACAGAAATAAATAAGTTCTTTGAAACCAATGACAACAAAGACACAACGTACCATAATCTCTGGGACACAGCTAAAGCAGTGTGTAGAAGGAAATTTATAGCACTAAATGCCCACAGGAAAAAGCAGGAAAGATCTAAAATTGACACCCTAACATCACAATTAAAAGAACTAGAGAAGAAAGAGCAAACAAATTCAAAAGCTAGCAGAAGACAACTAAGATCGCAGCAGAACTGAAGGAAAGACACAAAAAACCCTTCAAAAAACCAATGAATCCAGGAGCTGTTTTTTTGAAAGGATCAACAAAATAGACTGCTAGCTAAACTATTAAAGAAGAAAAGAGAGAAGAATCAAACAGATACAATAAAAAATGATAAATGGAAGATCACCACTGAGCCCACAGAAATACAAACTACCATCAGAGAATACTATAAACACCTCTACACAAATAAACTAGAAAACCTAGAGGGAATGGATAAATTCCTGGACACATACACCCTCTCAAGACTAAACCAGGAAGAAGTTGAATCCCTGAATAGAGCAATAACAAATTCTGAAATTGAGGCAATAATTAATAGCCTACCAATCAAAAAAAGCCCAGGACTAGACAAATTCACAGCCAAATTCTACCAGAGGTATGAAGAGGAACTGGTGCCATTCCTTCTGAAACTATTCCAAACAATAGAAAAAGAGGGTCTCTTCCTTAACTCATTTTATGAGGCCAGCATCATCCTAATACCAAAACCTGGCAGAGATACAACAAAAAAAGAAAATTTCAGACGAATATTTCTGATGAACATTGATGCAAAAATCCTCAATAAAATACTGGCAAACAGAATCCAGCAGCACATTAAAAAGCTTATCCACCTCAAAAAAAAAAAAAGCTTCTCCACCATGATCAAGTTGCCTTCATCCCTGGGATGCAAAGCTGGTTCAACATAGGCAAATCAATAAATGCAATCCATTACATAAACAGAACCAATGATAGAAACCACATGATTGACTCAATAGATGCAGAAAAGGCCTTTGATAAAATTCAACACCCTTTCATGCTAAAAACACTCAATAAACTAGTATTGGTGGAACTTATCTCAAAATAGTAAGAGCTGTTTATGACAAACCCACAGCCAACGTCATACTGAATGGGCAAAAACTGGAAGTGTTCCATTTGAAAAAAACCACAAAATAAGGATGCCCTCTCTCACCACTCCTATTCAACATAGTGTTGGAAGTTCTGGCCAGGGCAATCAGGCAAGAGGAAGAAATAGAGGATATTCAAATATAAAGAGAGGAAGTCAAATTATCCCTGTTTGCAGATGACATTATTGTATATTTAGAAGACCCCATTGTCTCAGCCCAAAATCTCCTTAAGCTGATAAGCAACTTCAGTAAAGCCTCAGGATACAAAATCAATGTGCAAAAATTGCAAGCATTCCTATACACCAGTAATAGACAAACAGCCAAATCATGAGTGAACTCCCATTTATAATTGCTACAAAGAGAATAAAATATCTAGGAATACAACTTACAAGGTATGTGAAGGGCCTCTTCAAGGAGAACTATAAACTACTGCTCAAGGAAATCAGAGAGGATGCAAACCAATGGAAAAACATTCCATACTCATGGATAGGAAGAATCAATGTCATGAAAATGGCCATACTGCCCAAAGTAATTTATAGATTCAATGCTTTTCCCAGAAACATATCATTGACTTTCTTCATAGAATTAGAAAAAACTACTTTAAATTTCATATGGAACCAAAGAAGAGCCTGCATAGCCAAGACAATCCTAAGCAAAAAGAATAAAGCCAGAGGCATCACACTACTTGACTTTAAACTATACTACAAGGCTACAGTAACCAAAACAGTATGGTACTGGTACTAGAACAGATTTATGGATCAATGGAACAGAATAGAGGCCTCAGAAATAACACCACATATATACAACCATCTGATCTTTGACAGACCTGACAAATACAAGCAATGGGGGAAGGATTCCCTATTTAAAACATGTTGTTGGGAAAACCAACTAGCTGTATGCAGAAAATGGAAACTTGACCCCTTCCTTAAACCTTATACAAAAATTAACTCAAGATGGATTGAAGATTTAAACATAAGACTTAAAACCAGAAAAACCCTAGAAGAAAACCTACCATTCAGGACATAGGCAAGGACAAAGACTTCATGACTAAAACACCAAAAGCAATTACAACAAAAGCCAAAATTGACGCATGGGATCTAATTAAACTAAAGAGCTTCCGCACAGCAAAAGAAACTATCATCAGCATGAACAGGCAACCTACAGAACAAGAGAACATTTTTTCAATCTATCCATCTGATAAAGGGCTAATATCCAGAATCTATAAGGAACTTAAACAAATTTACAAGAAAAAAACAACACCATCAAAAAGTGGGTGAAGGATATGAACAGACACTTCTCAAAAGAAGACATTTATGCGGCCAACAAACATATGAAAAAATGCTCATTATCACTGGTCACTAAAGAAATGCAAATGAAAACGACAATGAGATACCATCTCATGCCAGTTAGAATGGTGATCATTAAAAAGGAAACAACAGATGCTGGAGAGGATGTGGAGAAATAGGAACACTTTTACACTATTTTTGGGAGTTTAAGTTAGTTCAACCATTGTGGAAGACAGTGTGGTGATTCCTCAAGGATCTAGAACCAGAAATATCATGTGACCCAGCAATTCCATTACTGGGTATATACACAAAGGATTATAAATCATTCTATTATAAAGGTACATGCACACGTATGTTTACTGTAGCACTATTCACACTAGCAAAGACTTGGAACCAATGCAAATGCTCATGAATAGACTGGATAAAGAAAATGTGGCACATATACACCATAAAATACTATCCAGCCATAAAAAAGGATGAGTGTTCATGTCCTTCGGAGGGACATGGATGAAGCTGGAAACCATCATTCTCAGCAAACTAACACAGGAACAGAAAACCAAACACCTCATGTTCTCACTCATAAGTGGGAGTTGAACAATGAGAACATATGGACACAGGAAGGGGAACATCACATACTGGGGCCTGTCAGGGGTGAGAGGCAAGGGTAGGGATAGCATTAGGAGAAATACCTAATGTAGATGATGGCTTGATGGGTGCAGCAAACCACCATGGCACATGTAGATCTATGTAACAAACCTGCACGTTCTGCACATGTATCCCAGAACTTAAAGAATAATAATAAAATAAAAAAAGGCAAAAAAGAAAAGAGGTTTTCAAAGTGAGATCTTTCAACTGTGAGAGCAAGGTTCTGAATAAGAGAATTTTTTTTTTTTTTTGAAGAGGAGGTTATTATTTGTTTGTTTTTTGGTTCCAAAATCTTGAATATCAAAACAAAGCCTGGAGGTTTCAGAGCATAGAGTTTATTCAATAAACACAAAACAGAAAGAATTCTTCAATAAACAGAATGTTTTCTTGCCATTCAGAGAAGGGACAGAATCATTTCTGAGATGGGTAAGAAGGTTGACAGAGGGGGAGAGGAGAAAAAAAAGAGCTCATTTTTTCCTATTTTGTTTGAGTCTGGCTGGGGAAAGGATTGGGATTGTGACAGAAAAAACACACAGTTAAGTTTGTGGATCTGATTGTAAAGGGGATTTTTCGCCTACTTTCTGTCTGAGAAAATACAGCTTCCTAGATGGGACTTCATGACCTGAGGCAGTCCATGGAGATTTTGAGTCTCCAGAGGGTAGCCCAGCAGGTGAAAATTTTGCATGTTTTCTAGAAGTACAGGCGAGGACTAGATGCAAATCAGAGGACCTAAAGCAGACTCATAGTTGAGACTGACAGGCGTTATCAAGAGAGTGTGAGCACTTCTGTAGTGGGTGCAGTGAGGAAAGAGGTCCAATAAATGCCTAAGAATGAAAGAAAGCAGGGTTAGTGCAGAGCAGAGGACAGAGACCTCACAGACCAAACTGCCCTCCAAGGATGTGCCAGACCCTGGAACTTAGATTGGTTCTAGTTACCAACTACTAAGTTATCATTTACCCAAAAGAGATAGAGTTTAATCTGGAGGTGACTGAGTTACCTTTAATCATGAATAAATTTGTAATTTCCACAATCAGCAGAGATAAGGACTGAGGAGCTAAGTTAAATTATAGAAAAAATTTTTTCATATGGATTATTATATTTTTAATTTCTAGGGCTATTTACCTCTTTTTAAGAATGACTTTGACAATTTTTGTAGATTCTTGTGCCTTTCTGTATCTTCAAGCTTTAAAAATTCCTTTCAGTATAATAAACATTTTTCTTTAATAATCCTTTGTGGTAATTCCAATATCTTATGTCTGCAAATGTCTGATTCTGCTGTCTGCTGGTACTTGCTCATGGTGCCTTCTTTGTGTGCTTGGCTACCTTTGATTCTGTGTTACTCACAGCACTTGAAAACTGTTTCTGAGGATTCTCAAAGACCTACTAATAGGAAGATACATTCCTCTGTAAAGGTCTGTATTTTCTTCTTTTAGAGAATTAGGTATAATATCAGTCTGGTGCTACTCTAAACTAGACTTTTGGCAGTAGTACAAAGTTGGGGCTGCACATCAGGGCTTCAAATATTCCTCTGGTTACAGCCTCTTATGGCTGGATTTCCTTTTTCTTTTCCTTCTGCTCTGCTTTGTGCTGAGCTAAAGCAACTCTTTCTGTAGTTGTCTGAGCATGAAGGGAGGGAATGGCCTTACCTCTGGTATGGCCTTTTGTGTTCCAGTCTAATATGGGGTTGTCCTGTTATATTCTCCACTTTTGGTGGGCCTTGGGATATGATTTTCATCTGCCTCACCCCAGGAATTCATTGTAGCCATAGCTCGGTTTCACAGTCCAAATAGGCAAATGCCCTTGGAACAAAAACAGCTTCCAGTGGTTGGCCTACTTTTCCATGCTCTCATTTATTCTTGGTTTTGGCCTGATAGTGCCTTACTTATGTTTTGGCGTATTGATGTTTTAAGTAAAGATTAAAACATATTTTATTCAGTATTTTTAGTAATTTTCCAAGAAAAGTGGAAAAAAAGTGGTCTGAATAAGTTAGCCCATCATTGCTGGACATCAGAACTCATATCTGAGTTATATGTGGGTAAAATTCATGTTCAGTACATTGACAGCGAGGCAAGAAAAAGAAAGTGTTTTGATCTCAAGAAGAGGAAGAGGGGAACTGATAGAGTAACATGTTCCCCTTTTAAAACTCTTTGTGCTTTTTGCAAGTAAAATGAATTGTTGGGTAAATTTGAGAATTTAGACAAGCTCTTCTTATAAAGGTAGTAGAGATATTTAAGAAGAAAGTAGGAGAAAAAATTAATTATATCATTTTTATTATAGAATTAAAGAGTTGCAAATAATTGTTGTTTATTTTTTTCTCTCTAAATTTTGGGTCTTTGATTCTCAATAGAATCAGAGATATGGGCAGGAAGCAGTTATAGAAAGTGTTGTTCATAATTATTTTTTACATAGCCAGAAAATAAAAACTTTTTACTCTGAGTTTTGACAGTAAGGCATGAAATGGCTTTGTCATTAATTTTATATTATGTTTTCTGTAATGAATGCAATTAATTACTATGTCCTATGGGAAAATGCAAAACAAGTAGGAGAACAACCTACTATTGTGGAACTTACAATCTCTTTGAGAAAGTCATGCACACGAAGATATAAGTTCCTTGAGTGACAGGGGTTTTGTCTATGTTGTTCAAGACTATGTTTCTGGGACCAAATGCAGGTTCTGGTACATTGTGGTGGGTCAATAAATATTTGTTGAATAAATAAATAAATAAATGAGACAAGTATAATTTAAGAATCTAGGGCTGCACTTGCAGTGAGGTCACCTGAGCTCTGGATGTTAAAGGCAATCTGGAGGATGGCAGGTTAAGCAGGATCCAGCTGCATCTTGAAGTTTTTGAAGTTTGATTGGCAGTTATGGATTGTTGACAAGGAAGCCTTAAATGTGAGACAGGATGTTTTTACATCTACCTGAGATGTAATTTATAGAGGTATGACTGACTGCAACATGGAAAGGCTAATGCCATTGAAAGAAAAAAGTATTACTCACATTTCCCAATGGAAGGAGGCATACACCTACACCTGGCCACAGTCAGAAAACACCAGTGTTGTCAGGAGACAGCAAGGAGTAAGGAGAGAGCCTAAGCCAGAGCCCTTATTAGGGTTTTCGAGGGAAAGGCAAGGCAGGGCAGAGTGAGCAGAAGGCAGGGTGGGGCGAACAGTTTAGGACTGGCTAGTTTGAATAGCATCAGTGGTTTCTGGGATATAGGGGTCGTCTCTAGTTGGCTATCTGGCTACTGGGATACTTTAGAGCAAGAGAAATATTGGCTCAACGAGTGAGAGTTAGATTAAGAGGTGTAGGTTTGTAGACTGATTGGTTGGTTTATATATAAAAGGTGTGCTCAAAACCCAGCAGAGCCCTTTGTTATCTCTAAGGGCTTCCTAGCCCTGGGAGAGGCTGTCTCTCCCTGGCCAGCAAGATTTTTAAGAGGCCAAAACATCTTTAAGATACGGAAAATTAAAACCATGATTAATACAGAGGGAGAGAAGTTTTACACAAAGGAAAGAAGTCTTTGCAGACAGGAAAGGGGCGTAGTAAATTTAATCTAGGACGGTGCTTTTTAGAAGATTGTTCTGTACACCTGAATCTTATCTTCAAATAAATTTTATGTGAAAGCACAAGTGGAGCTCTGGTTGGAATGAAAATAGAGGGTTCTAAAAACTCCATCCCTCACCCTGTCTCTCACAATGGTGGCCCTGACGGTCCTCTGTGGAAACTCCAAAGCTCTGCTGAGCACACTTTGAGGGCATCTTATGTTAGCCCAAGTGGACAACTGAGCAATAGATGAATTGGAAACAGGGCTAGTGACATAGAGTGATGGCATTGGAAAGAGAAAGGGAAGGCCTTTCACCATCAAGGGATAGGTCTAAACAGAATGAGGTGATTGAAAGGAGACATGCCAAGTTCTCGTTGAAGGAATGGCACAAAAAATCTAGAACCTGAGAAAGAATATATACAAAAGAAAAACACAATGGAGCAAGAACACTAGCTAAGGATCTGAACCTTAGTGTTCATGTGAAAAATCTAGATAGCACACGTAAAATGCAGTTTCCTGGGCCAGGTGCAGTGGCCTGTAATTCCAGCACTTTAGGAGGCCAAGGTGGGCAAATCACTTGAGGACAGGAATTCGAGACCACCCTGGCCAACATGGTGAAACCCTATCTCTACTAAACAACACAAAAAATTAGCTGGGCCTGGTGATGCACGCCTGTAATCCCAGCTACTCAGGGGCGCCAAGGCAGGAGGATTGCTTGAACCTGGGAGGTGGAGGTTGCAGTGAAGCGAGATCCCACCACTGCACTCCAGCCTGGGCAACAGAGCAAGACTCCATCTTAAAACTAAAATAGAATAAAAGGCAGATTCCTAAATCATGCTCTCAGAAATTCTGAGTGAATAGGTTTGAGATGGGGCTTAGGAATCGGAATTTTTAACACCATCCCTAATAATTCTGATGTAAGTGGTCTGAAGATCAAACTTAGAGAAATACTCTTATAGCTAAATATTTCTCACTTTCACCCTGCTCATCATCTTCACAGTTAAAAGTTTATCAGGAATAAGGAAAAACTACTTAATTCAACACTACATTACATTGAAGGCATCAGTGGAATATGTAAATGAAACAATGGTTTGAATGTCAGTTGTGAAATTTGAGCCCAAATAAAATTTTGTTATTTCTATATGTTGGTAGAAATAACCCCAGCTGCCAAGGGACCTAGATCAAGTAGAATCAAGCTCAGGTTCCACACTTCATCTTGTGTGCTCAGGTCACCAGATGGTCTGTCAATTCCAGTAATATTTCTATAATGTCCTCAGGAGACTTCTTGGAGAATCTCTCTAGATTTAGAATTGTCAAAGATTTAGCAGGTACCTCAATCATTTTCCATTTTGTACTTATCATCTATTCATTTAAGCTCTTTTTAAAATTTATAGGTCACTGATATCACTGTACCCAGTATGTAAACAGTCATGATATAATTAAGCAGCCAAACTTTGAGTGGGTGTACCAGCTACCTTCCCATGCTACTTGGTTGGAGCGGAGTCCTTTTCTCAAGAGTCATTTTATGGTCAATTGGCTTTTCTGGCAGCAATTATTGAACTTTAACAGTTGTCTTCTTTAGACATTGATATTTACTTAACATAGGAAAGGAAAACGGAAGGGGGAAAAAACTAGTATTTATTGAGTGCTTACTATGTGTTAGACCTTCTAAATCTGTTATCTCATTTGGGGGAAAGATGAGGATACTAAAGCTCAGAAAAGATAAGCAATAAAGGATAAGTAAGTTGTCTGCATTAAATGCCCCCCCAATACATTTGAGGACAGGATTTCTCCCTTATCATCCCTCCTGCACATAGCACATAGCACCTGTTAGTATCTCATGGGAAGGTCTGTGGAATGTGGTTTGAGTAACACTGAGTTAACCCAAGTTGACCTAAGTTAACATTGAGTTAACCCAAGTTAATCTATATTGGAAGATTTTGGTCAAAGTACAATTGATAAGAGATCCAATGAAAAGAAAAGATGAGAGAAATAGCCTGGGAAAAAGGGCAACTTCTCCTGAACAAGTAAACTCTGTGGTACATCAGTGACTCCATAGAATATTATTCAGGCACAAAGATGTAATTTTGAAAATGCTAGGGTAATGTTTATAGAATATAATTATGCAGGGAAAAAAACCCTAATACAAAACCTTTATCCATGCTATGGATACAAAACTTTTATCCATGCTATGATTGCAACGATATGAAAAATTACAAGTGCATGTGAGCAGGAACTAGAGGGAAATATGTAATAATGAAAACAAATCTTTATTAGGGTCATAGTCTCAGCAAAGACTTTAAAGAATTTTGTGATGATGTTAGTTTTACAATAAAAGGTAAAAATAAAAAAATTGCTTGAGAATTTAATTCCCCCTTCTTTATTTTTTAAAATTTATTTTATTTATTTATTTTTTTCCATTTCTCCTCTTCTGGAAATCCAAACATTCAGCAGGATAATAAAAGTTCTGAAAACTATTGGTGTGCTCACTCACTCCCACCTCTTATCCCTTCCCACCAAAGAAGAACTCTCTGAATACATTGTGTATCTCTCACTTGCCATAGAGAGATTAAGAGCCACACACTAAGACCATGTGTGGCATATGATTAAAACATGGCACCCACAGGTCACAGAGGAGCCAGTCAGTAGTCAATTCTTGATATGCACCATATTTTTCTGCCTTCTTTCAGATAAAGATAAGTAAATTACAAAGCCAAGCTTCCAGAAGTTGATATTCGGAACATGTAGCAATATACTGGCTTTAGGATTTTCAGTCATATTGATACAAAATAAAAGTTTTAAAATTTATATTTTTAGACTAAACATTCAAAAAATAACCAGGAATACTATTCCTCATAGATCATGCTATTGATGCTATTTTGTGTAAAACTCCAAAGAATATTAACCACTGGGTAATAAATTACTTTACCTGTAGGTGGGGAGGCAAAGTATATACT
>NW_016107585.1:382025-467255 GCF_001604975.1 Cebus imitator
TTTTTGAGACAGAGTATCACTCTTTCACCAGGTCAGAGTACAGTAGCATGATCTTGGCTCACTGCAACCTCCACCTCCTGGGTTCAAGCAATTCTCCTGCCTCAGCCTCCCGAGTAGCTTGGACTACAGGTGCGTGACACTATGCCCAGTGAATTTTTGTATTTTTAGTAGAGACGGGGTTTCATCGTGTTGGCCAGGCTGGTCTCAAACTCCTGACCTCAGGTGATATGCCCACCTCAGCCTCCCAAAATGCTGGGATTACAGGCGTGAGCCATGGTGCCCAGCCCTGCATAGACTATTAATAAATGTTCTAACATATTTATTTAGAAACATGTTTTTGCCTGACTAGTGTATTCCCGGTGCTAGGGATATGGTGGTGAAAAATCTCTGTCCTCACAGAGGTTATATTCTAATGAGAAGACATCAGATGAACTGAATAGAAAGTAACGCAGGTGGTATGAGAAGTACTGAGGTGATAAATAAAGCACGGCAGGGAGCTTGGCAATGCAGCAGGGACAATCTCACAGAAAACGGAGCATTTGAGTGAAATATCTGAAGGAGGGTGGCTCTTGGATGTCTGGAGTGGAACACTCCAGGCAGAGGGACCAATGGGGCAAAGGCCCTGGGCCGAGTATGCCTGGTATAATGGCAGAGGAGTGTAGAGAGAGCCGAGAGGTCAGTGACAGTGGTGAGGGGCATTGAGCAGAGGACGGTGAGCACAGTACTGCTCTCAGGGGTTGGGAGGGGACACTTTCTACTAGGGCTTCCATGGGGAGCTTCCCGAGAGCCTTGTGCTCCTGGGAAACTGACAGTTAAAAAAAACCTTTCCCTGTTTGTATTCTGACACAGGTGACTATAAATTATCACTCTTCCCTATGTAATTTAGGTAAGACTTGAGGAGGATACCTCTGTTTACCCACGGCAAGGCCAGACACAGAGCCTCCAAATCCCCCTTTGTCTCAAAAATGACTAAGCTATTTGTCCTGCTGAAACTAGCGAGACACAGAGCTAGATGTTGCCCGTGTACGACAGAGAGAAATTCCCCCAATGACAAAAAAGCATTTCTAATTGTTGTGAAATTATTTCATCTACAACTTGTCTACTCCTCCCCGTAAGTCTGAGGTGAAATCACCTGCTGAGAGGCTCTGAACTTCAGATCTGTGATCTCCTGATTGCAATTGGGAGAATAAAATCAATTTCCTTCCTTGTTCCATTTTTGTCTTTGAACATGGTAGTAGCTGTATTATAAACCCATTTGAGAGAGATTTTTTTTTTTCTTCATAACATGTTTGACAACAAACCATCTCCAACTTTTAAAGTCACTCTCTTGGGTTGAAATCACCTTCAGATGTGCTTGAAGAGCAAAGACAATCATGATTCAAATTTAATTACTAAATTCTAAAGTCATACTTTGTGAGAATTAAATTGGGAGATAGAGGAGATAGTTCATCAATCAAATCCTTTGGGCATTATTTAATATTGAGAAAGTCAGTGATATAGTTTGGCTCTGGATCCCCACCCAAAACTCACCTTGAATTGTAATAATCTCCACATGTCAAGGGTGGGGCCAGGTGGAGATAATTGAATCAAGGGGGCACTAGCCCCCATCTTGTTCTCGTGATAGTGAGTGAGTTCTCACGAGATCTAACGGTTTTAAAAGCGGCTTGCCCTCTGCCTTTCCTTGTGCTCATTCTTTCTCCTGCCACTCTGTGAAGCGGTTTCTTCCACCATGATTGCAAGTTTTCTGAGGCTTCCCCAGCCGTGTGGAACTGTAAGTCAACTAAGCCTCTTTCCTTTACAGATTACTCAGTCTCAGGCAGTTTCTTATAGCAGTTTGAGAATGGACTAATACAGTAAGTTTCCCTTCTACTTTTCCAGCCAGTGCCATGGATCCAATACACAACCAATGAAGTTTAATTAGTTTACATTCTTTTATTTAGATACTTATATGGAATATTTTGTTGTTAGTCTTAGTTATAAATTATAAAATTAAAAATATGTTATCAATATCAGTAAATTTTTGCTCTAAAAACTTTACCGATAAAAAAGCAAAAATTAACACCTGCCTTATCCCCAAAATGCGTCTACTAGAGCCAGCAGCTGAAGTCACTCACTTTGTTTAACCAGAGCTTTTTGAAATAGTCAATTGTACTTGAAATAGTAAGAAGGGGACTATCAATCATTCATTTCTCAGTGTGAATTAGTCTCTGAAGACAGCTTTTCTTTCACTTGGATGAAATAATCCTCAGTAAGGAAATGGGACTTGTAACAGACTTGTAGGGAAAGTGAAAAATAGGACAATTTAAGGGAGTTCAGACGTGGGTGAGTGGAAATATTGGCTGGCTTGAGAATAGCACGAAAACTCTGGCTTCAAAAGAGGAGATGGGATGAACACAAAAGACAGGTGAGATTTATTTGGAATAATTCCTGCCCCGATTACTAGCGCTTTCACAGGTTTGTGAAATAACTAGAGTAATGGACACAGATCTGATAAAGGTTCTTGTGAAGCTGGGCTTGAGGCCAAGCACAATGGCTTGTGGCTGTAATTCCAGCCCTTTCGGAGGCTGAGGCTGGAGCACTGCTTGAGGCCAGGAGTTTGAGGTTATAGTGAGCTATGATCGCACCACCGCACCCCAGCATGGGTAACAGTGAGACTTGGTCCCAAAAACAAAACAAAATATGAGCAACTATAGATGTGCATAGTGAGAATTCTCTGTGTTCAGTAAAGCCGTTGAACTGAGGTGTAATCAAGAGGCTGCTCAGCAGGTCTTGCAGAGCCAGGTGATACTTTTTAAAAATTAAAGGATCCCACTAGAGTTAGAGATCTCCCTGACTACTTTCATTTCCCTAACACTGGTAGACCCCAGAACAGGGGTACAGATGGAGGCTCATCTGCCATGTCTAAATATTTAGAAGTTGTCAATTAAGCTGGTAAATTGTTAAAATGATCTATCCTCTTAACAAGTATACCTTCATGCCTACCTGGAAGATTAGGTTCAAATTTAGGATCCTCAGACTTTTGGGGTCCAGATCAGAATATGGCAGTGGAGGAAGAGCTGGCTCCCTGATTCTCAGCCTGTAGTCCAACTCCCTTCTCTTCCTACCCCTGAACCATGGGGCCTTGTCTGTATGTATATGAACACCTCCAACCCCTTACTATACGTCCAGGTTCCATGCATACTCCACATCAACAGCCCCCTCCACTGACCACTCCTTGAGCCTCAGTGTGCATACTAGTGGCACAGTCTACCCTTGGAAGAGAGGATGTGAGGTAGAAGTCTGTGCAGGTCAGAGAGTAGGCTTGCAATAAAATTCCCTCAAATGACTAGGGAATTCTAGGGTCTTGGGTACCTGAATCATTGCCTAGAAGGGGAGGCTTGGGTTCCAGGTGGGCAAGACCTTTTGGACCCTTGAACTTCTTGCTTTGGGGGATAGAAAATGTGTCTAAGAATGTGGCTCTTGGATGGCCAGAGATGGGCCTGTAAAGCATGTGGCCTTTCTTGCTAGGGCAGTGTTGTTAGTAGGTGTTCCTGCAGAAGTTCTGCCTCTACTGTGTGAAATGTGTTTGCTTTAGACATACAGTAATTGTTCACTAAATATATCTCATTCCATAATGTGGACTTAGATCTTCTCAAGAATATTATTGTCTCTCTAAAATCCTGAGTAGAAAGACTTCCTTTGGGTTGCAGGGAGGTAGGGTGGTTGGATGATGATGGTGGTTGATCACAGAGCTTGGAGCATACAGTCCAGGTGTCAGCCCCTCTGGGAAATGCTGCTCAGTTGTAGATTACTCCAGCTGGCTGGGGCATCAGTCTGTCCCACTTCTATCCTCCAGACGTGGGTTTTGAGGGTTAGTACACAGCTAGAGGAAACTGCTCAAGGTCTTTCTGTTTACCCAGGAGACTCCATGTGCTGAAGGAATGCAGAAGACTTGAAGTTTCAAAAATGCTTTGTGTAGTTTAAGGATCTTGAAAAAAACTTTGTCACAGATTCAGGCCAACTCAGTATTTTACGTAATGAAAAAAGAAATCTCCTCACAATCAGGGATCCCTAAAGCATTCATTCTGACAGTGAAATAGAGATTTTTGAAGTACTCAATGAGTTTAATTTGCCAAATAGTAATTAGCTATGATTTAAATGGAAGAGTATTTCAAGAGCTGAACAGAATAACGCTGTTTATCTTCAGCATATTCCGAGTAATTGACTGCTCTCGAACTTTGATGTAGATAGAGTAAGCTACCTACCATCTGTTTCCTTAGAATATTTTTGAAAAGAAGAATTATAAACCCTTCTGGAGCCCAGTACCCCTTCCACATCCAAAGGAGTCCATAGAATTCATACGTAAATATTAACACACACTTCTGACCCCAGACATGACTCCAAGTTTTCTGTCATGGACAAAGATGGGGAGATATCACTTTTCTTTGTGTAGATTTCAATTTCCAAGCAGGAGGGATTTTTGCTTTCTCTCAGGTATGCCAGGGAGGATTTTTATGAAAGTAAAACTGGCTTAATAAGTGAAGTTGCTTAGGGCTGTCAATGTTCCTGAACTATCCTCACCAGAGCTTCTTAAACACATAATTCTGTCTAAACACTTGGCACAGACCAAATTTATGCAGGCCTGGAAGGCAGTTTCCTGACCTTTTGGTGGAACCATCCCCAAAGATTTCATAGTGATGCACATTGTGTTCTTTCTACTTAAGGTGACTATTTTTAGAGTGTGGAAAAACAAAGACCATGATTTGACATTCACTTAATTTACTCATCATGCATAGTTGGAGATGGCATCAACCTTCACTGCTTATCTGTATGTGTGTTTCAGAGAAGCATTGGAATATATCTGTAGCTATATTTTTTCTTAATCTGCAGGGACTGTGTAATTTAATAAATGCATTTTCCTCTTCAGCATTATCAGACATAGCAAACATGGGATTTTTCAAAGCATAGAGAAGTTGTGCCTATGAACTAAAGGGTCTTTCAGTCTTGTGCAGGAGATTCACTAGCATGTCAAACCAACAAGTTCAACGTTTCTGCCTCTGAATGTCTGAAACCATACAAACCAGTTACTTGTCTGTCTGTTCCACCTCTGCTTCTGCCCTTGTCAAGCCCTGAAGCTAGACTCTTTAAAGCACAGAAAACCAAGAGCACAAACCAGAGTCTGTGGCCTGGGCTCCTGTCTGAGCCTTCCTGGTTCAATGTAGGGTATGCATCCATCAGTGGCCTCCTCTTCCCTGCTGCTGGGGCTGACACAAAGTTCCTCCCGACTTTGAACGCTGTATACCCTGCTGCCATTGTAGGGCTCTTTACCATCTCTCCCTGATCCCGGCCTCTATTCCATGAGTTATGGTTTCCAAGGAGACCTGTGCCCATATATTCAAGAGGTATGCGCAGCAGGTCCAGATACTAGAGTCGTGTTCTAATTGGAAATGGCCCAGCCTTTGGGATTAAATTTTTTCTAGGTTCTCACTTAATGAGCAGTGGCCTTGCTTATATACACCTTGCCTCCCCTTTTATCCTACTTTTAATTCATATCTAGTTTTTCTAGGGCTAGCTTTTCCCAGCTCTTTTTTTTTTTTTTTTTTTTTTTTTTCTTTTTTTTTTTGTTTAAATCCTGACCCTGTATGTGACAACAGTGGATGGAAATTCTGCTATGTATGGACAGGTTTCCTCCAAAAACCGCTGCCACATGTCTAACTTTGATCTTCCAAAGACTGCCAGGACTCCCAGTTGTTATATCTAGTTCACCTGCTGGATATCCTAGCAACAGACACCGGAAGTTAGGTCCCTGGGCACTCTGCATGGGCTGCTCACACGCCCTCTCAGGGGCACCTTCTCTAACTGGGCCAGTCCCCTTGAGGCCCTCTTCAACCAGTGCTGGGGACTTAGCTTGGTGCCCTTCTCCATGACCCTTCTAGCCAGTTTGTTGGGGATCAATGATTATGACTTTAGCTTAATTAATGTCATAAATAGGCCCCATTTTAAATGAATTTATAAGTTACATTTTAAAAATATATGAAGGAGACGGCAAGGGATTGATGGAGAGTGGAAGTTTGTGGGATAAATGGAGCATGCCCATCACCTGGTGCAGGTTTTGCAGATGAATTAGATTTGGATCTAACTTTGAAGAACAAATGAAGTATTCTGATAAAAATATGTGAAGAGACAGTTTCAGGCAGGTTAGATAAGCTCCTTGGAAAGGATTGGGTAAATACTTTCACAACACGGGGTACCAGAGTACAAGGAACTGCAGAAGGAGAGAGCAGCACACCGGGAACATCCTGATGGCCGTGACTGGTTTGTTCATTTTTGTATCCTGGGCCCAGCACAGTGCCCCAAACATGGTTGGCATTTGGTCAACACACTGTCATTGAATGAATGTTAAATGAGGCTGCACATGGCGTTTTTTATATTAAACCATTTTCTGGTGGGAAACAACATATTAGGCAGCAAGTAACTTTCTTGCTCAGCTCTGCCCTCTGACAAAGGGTAAGCTGGCTTATGCATTTCTAGAGATAAATGGGGACCTCTCTTCAGGGGACCTAGAAGGATTTGCAGTAAGGCTTATTTGCTTCCTAGAAGAAAACTCCAACCCCTGGGCCTGTATAGATACTCACATGAGAGCTTTCTGAAATTCTTTCCTGCAGGAACCTGTTAGTTGTCTAATATTACTGACAAGAGTTTAGAATCAGGTGAGAGATTGCCAAATCAGCCTCAGCTATGCCTTTTTGATCAATTTACTCAACACCTTCCAAAGCAATGATATCTGCATACTGAAGAAATAGTCTATAGCAGTATCAAGAAGTCATAGACATATATGGCTATAGTTAGGATGTAGGAACAGTGTATTTTCTTGGAAGTGCTTGAGAATTAACCCCAGAGCGGGGCCATGCAGACTGCTCACCTGGCTCAGCTATGTTTAGCCTCAGCTAAGCTGTGTACTTTACTGTTGTACTTTTTTTTTTTTTTTTTTGCTTTTGTACTTTTTTTTTTTTTTTTTTGGTGCCGGTATTAGCTTAATTAAGGCAGAGACAAGGTGTCAACAATAACCAAGTAACTAACAGAACAGAAACATTGTTTCAAGGCCTTGTCACTGGACAACTGGGATTTTCCTGTATTGGAAGAGGCAGGAAATAGTGAAGAGAGAAACAAAGAAAACAGATTTGTTACTTTTTTTCTTATTTGGACAACAAAAACCTACATGGTTTCAGAGACACTCTCTCTTTCCTGTGGTGTGAATAGGGAGAGGCATGTTGCATTAGAAACTGCAGTACTCCACCTGGGTATGGTGGCTCACATCTGTAATCCTAGCACGTTGGGAGGCCGAGGAGGGTGGATCACTAGGTCAGGAGTTCAAGACCAGCCTGGCCAATATGGTGAAACCCCGACTCTACTTAAANCCTTGGGTATCACTAGATTCTAGAAGACATATGGAAAAACAGTAGTTAGATAAGTAAAACTAGAAAAGTAAGATAAGCTAAGAAGAAAGACAGAATTTAAGAGAAAGGTTATGATGGATAAGGCAAAACTGGATAAAACCAATTAGCATCTGAGTAGCCACTTTGGAGTATGTATTTCAGGGACCACGAGTCTCCATCCCAGACCACTAATTTTGGTAATGTTCACCTGTTAAAAAAAAAAAAAAAAAAAAAGAAAGAAACTGCAGTACTCACCACCACCACTTCTATTATTACTGGTGTAACTAACCATCAGGATTTTCTGTGCCAGAGACTCCACCATGTGCTTTTCACTTACCTTTATTTCTATTTTATTTACCACAGGCTTGCAAGTAGGATGTTACTACTTCTCCTTTCTAGTGTTGAGGAGACTAAGGACCAGTGAGGTTAAATACTCCAGTAAGGTCTCTGATAGAGCAAAAATTCTCAACCTTGGCAGTAATGACACTTGGGATTAAATGTTTGTTGTTGTGAGGTAAGGGGCTGTCCTGTGCATTGCAGGGTGTTTAGAATTCCTGGCTTCTGTCTATGCTAATAGAATAGCCACCCAAGTATGACAACTCAGAACATCTCGACCTTGCCAAATGTCCTGCGTAGGAGTGCAAAATTGCCCCAGTTAAGAATCATTACTCATGGTAGAGTTGTGACTGACCTGGGCTTTATCTTATTTATTTTTTTGAGATGAAGTTTTGAGATGAACTCTTGTTGCCCAGGGTGGAGTGCAATGGCATGATCTCAGCTCACTGTAACCTCTGCCTCCCAGCTGCAAGCAATTCTCCTGCCTCAGCCTCCCAAGTACTTGGGGTCACAGTCATCTGCTACCATGCCTGGCTAATTTTGTATTTTTAGTAGAGATGGGATTTCTCCATGCTGGTCAGGCTGGTCTCGAACTCCTGACCTTGTGATCCACCTGCCTCAGCCTCCCAAAGTGCTGGGATTACATGAATGAGTCACTGTGCCCGGGCTGACTTCAGCAAATTCCCATCTTCCTTGGTTAGCTAGAAACTAAAGTAACATGTAGGTCATGTAAATAGCACCCATGTGAAGAGACTGCCTTGCATGGCAGCAGAATGACCCTGATCTACTTTAGTTGTCACAGTAGTTAATGCCATTTCAAAATAAGAGACTATGTAGTAACAAGAGCTAACATTTATTGAGTGCTTATTATGTTCCAAGAATTGTGCCAAACACTTAATATACATTTGCTCATTTAATTATTTCCATACCTTGTGAGGAATGATAAGCCAGCAGCCCCAGCAGATAATAAAATAGATTCAGAAAAGAAAATTTTGGCACTGCAGCAGCAGGAGGACATCTTGTAATGGCTAATAGTTTTTCAAAGTTCAATTGTAGAGCCCTTGAGAGAGATCAGATTTTGGTGACGTTTGAGGTTCCAATTAGTCCCAACTATGGAATGCACCTGGTTAAGCTTGCTCTCTCAAAGAAGGGTTGTTTTGAAGAATTTTCATGGAGTATATCAATTATGTAATATGATCACACATTCTTTTTATTACCAAGTGCTCTCCTGGGGTGGAACTGCATGTCACTTCCTGTTTGGAGAAATGCATGGAGGCTTCTGGGAAAATGGGATTTGTTTAAAACTGGGTTTCTGCATTTCTCAGACTCTTATTCCTTAACACTGTCTCCCCTAAAATGCCATCAGTTTTGAAAGTATTTTCTAAATCAAAGTCACATTCTTAGGGGGAAAAAAAATGATTGTGAACTCATTAGTTTGAGTTAAATTAATTAATTCATAGTGATCATTTTAGGGGGAGAAATTTAAGTCTAATGCCAGCCAAAGGCAGCTTTGGCATCTGCCAATAAATAACAGGCTGACCCAGAAGCTGGCCTAAAAACTTGACAATAAACTGACCCATATTATGGTTCACATACAGAAGACTTCTGACTTACAGAGCATGATAAGTCTTTATTGAGTGCACTGTTGGAGTTTGTTTACGAGAGCCAATAATTTGAACAAGGGATGGGAGAAGAAAGAGCTTGGGGAGTGAGGCAGAGATGCTAATTCTAAAGTAGAAGACATCTGGACTGAGAAGGAGGCCAAAGGTGACCAGAAAGAGGAGTCAATGAAGAAAAGAAGCTGACACTGTCCAGGGCTCAGAGTGGGGATTATATTGCCAGGATCCATGTCAGGAGATCTCCTGAGGCTTCACTATGCTCACAAGGGACTTGCCCTTCCTTTCACAAGACACAGTAGAGTACTTGAGTATGCGTAGAATAGGTTGTGCCAAAATGTGTGGTGGCACTTAGCTGGGGGATGCTATTGAGAAAAGCCTAAGTATTGGTGAGGGAGGGCTTCTGGGGCATATGAGGACTTGTGTAGTGTTTAAAGCTCAGCACCTCCTGCTCCATTCAGCAGCAGCAGGGCCAGGTCAGCGGATATGTGACCTGTGTAGTTGCACAGGGCTCTGTGCTCAGAAGAGTCCTATGCTTGGTTTAATTCCTCTGTTGTTGCCATCCTGAAATCCTTAATTTTTGAACAAGGGTCCTGCGCAAATTATATAACTGATCTCAATTACACACACACACACGCACACACACAGAAGGCAGGAGAGGAAGAACACTATCTGGATATACCTTTGTGATGTGCCACATCTACATTATTCCAGGACCCCAGGGAGGGTGGAAGTTGTTTAAGAGGAAGCTCAGTAGTAATGTACAGGACATTGTATTGCCAGTTCTCAGAGAAAAGCAATGAAGTATCTTATTTCATTTATTTATTTTTTTGAGATGGAGTCTCACTATGACACCAGGCTGGAGTGCAGTGGTGTGCTCTTGGCTCACTGCAGCCTCTGCCTCCTGGGTTCAAGTGATTCTCCTGCCTCAGCCTCCCTAGTAGCTGGGATTACAGGTGTGCAACACCACACCCAGCTAATTCTTGTATTTTTAGTAGAGACGGGGTTTCACCATATTGGCCAAGGTGGTGTTGATCTCTTGACCTCATGATCTACCCGCTTCAGCCTCCCAAAGTGTTAGGATTACAGGTGTGAGCCACTGTGCCCAGCCAAAGTATCTTATTTTTAAAAATTCTAAGATACCATCAAATATGACTTTGACTGGCTTGGTGACAGCCTCTTTTTTCATTGAAAAGTAAACACATTAACTGTCTGTATAGAATATCTGACATATACTGATTTAATAAACATTACATTGTGCAACAAAAAGAAAAGTATATATTAGAATGGCAGATATGCAGTTCATGACGCGTTTTCATAGACCCTCAGATTGACTTTCAGACAGTAAAAGGAAGCATTCACCTAGCCTGGCTGGTCTGTTTTCAGTTCAGAGAATTTTTCTGGGCTGCTTAAATTCAACTAAACATTGATATGCTTTGTAAAAGAGCAATAAAAGAGCTCTTTTACTTGTGATTAGTTGAAAGATAACTAATTGAAAACTAGATACACAGACTCTGAGATTTAACTTTGATGACACTGAACATTAGTGAGAAGAGGCCATTTGAATATTTCTTCTTGATGTTTGTTTATTCTGCTTCAGTCAGACTTTACAATCCCAACACCTTGAATGGTCTGATCCAGCTGAAAAGTAAACAGACATATTTATATAACCAAAGATTTTGCCTGCAAGCAGAACATAAAGTCCCTTTTCAGGATACAAATGTTCCCTACAACAGATCACTTTCTTAGAGTTTTGGTTGACATCATCCCTCAAGGTGTGCTCTTTAGCTGTCCTGGCAGATCTCGTTTCATTAGAGAGCCCCTTACCAAGGAGCTTGCTGCTCACAATAGGCACTGACTCACACAGCTCTCTTATGACAGGCTCAGGCCCTCTCTTCCTCACACATGCCTCCTACCAGCTCTGACTTGTAAAGCGATTCATCACATTGCTTCCTCCTAGGGCTTGTGGGCAGAACACAGTGGGTTGTCTCCAAAAAGGGCCTTCGCATTTGCACTTTATCTGGAATCACCAACAATGCACTAAAGCATAACCTAGGTTTCCAATTCAGTGTCATAGAATGGTCTAATATTTATCCATAGAGGAGAGTTTTGCTAAACATTAATACCTTCTAAGTACATGGAGCAGAGTGGGTGAGGGGTTGGGGAGAACTTGAAGACAAATGAAGAGAGTCTGATCTGGAGTGAGGTGGGAGCGCTCTTAATCTAGTAGAACAGAAAAGATCTGTGCATAAAATCTACCAGTGAAGCCACTTGTCTAGATCCCACTTCCTGTAAACAGCTAATTTCACATTATTAAATAGAATACTAACACATCACATCCATATTATCCTTTTTTATTTTATTTTATTTTATTTTATTTTTAAGATTGTCTCATTCTGTTGCCAGGCTGGAGTGCAGTGGCATAATTTTGGCTCACTGCAACCTCTGCCTCCCAGATTCAAGTGATCCTCCTGCCTCAGCCTCCTGAGTAGCTGGGAGTACAGGGGCGTGCCACCACGCCCAGCTAATTTTTTTTTTTTTTTAAGAGAATTCATTTCACCATGCTGGCCAGGATGGTCTTGATCTCTTGACCTTGTGACACGCCCGCCCGCCTTGGCCTCCCAAAGTGCTGGAATTATAGGTGTAAGCCACTGTGCTTTGCCCAGGTTTGCCATCTTAAAGACCTTCCTATTGGATAGGCACTGCATCCAATATTGTTTATATAGTGATGTGAAGAGCAGACTGCCTCATAAATACTTAGTAAATGATGACGACAATCATGATCCATTTCCTATTTGGTTGCTCTCAAAATGAGCTGGGCTTTCTTTGGGTCTACCTAAAAGGAAACTTACGACTATGACAACTCCTTCTCCTCCTTTTCCTCAGATGGCTTTTCAGAGTCTTCATGTGCCTGGCCCTCTCCTTTGCTTTACGTACATTGATCCTTTACAACACCACCACAAATTAGTTATTAATATCCTTCTTTTCCAGAAAAAATGGAATATCAGAAAGTTGAGTAACTTGATCCAGGGGGTGGAGCTGGAGTTCAGGCATGGCTTGCTCCTAAACACCCCATGGCAGCCCTTCCTTAAATGAAAATTCTGGTCTTTTGCAGCCCTTCCTCCCAACAGGGGCATCAGGATGAAAGCTCAGGTCCTCTGAGAGCATGGGTAAGGGCCTGAGGGTAAAACAGAGACTGCATTACTTCAAATGGAAATTGCAGATGTGAGGTAGAACCTACTGTCTCATAAATGTTTTTTGTTTTGTTTTTGTTTTCCTTTCATATAAGCATTAGCATTCTGGAATAGCTAGAGCACGCACTTGCTTGCAGAAAAAAATACCGTAACATTTTAATTTGAAGTCTAATGGCATGAAGTGAGGAAAAGGAAGAAAGTTGTATACTGCAGAAAGAAGAAAGAGAAGAGTCGAAGGGAAAGCATTTCTAGAAAATTCAAGTAATGTCTGAACAATTTTGAATAGTTGTTCAGCTCTCTCCAGCTGATAGGAACCTAGACTCTGAAGATCCTTAGAATATATTCAGAGAAGCCGGGTGTGCCAGCCCCAGCAGAGCATGTGAGCTTGACTCTGTTATTAAGAACTTGCAAAAGCCCAGGTGAAGATGATGGGACACACCATTCACCTAGTCCTCCAGGTTTCCTTTATTTTTAAAAATTTTTAGTTTTTGCAGGTACATAATAGGTACACGCCTCCACGTTTCTTGAATGCCTACTGTGTATAAGGCATGAGAGACTCAAGTCCTTCATGGGACTCTTTTTTTTTTTTTTTTTAAAAGAGATGGGGTTTCACCATGTTGGCCAGGCTGGTTTCAAACTCCTGACCTCAGGTGATCCGGCTGCCTCAGCCTCCCAAAGTGTTGGGATTACAGGTGTAAGCCACCGTGCCTGGTGGGACTCACTGTTTAACCTAATTTGCAGTCACACTACAGGGTGAGGCCTTTGGCTGTTACTAAGTGTCTGTTCTAATGAAACTTCTCTCTCACTGGCTTGGACCCAGGGTCCCCCAAAATGGGCCTTTCTGCAACTTTTTCCTTAAAGCAGCATTTTCAAAACTGTGAAATAAAACAGCATTAAAAAAAAATAGAATGGGTATGATAATGTCAGAACAGTATCCATGGTGAGACTACGAGCTGTTTGGTGGAACTCGTTTGGTTATGTGTGTATGCATGTACTGGGATGTGACGTATAATATATTCCTCATGATAGATTATGGGCTGAAAAGTTGGACAAGTACATGAGGGAGCTCTCTGTCCTCTACTTCCTGACTTCTCCTTTTCTCGTCAGGTTCCATAAAAGACATTTCCCTGCTGGGGTCTTTCTGGCTTTGTGCCTGCTTTTTGGACTCAGTGTTTCATACTCTTTCCTTCCAGAGGTCAGCTGATTTAGGACTAGGATTATGGCTGCTGTGTACCCCATGCCCACTACATGTGTCAGCCTCCCTCATCCTGCCACCCACCATGCACATCAGGCTGTGGCCTGAGTATCCAGCCTGGCCAGATCACTGGTTGTCCTGATCATCACTCAGGAATGACTCAAGAACCCACAACATATGGGGGTTCCTTTTGCATTTGTAGCAAAACTACTGTTAACCTAATAGTTATTTCTTTTCCATGTCACCCACTGGTTGCAAAGTGATGCTTTAAAGAAGAGCAAAGGCTTGCCTGAGGGGTGGAAACTGGGCTTTGTTGAAAGTCTTGGGTACAAAGGCTAGTCATCTCAGGATTTCCCCAAAGGCTCCTCACTCTGGCTTCCTTACCCTGTCTCCTCATGTGTCCTTTGATTTTAAATGTTCCTGTCTGCTTTGGGCATCTTGGTGTATAACCCTAGTACCTGATCTGAGCTACAAGCTCTCGCACCCCCTCTACCATCCCAAGCTTCAACAATGAGAACAAACATATACTGAGGGCTTACTGTGGAACAGATGCTGTGTTAACATGCTCATCATTGCTGTTACTTCATGCACTCTCACAGGTAGACCATAAGGTGGGTAACATTTTATTTCCGTTTTATAGGCAAGAAAACTGAAGCCATGCTAAGCAGCTGGTCCAAGGTCAGCTTGGATTTGAGACTAACTGCTGGCTTAAACGCTTGCAACCTTGACCTCTATACCAGGCAGGCTTTAGTAGACATGGGTATCTACCAAAGTTCTACCCACCCAATCTCACCATTGCTACCTGGCCAAGATGGGAAAGTGCATTAGCTTCATGATGATATATTTCTTTAAGGATTGAGAGTCAGGAAAAGGAGTTATGCCCTTAAAGTTTTGGTATATTTTCATCTATTAGTTAAGCATTATGTAATTATAATATTTCTCTATTTTGTATTTGCTTCCAGAAGACTTAAATTTAAACATAATGTTTACAGTAAGTGTGTTAATTCCATGGTTAGTGTAATTTATCCTTTTCACTTCTTCAGTCTTTCAATTCCGTTTAGGTGAACATATGTACATATATAAATATAACTATAAACCACCTCAGATTTGTAACAGGAAAGGAAATAAACTAGTAAGCATTCTATTTATTCAGAAAGACATCTGATTTTCTTGAGCAGATGAGAATTTGAATGACTTTAAAGAAGTGTTGATAACATCATTATAGAAAATTATGTACAGCATGGTCTTTCTATTCCTAGTTTGTCTTGGAAAAAATGAATGTACAGGATTATCCTTTATTATTTGTCTGAGCAAAGCCTCAGGGCTAGTTGGCAGGGCTTTCACATACAGCTGTGCAGATTATGTGCTGCACAACTTCAAGGAGTGCTATTCACTTTGTGGTCTATGGAGTTGCTCAGTGTGCAACCTGTACAACTATGTGCAGGAGCTCTAAGGGTTTAATTGGGCTCATACCACTCTGCTTTTCATTAACTACTGACTGGGATTGGAGTTAGTTATTTGGAGGGGAGGTGGCTGTAAAGCAGGAAAGTATTCCATTGCTCCTTTTTCCTTTCAAGGCAAACATATTCCTCTCTGCTCTGGATTAAAGTCCCAGGAAATGTAGGCGATAAGGAGAACTTTTCCCTCCGCAGAGTAGCATGGAGGCTAGGAGGCAGGAGGAGGAGGGGAAGAAACCCAAGGAGACACTAAGCTGAGCAGGCAATCAATCATCTGAAAGCCTCTCCTGCATTTCTTCTGGCTTTATTTTGGGCACTAATTGGAAATGCCTGCCCCTTCACAGAGCCTGCTTTATCACTAGAAAGAAGGCTCCAGCTGAGCCTGGGGATGCTGAAAAGAAATGAGACAACTTTTCACACTGTTGGCATCTTCCACTGCTGCTTCCTCCAGAGCCTCACTTTGGGGTGCTTGCATGGGCTGTCATTGGCAAGGGAAGTCCTGTGTGTACTGGGTTCCCGTATCTGGAAACCCCTGGGCAGGGTATAGAGGGGATTTTGTAAAGTATGTTGAATGTGTGGCCTTAAACACACACACACACACACACACACACACACACACACACACACACACACACACACACACACACACACACACACAAACACACACACACCCCCCCCCCCATATATAGAGTATGTTTGACCAGTGTGAAATGGGAGCAAGGGCTCATGTGAACCCTGCTGTTGGAAAAGGGTGGGGGGTCATGCTCTGGGAGAGAAGAGACCAAGTTCTGTCTTGATCTTTCTTATGGCACTGGCCTCAGCAATATTGCTGGAGTCATAATTAATTTCTGAGAAAAGGTTCATTGTTTGTGGAAATGAAATGAAGATAAAACGACCCCATTGAAGAAAAATCATTTTAAAATTGGCTCCAGTTTTGGGAAACAGTGGGTCTGAGTGCTATTTTTGCACACACTACATCCCAATCTTGTTACAGATTATGAAATTTTAGTTGGAACCAGTGGTTCTAAACCTGGTCCTACATTGAAATTACCTGGTGAACTTCCAGAAAATACCAATGCTGGAGCCCATCGCTCTGATTTAATTGGCTTGAGTGGAGCTCGGATGTCTGCACTCAAAGACTCCCTGGTGATTCTAATATGCAGGAGAAATCTTTCAGCTTGGTCTACACTCCTGGTTTACAGGCCTTTGGAACTAAAGCATTGGAATCACCTGGAGGGCTTGTGCAAGCACAATATCTGGGCCTCCTTCCAGAGATTTTCATTCAGTAGATCTGAGATGGGGCAGAGAATCTGCTTTTCTCAAAAGTTATCAGATGGTGCTGGCACTGCTGGTTCTGGGTCACATTTTGAGGGCCATTTGTACACACAGCGAGTGACCAGCAAGATCAGGTGTTCAGCCTCAGTTCAGTTCTTGTCTGCTACCTCTTTTACATTCTGTTCAGTCCATCCAGAATGTCATATATGCCTCTTAAATACATGGTGCTCTCTCTGCCTTAAACGCCTCTGAACACACCTTCCTTTTGCCTTCAACACCTTCCCATGTGGCAATGCACGTTTCACTAATACCCCATAATTTAATTTTTACTAATTGGCATTAGAGTTCCTCCAGTGACATAAATTAGGAAAATTCTATTGAACTTGTAATGTTAATATGTACACTTTTACAACATGTATTTTCTTTTTAAATAAGATTTCATAGATTGAAGTGAGTAAGAAAACAAACTATGGCTGTTCATTTTAAAAAACACTTGAGATACTTTAATGCATTTTAAAATATGTCACTATATGCTTTTAAAAATCCATAATTTTAAAGGAATGAATAAGGGAATGAATATAACTGCTATATTAATAATAGAATCACAGATGTGATATTGAGTGAGTATATATCGGTGTAAGTAAATACAAAGTAGATTCTACGTCCCTCCACCCACACCAGCTAGAGACTCATTTCTCTCACAGTGACTTCGCCTCTGGGGAAGGGCACTGTGCTGAGTGGGGAGAGATCAATGAAATGCCCTTTGCTCCTGCAATTTCTGTGCAAGTTTTCCTGGTCTGTTAGTGCCTTATGACCCTTCTTGGCTTCCACTGCTTCCATTAAGTCCTGTCAAAAGGACCAAATACAAAGAAACAAACCTCAAATGATGGAATATGAAATAGTGTTCAATGTAAACTTTGTTTTTATTTTTCACACCAAGTTAGCGATTTTAAAAGAAAGAAAGATTCATATGTCTGTTAAAATTGAGGCCCAAAGTAATAATTTCATACCTGATATCCTAATATATTGTGTGGAAATGAACAATTTTGATGTCCTTTTTGCAAGCGAGGAATTGCTGGAAAAATGCAATTAATATATATCCTATATATTCCTCCTGTTACAAGTAGCTTTAATTTTTCTGTCTTAGGGCTTGCCCATCTAGGGAAAACAATTTGAAATGAAGAATATTTGAAAGACTTTGTCCAAACAATGTAAATAGTTACTGCATGTGACAGTTATTAACGTGCCAGTCATTGTTCTAAGTGATATGTGCATATATGTGTCATATACACATACACATTTATTGCCTCATTTAAGCTTCACAAAACACTGAGGGTAGGTACTATTATCCCCATTTTACACATGAGGATATTGAAGGTCTGCTTTCTGGAGCAGACACTACATTGGAACTTGATGGCTGTTGAGGATCCTAGAGACCCATCCAGGTGCTGATGTGTTTCCTTAACCATGTGAAAAACAGATTCTTTTCACTGAGCCACTATCTCAGCCCTCTGTCTTCTGTTTCTTGTAGGAGCTCACCTCAGAACTTCACCTGGAACCCTCCCCACCTGTCCTGCCAACAGGCACGCTTACCTACACACTCACTCCAAGGGTTAGTCAGCTTTTCAAAATCCTGCCTCAGACCTGAGTTACATTTAGTGAATGGCCTCAAGGACATTCATTTATACTCACACTATGAGGGACCATCTCTATGGATTAGGTCCTGAGCTATACATGTGCCTGGAGACCTAGAATTCTTGGGGTTAGATAAGGTCTTTCTGACCAAGAATATCAGAGTGACAAGGCCCATTTCCCATTCGAACCTTCCAAGAGATCTGAGGAAAATGTCTTCTGAAAGCGATTATCATCTTTCTATCCAAGGCACACATCCCCCAGAATGTACCTCCAATGCTGTTTATGGCAGAAAGGATACCCACAGATGCTACATCTAGATTAAAGCAACACAATTCAATAAAAAGTGAACATTCTATTGTCTAGGTCATTTTACCTTTTTAAAATTTTTATTTGTATTTATTTTTGAGACAGCGTTTTACTCCTGTTGCCCAGGCTGGAGTGCAATGGAGTGATCTCAGCTCACTGCAACCTCCACCTCCTGGATTCAAGCGATTCTTCTACCTCAGCCTCCCAAGTAGCTGGGATTACAGGCAAGCACCACCATGCCCAGCTAATTTTTGTATTTTTAGTAGAGACAGTGTTTCTCCATGTTGGTCAGGCTGGTCTCGAACTCCTGACCTCAGGTGATCTGCCCACTTCAGCCTCTCAAAGTGCTGGGATTACAGGCATGAGCTGAGCTCATATCTCGGCTCTGCCTTTCATAAGCTGCATGATCTTGGGTGTGTTGCAGAGGAATACACAACAATTATTAATGGGTTTGACCTAGAGGATAGGAGACTGGGAATTTTGATTATATATCACTTTGAGTGGTTTGATTCTTTTAAAATGTACATATATTTCTGTTCTTTCCCCCACAAAGGCAGAATTTAAAAGTATACATACAGAAAACAACCAACGAAGCAAAAGTTGCTTAGCTGATTCTGATGTGTGGCTGGATGTAGAACCCAAGAGGGCTGTCTCATGTGGCATTTGGAGTGGTTCACATGAGTTACATTGCCTCCATGTCTAGAAGCCAAAGTGCTGCAGGGCAAGGACCCCTGAGCACTGACTTTGGGAAGTGAATTAATTTCCCCTAGCCTACTTTTCTTCACTTGCAAAAGGAAGGGCTTGCATCAGGATTCAGGGATTGTTAAAGTCTTTGGACAAGGCTATGAGAGGGTGCCCTGGAAAGCACAAGGTGTAGAGCCTTACCTGCACCCTCCCCATACACACCTAAAATAAACATTTAAATTAAGCAAAAAAAGACATTGGCCCAAAATGGGTACATTTCACTTGCAGGTCACCATGAATTATACAATTTTTAATTTCTTTCTAGGCTAACCCTACTGATCATGTGTCCTATGTTGCAAAATATTAGTGGATAAAATGTATATATTTGTAGTATACATTGTGAGGGTAACAGAACTTTCTAGCACAAGGGTTGGCACATGTTAGGGGCTCATATAAAAATCCACAAATATTTTTTGATTATGGGAATGGTCTATACATAGCTGTGATTGAGCAGGAAAAGACATTTATGTCAGTTCTTAGTATATGGAGAGACACATGGAAAATGCCTCTAAAACATAAATGATTATATCGGTTACATGGTGTAAATAAAATAGGAAATTCCACTTTCACTTAGCTTAATCTTCACAGAAGGGAGTTGCTTTCTGACTCTTAGAAGTCTGGAATCTTAAGTAACTTTGTGATGAATAATTGTTGCCCCCTCTTTGCATACCCAGAGCCTGCTACTCCCTTCTCATCATAGCCCAGTATATGATAATCAAATTCTGGGTTTCCTTGTTTCTCTCACCCACTGGGCTGAGAGCTCAGTGAAGTGAAGGATTCTGGTTTTTATTTCATATCCACAGTACCTTGCATAGTACCTGCATTTGTCTGCACTCAGTATGTAAACAGATGGGCAGGTGAGTGAATGGGTAGATGGATGGATGGACTGTCCTTTCCCCAGTTGCAGACTGCTGCCTGATTCTGTGGGCTGATTTCTTTATTTTTCTATTTGTTCTAATCCCTTTGAGACAACTTCTAAAAGACAACCTGCAACAGATAATTTATGGATTGACTCAAGTATCTATTGATTTATCTTCTCTGCTGAACCTCTGAAAGGAACTTTAAATTCATAGTCTTCCTGAGGTTTAGTCTTGCCCTAATCACTTAAATCCTCATTCTTTATTAATTTGAGCCTTGAGTACACTCATTGTAGTTAAAAAAAAAAATTCTTTGCTGCACTGTTCAAATATATTCATTGTATGTGTGTATGGGCTATATATGTGTGTGTATGTGTGTGTATAAAATATACCCACACACATTAGATCTGTATGTATATATGTATATACACACACACACACAGATCTACATTATGTGCGTCTGATGGAAATTCAATCTTACTCATGAATATTAACCCATGACAATCTATGCACAGCTAAAATAAACTCTGCTTTCATTTGGTACACTATAGCTCAAAAGTAGTTTCAGGAGAAAAGACAATGAGAAAAAAGGTATTAAAGCAAAAAGGTAGCTCTATCGCCTTTTATTCGTGGCCTACTCACAGGCATCATCTACACTCTAAGCTCCCTTTCAGGACATTTCATATCCAGCTCCCATCATGGTTCGCGTGGTAGAGATAAGGAGAGAGGGCACTAAACCAACGGCTACCAGCGCTGTTTCTTTCTTTCCTTTCTTCTCAGTGGCCATTCCTTCAGGATTTGGAGATTTGAGTGCAAAAATAGACTTTAATTCGCTGGGCATCAAACATTCAGTTTTAGCCCTCCTCAGCAGCTGCCAGAGTCAGAAGCAACTAAATATGGTGTCAGAACATTTCAATATAATCCCCTCAAAATGACTAGGTGGTGTCCTATGTTGCTTGAACTTCTGTTAACCCTCTGAATGCAAGGAGATCGCTGGAACACACAATATATCTGCCTGTCTTTCCAGAACCACCCCCCCCCAATTTTTCCTGCTTTAACCTTTTGCAAGAAGGGAAAAAAAAATCAGTGTCTTATTTGAATTATTCATGGCACTTTCTGTTCTGTCAATTCCAGGACACATTTGAAATCATTAATATGTCATGATTTTCCTTCATCTAGCTTTCTCAAGTTTTTTTTTAAACTGTAAAACACCACAAAAAGGTATTATGATTCATTAAAAGATATTTTTATATTTTTAGTTCACTATTCTCAGTCTTCTGAGCACAATTTTAGAAGTGCTGAATGTTCGATGAGGTGGCACTGAAGATTGTACACCTTCAGGGAGCTGTCGTAAGCAATTCTGCCAGACTCACAGTGGCACTTGGAAATGAAGCTGCATGGTTTGATGGCTCTTGTAGCAGTGCCATGCAGGTAAATATCTCATCCACTCATGACATTCTCATAAATATCAAAAAAATGACATACCATTTAGAGATGCTGAGGGCTTAGTCTCATCCCTCACTCGAACGAGAGTGACTCTCACTAGTTCACCAGCAATCTTCCTTCTCTGGTGAGCCTTGTATCTGCCTACCTTGTGCCGGGCTTTGTGCTGGCACAAAAGAGAGCACAGCAGGCATGGTCTCTGTCCTCAAGGAGATTTCATGATTAGTCAGATCACCACAGCATCAAGCATCCTGAAACCAAGCCCAAGGACATGCCAACTAGGAACAACAAGGAGGTGGCTAAGGGCTTCTCTGTAGCTTTTCAAAAATAACTACAGATGAATGTGAATCTGATCAACAAAATCCAGATTCAAATCCAGCCAATGTTTTCAAGTACGAGCTACATGCTGGGTCCCAAATAGCATTCACAAATATAATTTCATTAATTCACAACACAACAAATACACCTACTCATATTCATTAAGTGAGGCATATGTCTAGCGGAATGAATTGAGTTGACAGGTACACATGTTGGTATCTTTTGGGAAAACCAAAAGAGTAAACATTTGTTGGATTAGATGTGGGGTGCAAGATTTGAGAACTTCAAGGTTTTTGGCCCCTACAACTAAAGCAGAATTATTTAGTGAGATGTAGAAGACTGGAAGAAGAACAGGATTGTAGGGGAAATATTAGAGATTCAGTCATGGGCTTGCCTGATGTGCCAGGTAGACATCCAAGTGGAGCTGCTGAGTGGAGAGTTGGATATATAAATGATGGTGTTTGAGTGGCATGTCCAGGCTAAAGATGCCTATTTAAAAGTGGTCAGCATGTGAATGGGTTTGGAATGTGAAAGGCTGAGAGACTGGATTAGATTGCCCAAGGGAGTGAGTATAAACAGATGAGAACTGAGGCTCAATGTCTGAGCCAGAGACAGCCCAATGTACAGGACTGTAGAGATGAGAAGGAGCCGGCAGGGGCATTGGGAGCCGGTATCCTGGAAACAAGTAAAGGTAGGACAACATTCCTTTCTTTAATCTTTCTCAGGTTCTCAAATTTTAATATGCATAAGGGCATCTGAACAGTATGTTAAAAACTAGGTGTATTGTATCTGACTTGCAAATTAAGGGGTTTCCAACCATTATTTTAAATAGCTGCCATTGTTCCCTTTCTCACTGACTTCAGAATCTAACCCCTGTTCCCCAACCTCAGATTTTGGAAGTAACTCCATGATACTGTCATCTAGATATCATAAACATAGAATGGGGACTGGTGAAAAAGCCAGATAACATGTTTTGTCTTTGAATCAGGAAGAACATCAGTTCTTCTGATGTGTGTTCTGATCAGTGTTCAGAACGAATTTTATGAAATGAATTCACACATCTCATCACAACGTCAGGGCTCCTGTTCACTCATTCTTCCTTTCCATATGCACAGGCAATTTGCTGCTCTTTCTAGTACCTACCAGAGGGAGAAGCTGGGCTAGGCACCACTCCTAGAACATTTGCCAGACTTCAGTGGCATTAGCCCACAAGCTGCTGCTTTTGCCAAGGCAGTGCTGAAAGCAAAACTGCCTTTGGTGGAACCCTGGAAGCCTCATAGCTGTAAGTCAGAGTGGGCTTCATATGGACAATGACATCCTAGTTCCAAGCATCCTGTGTTCCAGCTTCTCTCTCCTGGAGAACAAACCCATCTCCATAGCAACTGCATCTACAGAATGTACCTCCAAGGGCCCCTCAAATCCTATCAGTTACTTCTCCCCCATTGATGGCACTTATTAAGTTAAAATTGGATGTAACAATTAGCTTATCTTCAGAAGGCTAACATCTCTTTTAATCCCCACTGTTGCACTTATGCCTGGAAGGTTCAGGGTGCTCATTGCTGTTTCCTGAAGAGTTAAATGACATCTAGGCAGTAGAAAACTGGTGCCAACAGGATCAAAACCTAAGCTGGTTTCCTTTTATTATCACTGAAATTATTCTCTCCACTTGACATGGATTTATTGATCAGTTTAGACTCTGTGACAGATTTGGCTGTAGTCACATGGAGTGTGACCAACAGCCTTCACTACAAGCCTGTAAATGGAGTGTGATGCACGTGTACATTACCACCAACTAATAATATCTGTGGGCTAATTATATAAAGGCTAAAAGTAAATGAACACAACAGTGACTGCCATGCACTAGTCCAGAGAGGCCCATAAATGTGCTTTGGCAGCTGACTTGGACTTTCAGGTAGAGCTGGGGTAATTGAGGAGGTCACTGATCTGTGCTCACATCACTTATTAGCACTATGTCTGTTGGAAGATGGTCACTTGCATCTACTTCTTGGTGATTTCATCTCTCCTGGAAGCTTATTTTAAACAAAATAATACAATATTTCTGGCTATTTTAGTGCGTGTAGGCTTATAGTAGCACATAATGGGGGAAACCCATTATGCTTCTAGTAATTTATTTGGTATGTGCATTCGAGATTGGGAGTATGCATGAGGAGGGACCCCTCCCCATCACACACCCTGAACACAGGCATTGACACCAAATGGCCCTGGATATCACTTGAGGGAAGTAGGTGAACAGGTGGGCATACATTATTACAACAGAAGAGGACAGGTGGATGGGAGGCAGAAGACCTGGCTTGGAATCCTTTCCTTGTCACTCTGAAGCAGTGTGTCTGGGCACTTTACAAACTTCTCTGAGCCTCAGCTTTTTCTTCTGTAAAATGGAGAAAGTACTATATATATATATATATAATATAAAACCTGAATGAGCTGCTGAAACTAGTGGCAACTCTGGAACCAACATTCACAGAACTATGTTCAGATGCTTTCTAAGCACTTTATTTGTATGACTTAATTTTTTTCTGATGGAAACCATATAAGGTGGGTACCATGTAATTCAGATGAGAAAACCAAGGCGCAGAGTGGATGAATGACTTTTCCAAAGCCATACACCAAAAATGATTTGTAATCTACAGAATACCATGCCGTTGTATAGGATATTTAAGACTGCTAACGTTATTAACATTATCAATAGATTAGTCAGTTGCCACCTGGGAAGAGCAGGAGAAGCCAAGTGGGCTCGCCTTTCTTTGGGAACTCTCTAAGGTAAAAGAGGAGGTTGTGGGGCAGCATGGGCTTAGGAATTGGGAACATCAAAGGGTCTAATGCCAGTTTGCACTAAGTAATTGTGAGATTCTGGAAATGTCAACCTTTATTGAACTCGGTTTCCCTATCTGTAAGAGAGAATGATTCCTATTCATAGGATTTTTGGGGATTACTGAGTTCATGCATGGGAAGTACCCAGAGCACCTGACAGATTTAGGTGCTCATTTAATGTGAATTCCATTCTCTTTCCATCCCCATTTGCTTGTCATAGAAGACTCTTCTCACGAGATCTGTCCTCATGTCTCTGAAGTCTATGCCACACAATGATACATCTGGTCTTCCCTGAACAGCCAGGCCATCCACAGCTTTGTGCCTTGTGACTGCTGTTCTCTTTGCTAGGAATACTGTTCCCCCACTCTTCCTTCTAGAAAACTCGCATTCATCCAAGACCTAGTCCATTAACTGTCCGTTAAAGCACCCACTCTAACGCTTTGCAGTTTCTTTCTCATTGGTTCTATATCCCCCTCTCTTTTAGTAATGTTCCTATCTCCAGCTTCTGATACATCACCCAGCCCTGAGAAGGACCAGGGACTTAAGTGTTGTCCTACCTGAGAGAGCTGAGCATTCAAGTCAGCCTCATACTGACTGGGCCCTTGTTAGCTCTTAACAAGTAGTAGCTATCAACATCATCATCGCCACCATCACTACTACTACTGCTGACACTGTTGCATGTTTCAGAATCCTGGCCCCTTGTTAGCTCTTGATAAGTGGTAGCTATCATCATCACCACCACCACCACCACCACCACCACCACCACCTACTACTACTGCTATCATGGTCGCATGCTTCAGCATCTTCTTCCCCAAAATGTCTTTCCACCTACTTGTTGACATCTGAAAATTGTTCAGACTTTCATTTCATACTTAGATGCAAGTGTAAGTTTATTTACACCCAAGTCTTATCAATTATACAATAGTAGTAGCTGGTAGCATATTAAATACTGTTTGCCAGATATTTTATGTTCAATTTTCATAAAACCTGTGAAGTAAGTTCAGAGAAATCAAGTGACTTGCTTAAGGCCATGCAGCAAATAAATGGTAGAGCTGGGAGTTGAACCCAGAACTCATCCTCTTAATGACTCTACTGCACTGCGCTGAACAGGGACTATAAGTGACTGGCAGCACTGCCTCCCTGTCTTATGAAGGGAGGCAGTTCGTGGGCAGCAGACTGATGTGAAGGGCCTCAGCGTGGACAGTCCCATCACTTCTGGTCAGCACTGCTCACTGACAAACAGCTGGTGACAAATCAGTGTGTCACTTTGAATGTATACAGATTGTCTTTGCATAATTTGTGAGGATTTTTTTTTTTTTTACTTAAGTCATAGACCATATTGTAAAAGTAGCTTCATTTTTCAAGGAGGTAGGAATTGAAATTGAAGGGTCCTGTAGCTCCTTCCATGCCAACACCCCAATTTTACATGGGTCCTTACTGCCTTCCCCCTGCCCTGCCACCTCTGTGGAGCTCATGTACACTAAACACCTTCCTTCCACCTGCTTTCATCACCTTCTTCACAGACTCATATCCTCAGATTACCAGCACCAGAAAAAAGTAGGCTGATGCACTTGGAGTAAGGAGGTGGAGAGATGACTGATAATATAAGTGGGGAAGGGGTTTGTAGATAGTGAATTGTAGATCAGAACAATGTTGGACTTGAAAAAGACATTATAGATAATCTAGGCCAGCCTCATAATTTTATAGGTGCAGAAACTGAGGTCCAAGGTGCCTCAGCAAATTAAATGGGTCTGCAGAGTCAAATGGTAAATAAAAAGTGAGTACCAAATCTGAGAGAGAGTAGGGAACAATGAGCTAGAGATGAATAGGAGAGAGAATGAATGAGGTTGCAAGGGGGAATGAGCATGGTGCCAGAGACTAAAAAGTAGTTCATTTTTATTAATGCAAAAATTCTGTAACTCAGAAGACTATCTTGGAGGAAGGTAGACTAGGGAGTTTTCCGACATCTTTATGTGATTTGCATGTGAATATCTTCCTAATTATTTGTAAGTAAGCAATTAAAAACTGTATTTAAAAAGATAAAAAGCAAGAAATAGTGACTGACACCAAGTATTAAAGGCAATTTCCCCAGAATGTATGATGGTATATTTTAGATAGCAAAATCTGAGATTATATTCTTCCACCAATCATTTTTGAGGGGTACATGTGATAATTTAGTCACATAATTTGTAAAGATGAAATTGGTGTAATCGGGATATCCATGACCTTAAATATTTGTCTTTATGCTAGAAACATTCAAATTATTCTCTTCTACCTCTTTTGAAATACACAGTAGATGAACATAAACTATATTCAACTACTGATCTATCAAACGGATTTTAAAAAATTTTTACTTTAAGTTCTAAGGTACATGTGCAGAATGTGCAGGTTTGTTACACAGGTATACATGTGCCATGGTGGTTTTCCTCACCCATCAACCCATCATCTACATTGGATATTTCTCCTAATGCTATTTCTCTCCCACCCACACAACACAACCTCCAAACAGTCACAGTGTGTGATATTTCACTCCCTGTGTCCATGTGTTCTCATTGTTCAACTTTCACTTACGAGTGAGAACATGTGGTGTTTGGTTTTCTGTTTCTGTGTTAGTTTGCTGAGAATGATGGCTTCCCGCTTCATCCATGTCCCTGCAAAGGACATAAACTTATCCTTTTTATGGCTGCATAGTATTCCATGGTGTATATGTGCCACATTTTCTTTATCTAGTCTATCATTGATGGGCATTTGGGTTGGTTCCAAGTCTTTGCTATTGTAAACAGTGCTGCAATAAACATAGATGTACATATGTCTTATAGTAGAACGATTTATACTATATATTCCCAGTATATATATTTACACCCAAAATATATTTATACTATATATTTCCTTTGGATATATTCCCAGTAATGGGATTGCTGCGTCAAATGGCATTTCTAGTTTTAGATCAATGAGGAATCGCCACACTGTCTTCCACAGTGGTTGAAGTCATTTATACTCCCACCAACAGTGTAAATGTGTTCCTATTTCTCCATGGCCTTGCCAGCATCCAAACAGTAGATATTATTTCCTCTATCAAACTGTATATTTGTAACCTTGATTAAACTCTTCATCCCTCCTTCACCGTACCCACCTGTGGTCTCTGACAACCACCAATCTACTCTCTAATTTTTTAAGATCCACGTTTTTAGCTCCCAGATATGACTGAGAGCACATGATGTTTGCCTTGTTGTGCTTGGCTTATTTTAACACAGTAATCTCCAGTTTTATCCATGTTTGCTGCAGAAATAGATCATTTTAAAAGAAATGAGAATAATTTATCATTAGAAATTAGTCCTAAATGGTTAATTTTAAAGATCACCTTATCCTTGTTTTCTTCATTGATCCTCCAATGCTTCATCCTCTTATGTATAGCTTATTTCACTGCTGCCTTTTAGGCTTCAGCTCAGAGGTCATTTCAGCAGTTGTCACTTTATACCCCTCCCCACCCACCTTATCCATGAGGTCCTTTCCTTTATAATCACTCTTAGTATGTCCTTCATGGCTCTTATTGGCTGCAATTGTCTTCTTTACATATCTGCTTCCTTGTTTCTCTCCCATTAGGACATGAGCTCCACTGGGCCACGGCCCACCCCAACTTACCACCTGGCAGATTAGGTACCCAAGGAAAAAACAGGGCTGGTCGGGTTCCTCTATTGGATTATGTAAAGATAATTTTTCAAAACCTGAAAATTTGTAGTGACTGTTGGTTTTATTCACTTCTAACTTTATGTTATATTTAATGGTGTCTAACACTATGTTAAATACATTAAAAACCACCAATCACTACCTTAGCAAAAAATAATAAATGTAGCAAAAAATGCCTTACCAAAAATAAAAAATATTATTTTTTCCTCCAATAATGCTCAAAAAGAAATCTTGAAGGTGTTCTAACAAATCCTAATGAAGCTGGCAGCCTGAATAATGAATAAACTGCTTATAGACCATAAACATGAGCCAAACACACAAAAAGTAGCAAAAGCACACTGTTCTTTTAAAGTTAAATTGTAATGTATAATTTTGCTATACTTATGGTAATATTTTGTGTAATTCAACAATAAAATGCTTTAGGCTTTCAAACTTGATGGTAGAGTTTTCAGTAAAATGAAAGTTTGCCTACTAAAAAGTAATAGAAAATGATAAGAAAAGTTGGGTATAATGCTTTCATAATTATACAATTTGGCTTTTATCTTGCAACTGCTCTCTACAGAGGTGCTAATGGAAATTGACAAACCTTTGGTGCACTTATAGAAACAAAAATGCCTTTTAATGTGATTGAGGCAATAACCAAACCACTATATTGTTAGTGATAATGGTAGCAAAACTGCTTAAGATGTTGTGCTCTTCAAATGGGAGAAGGAAAGCCACAGTATTTGTGGTAAAAAGGCTTCCAGGAGTGTGACCGTCTACACTGTTCATCTATGGGAGATTCAAGTGCATGGGGACATTTTAAATTGACCTGATACACTTTACTAAAAAAATCTTTCCTGCCGTTTCTCTTAAAAGTTTCAGTCATCTGAATTGGAAAAGTAACACACATTTGTTCCAAGAGTTTGAGCAAAAGCAAAGTATCTATATAAAATTCATTATTTTTGCTTCCTTCTCTAATTCCACTCATTTCAAATAACTGATGCTGGATATTTAGGCTATGAATTTCATATTTTCTCTTTTGCTTGTATAAACATAAATATTGATATAACAACAAAATGATAGCAAATAACACTTATGTAATGCTTAGAATACGTCCGGTGTTTTTTTTTCCCCCTCCTAGGTGGAGGTTCACTCTTATGCCCGGGCTGGAGTGAAGTGGCATGGTCTCGGCTCACTGCAACCTCAGCCTCCCAGGTTCAAGCAATTCTCCTGCCTCAGCCGCCTGAGTAGCTGGGATTACAGGTGCCCGCCAGCATGCCCAGCTAATTTTTGTATTAGCTAATTTTTGTATTTTTAGTAGAGACAGGGTTTTGCCATGTTGACCAGGCTGGTCTCGACCTCCTGATCTCAGGCAATCCACCTGCCTTGGCCTCCCAAAGTGCTATGATTACAGGCGTGAGCCACTGTGCCTGGCCTATGTCAGATGTTTTTTAAGGACTTGACATATAGTATGCTATTCATATGACCCTATGAAATAGTACAAATATTCATCTTACTTTATAGATGAGAAAGATGAGGCACAGAGAGGTAACATAACCTGCCTGAGGTAACACAGTCAATGTATAACAGACACATTTAAATGCAGGTAGCCTTAATTACTAGACTATACTGTCGCTCACACTCAGCTTTTCTGGTTGGTTTATGTAAAGAAGATAATACCACATGTCTCCCATACACTTTTCACATACCTAACAATATCACTGGTCTTGTTCCAGTACAGTGAAGGTAGATTGAAGACATCCTTGCAAACGGCTGCATGACTTTCAGTCACCTGGAGGAATCATACTTTGTTCCACTACTCTCTTGTGATGAAAATGTAGATGGATTCTACTTTTTTGCTGTTGTAAACAATAATGCAATAAACAGCTTTGTGCATAAATTCCTATGCACTGGCTTTTTGCACTTTTGTTTTTCTCAAAATTGGACTTCACTGGGGGCTCAAAGAAAATATACATTTAGATTTCTAGTAAATGCTGCCAATTAATCTTCCTCAAATATTATGGAAATTTATAGCTGTGCCACAAGTGTATGAGGTTACTTCTCTATACCCACTCTGCATCTTTTCTCACTACCTAACCTTTTAAGTAAAAGAAATTTTGTGACTATGTAACTCATAACAATTCTATTTTGTAGTTTTTGATATTCTGTGCCATTCCTGAGGACATATGTGTAGGCTAGTCATAAAATAATTAGCACCAGTAAAATAATTTAATGGTGAAATTATAAATAGTTTGGAATTTCCCCCTTTTTCATTATTTCAAATACACAGCATTTGTTTTTCCCTGCCAACAGTGTTCTTTTCTTATTATTCATTCTCTTCTATTTCTCTTGTTCTCCAGGGAGAACCAAGAGGGGACAGAATACCATCTGTCCTGGGTAGTTTGTACCAGATGATGTCTCTAAGTCCCTTCCAGCTCAATGATTTTTTGAGAGTGTGAGTTAAAAACGAGTAAAACTACAGACTCTAGGAGGCTGGCTTGTGATTTCACAAGGCTTGTATGTGGTTCTATGAAAAAGTGTAGCTATGCTATTAAAACAAATAGAATGTACCTATGTCTTGGGAAAATAGAATCTCTGGAAATATGGCAGCAACGAGAACTTTCTGGAGGTTGCATATTCAGGACTCTGTTCGGGGCACAACATATTTGGATCCCCCTCCACTTTGGTCCTACTATTTTGACGCAAAGGACACGTTAAATGTATATTAAATATACATATTTTAATCCAAATTATAACAACACTGATGAACTTTCACTGAGGAAACAATTCCTGAAAGGGACTTCAGCAAGCCAATGGAAATCTCTCCATCAATCATCCATATGATGTAGTCACAGCATACATATATTGTTCAATTTACATTTTTATTTTGCTGAAATTATTTGCATTGGCATAAGTTCTTTTCCACTTAACTTTTACAGATTTGATTCATCGATTAGTTTTCTATCTATATAAAATATACTGATTTTATCTTCTGACTTTTTTTCATGGTCATTATTTCTCAGTTCATGTTTTGAGTCTACTTTTGCAGGTCTAAATTTTATGATGATGATTTGGTTCTTTTATTATTTTTATTCAATGTTGATTTCACTTTTACTTTTTTAGCCATTGTCAGTTTTGTGTTTATTTTCAACCATCAACATTCATTGTTTATTATAAATTTGAATAAAAGGCTGATGGTTTGCATTTATCTCCTAGCTAATTCCTGATAAAATTGTGAGCACTTTTGTGGTAGAGAGAGAACAATGGCAAATGGAGACTGACAGAGACAGGCCCAAGGGGAAATGACTGCAGCTCTGAGACATCACTGCTGAGTTACTGCACACAGGGGCCCAAACATCTACGAGTACAAAGCAATGGAGGCAAATGACATTGGGCAAATTATCTTCTGTCAAAATGGCAGAACCCAGACCTCTTGTTGTATTGTTGCTGAACAAAAGTCAGATATCTAAGCTTTAGCTTCTCTCCCTGAAATCTTTGCATCAGAGTTCTTTATCAGGATATCCAACTCACATTCTGTGTATCTTCCATCTCCAAGAAGTCAGGAAAATGGAGGGAGGTTATATTAAGTAGGCTTAATTTCAATTCTGAGTGACAAGAAATACAAATTAACCATAGCTTAAACAAATTAGAACCCTCTCTCTCATACAGGAAATCCTCCCTTATACAGGAAGTCAAAAGAGAGAGAGTGAACAGTGTTACTTGGACCACTGAGAACTGGAGCTGGAGAAGTGATGCTACCTCAAAGAGGGGGCCGGTCACAGCTAGAACTAGGCTGCTGTTACGTTCTGTTAACGGAATCTTGGTGTAAGTGAGATGGCCAGAAAGTCTGGGTAAAGCTGTCCACTGAGGTCAACTCCTAGGGCACAGACAAGGGCAGGGAGTGGATTTGGTTGTGTGTGTCCAAATGGAGATTATCCAGCATAAAAGGGAAAGAAGATGAGGCAGTGTTCAATAAATATAAGAAAAGTAGCAGTTTCTATAATAATACTATCAGTCACCATTGGTTGAACAATTATGTGTCTAGCATTGTGTTAAACATTCCAGGCAGTATTTCACTTGGTCCTCATGACCGTCTGTTAAGGTAGGCATTATTGTCTTTATTTAAGAAATAGGAAACTAGGACAGAGATGGAAAGAAACTCACTGAACTTTGTATAATGGGTGTTAGAGACAGGGGTCTAAACAAAGTTAGCCTGACCTCAGGGTCATGCTTTCAATCATGATACTAGTTCCTGCCTGAATGTCAGGCAGGTGTGCATGACGTCAGGACAGAGGTATGCAGCTGCCCCACCCTAACTTTCTGTCAAGGGCAAGGCCAACACCCTTTCCTTTCACTTTCAGAGAAGGGAAGTTGAGGCTGGGAGTGGAGAGGAGTGTGCCTGGGATTGATGGTTTCTGTCTTCCACTTTTTTCCCCTCCACCCCACCTGTCACCCCCCGAGATGGAGTCTTGCTCTGTCACCAGGCTGGAGTGCAGTGGTACAATCTTGACTCACTGCAACCTCTGCCCCCTGGGTTCAAGCAATTCTCCTGCCTCAGCCTCCCAAGTAGCTGGGACTACAGGTGTGCATCACCATGCCCAGCTAATTTTTTTGTATTTTAGTAGAGATGGGGTTTCACCATGTTGGCTAGGATGGTCTCAATCTCCTAATCTCATGATTCTCCTGCCTCGGCCTCCCAAAGTGCTGGGATTACAGGCATGAGCCACCGCACCTGGCCATCTTCAACTGTCTATTTCTGTTCCTTTCCGGAAGCTCTTGCAACCTCCTTCCTCGTGCTGGCTTGGTAGCCAATTTCTGAAAAAACCTGGGCCATGGGCAGGTTCAGTTTGTTTGTTTACTGGGATTTAGGGAAAGAAGTGGTTTTCCTCTTCCCTGTCTTAGGAGCTTTACTTCTAGACCAAGATCTCCAGAAAAATCAGTTCCTCCATGACCCTCTGGAATAACAAAGTCTATTTTTTGGGAGGGAACTTCTTAAAGAAACGTAATATTTCTAAAATTTTCAAATCTTTTCTGCTTCCTAAGGAAACAGAAAGGGAAGAAATACTGATTTAGTTCTTATGGGTTTCCATTTTTGTTTCTGTCAGCAATTAGACACAATTAAGCTTCCAGACAGGACAAAGGAAAATGAATAGTGCTGAACAATTGTTTTATCTTGGACCATTCCAGTGGGTAAAAGTAGTAAAAAGCATCAGAACATTAGCGATAATGGCTTCGTAGGGCAAAGTGCAATGACTATGAAGGCACATAATTAGCAGAGTCATTTCTTCTAATAAACACTGTTGGTACAGGGTAGAGCTGTCATGGGGACTTGCCTCTCCATATGAAGTTTACTGTTACTGTTTGAAATTCTCACAAGCACATTGTGATCCTCTAATCCCAAAGAACCTGAGAAGTACCCACAGTCCCCTTCCCTGCAGCCTTGTCTTTCTCCTTCAATCCAGTGAAAAGGTTCTTGAAAGAGCATTGGAGACTTTGGGTCCCCATCTCATTCCCTGTTCAACCATTTCCTCCTCCCGCCTCTCCATGCTCCCCAGTGAACTCATTTCACATTTTTCATTGCCTACCACTTCCTTATATTTGGATTTCTCCCCACTCTAGGCTATTTTGACAACACTCTCTTCTGATTTTCCTTTTCCCTTTTGCCTTTCTACTTTTCCCCTTTGCACTAACATCTTCTTTCCTCTCTGTCTTCCCTCAAATGCTGATTTACTTTCTGATTCTTCCCTTGGCTGTTTTCTTTCTTCCCTTAACACATCTTTTTTTTTTTGGGGGGGGGGTTCTTTTTTATATACATGCATACATACATATATATATATATATATATACACACACACACACACACACATATACATATTGTACTTTAGGTTCTGCGGTACATGTGAAGAATATGCAGGATTGTTGCATAGGTACATACATGGCAATGTGGTTTGCTGCCTCCATCCCCATCACCTATATCTGTCATTTCTCCCCATGTTATCCCTCCCCATCTCCCTACCTACTGCTGTCCCTCCCCTAGTCCCCCCAAACAGACCCCAGTGTGTGATGCTCCCCCCCTGTGTCCATGTGTTCTCATTGTTCAACACCTGCCTGTGAGTGAGGACATGCGGTGTTTTTCTGTTCTTGTGTCAGTTTGCTGAGAATGATGGTTTCCAGGTTTATCCATATCCCTACAAAGGACACTAACGCATCATTTTTTATGGCTGCATAGTTTTCCATTGTGTGTATGTGCCACATTTTCCCTGTCCAGTCTATCATCAATGGGCATTTGGGTTGGTTCCAGGTCTTTGCTATTGTAAACAGTGCTGCAGTGAATATGTGTGTGCATGTGTCTTTATAATAGAATGATTTATAATCCTTTGGATATATATCCAGTAATGGGATTGCTGGGTCAAATGGAATTTTTATTTCTAGGTCCTTGAGGAATCGCCACACTGTCTTCCACAATGGTTGAACTAATTTAGACTCCCACCAACAGTGTAAAAGTGTTCCTATTTCTCCACATCTTCTCTAGCATCTGTTGTCTCCAGATTTCTAAATGATTGCCATTCTAACTGGTGTGAGATGGTATCTCAATGTGGTTTTGATTTGCATTTCTCTAATGACTAGTGATGATGAGCATTTTTTCATGTTTGTTGGCCTCATATATGTCTTGTTTTGAAAAGTGTTCATCTCCTTCACCCACTTTTGAATGGGTTTGTTTTTTTTCTGTAAATCTGTTTTAGTTATTTGTAGATTCTGGATATTAGCCCTTTGTCAGATGGGTAGATTGCAAAAAAAATTTCCCATTCTGTTGGTTGCTGGTTCACTCTAAGGATTGTTTCTTTTGCTGTGTAGAAGCTCTGGAGTTTAATTAGGTCCCATTTATCTATTTTGCTTTTGTTGCCAATGCTTTTGGTGTTTTAGTTATGAAGTCCTTGCCTATTATGTATTCGGTCTCAGTTACCTTATCTCCTAGTCTTCACTTGACAACCACACACCATTATCTTCCAGTCCTTAGCCCATATCTCTCTCCTGTGTCCCAGATCTACATGGATATCCAGCTCCCTTAGTAGATGGAGCTGACAGTGCTGGTGTACTGCCCTAGGCACCCCTGGGTCCCTTTTAGTATTCCTGGTTGTTTTCCTCCCCAGCCTTGAGACCTGCCTTCTCAGCTTTTTCAGAAGTCTGTCCTTGGATTACTGGAGCAGTTCTGCCTACATGCCTAGAGAGTTGTAGCTTTCTGGAGTTGATGTTACCCCCTCAACTTCCCCATCTGCCCCATTGTCAGCTCTTAGCCAGTGACTGTTGTCTATAAGGTATGATAGACCAGCTCCCTTGTATTCAGTGTTGTGTTGGGTCTGCCAGGAAGCAGATGACAAGATGGAGTTTGAAGTTATCTTATTACCACCTTACCGAAGGTAAGGTCTATGAAAGGTTAAGGGGAGAGGGAGCAAGAGTAGGCAGAGAAAGCCTCTAGACCATGATGATGAGCTGATTCCTGTAAAGGAGAGGAATCAATCCTGAAGGAAGGAGGGTGAGATAGAATAAGACTCAGACTGCGGTGCAGCTCTGGGAAAGTCTCAGTCAGTCCATCTGGGTGCTCTTGTGCAAAGACTGCATTATAGAGGAGAACCGGAAGTGGCAAGGCATTACACTGCCCCTGTGCTGAGCTGCTCACTAGAGGCTGCCTGGGAGGCTTGTGGTCTAAGCTAGACGTTGAGGCTGAAATCACCAACAGCTAACTGATAATAGCTAATTGTACCTTGTGGAAAGTTTTCTCTTGAGGGGCATTCTGAGCTGCTTGCATCCATGATTCCACAGGTAGAGAGAGGTGAGGTGCATCTTACCCCATCAGAATTCCCCCATGGATCAGAGTAAAGCTTGTGGAGATTTTTCTTCAGATCAAGGCCTTGTTTGGCTTCCTCCTCTTCCCTGTATTGCTTTGCTCACTGTCTTACTAATCTCCCCTGGGAGCAATTTTAAAATAAATAACTTACACATGACATCTTGACTTGCAATGTGATTCAGAGGACCCAATTTAATACAGAGACAAATTCATTTTTATGTTCCACAGAATCTTTAAACACAATGGTATCAAAATAGAATGTGCTTTCTTTTCATTTAGACTTTCCCTTTGCCACAGCAAGCAGAAACTTCACTCACCCAGTCACCCAAACCTGAAATCTGGGCACCACCCTTGATTTTTTTCTCTATGGTCATTCACCACATCCAATATATGACCAATTCCTATTTCTTTTTGCTCACTGATATTTCTCTACTTTTCCTCTCCAACTCTGTGGACATAGACACAATGGACATCATCTTTTTTCTGGATGCCCTTAATGGCAATGGCTCCCTCACTGGTTTTGGTCTTTAGGATACCCTGCACAATCCATTCTCCACACTCCTGCCAGAGGAGATACCAACACATGCAGAGAGTGTCTCGTGGAGGCAGAATGTGTAGACTATTGAAAGACCACAATGGTCATTCTGAAGGTTGCAAGCAGTCTATCCATTCTAGGGTGTAAAATGGAATTTACTCTGAGGTTAACCTATCACTTTGTTCTGGGAAGAACCTTTTGAGTTGTCTTTTTTGTAGGTAAAAGGCAAGATTTTACCCACTGTTCTTGCAGGAGTCAATGTGATGAGCACTTTTTGGCTTTTTGGCTCTCCAAGGAGCTTGGATGTGTTGGTGAGTGTAATAGGCAGCCTGCCTTGTTTCAGATAAGCCTGATTGGAGGGTCAAGCTTGGGGGAAGAGGTGATCTTAATTGAATGGAGGGTTTTTCTCCTGTTTGTGCCAGGGCCGTGGCTTCTCCAACTCTGGCTTACATGGGTTGTCTTGCCCTTGTAAGAATTTCTAAAAAATGAAAACAACTGCATTGATCTTTTCTTCCCACTGAAATAGTGATTTATTAGATAAAATAGGAAATAAAATCAAGGCAATTTGTTTGTATATGTTTGGTTAAAGCAGATATTCTCTGCCTCAGACTTTTAGGGAATGCTTGCATAGCTGTGTTTCAGGGATCAGTTAGAAGGGTATCAAGATTTAGTTAAATATTAGTATTCCAGCCTTTCTTCCCTCAAACTAGAGTGTTGGATCCTTGGAGGCAGGATTTTTGTCTGCTTTAGTTTTTATTCCCCCAAATTTCTGCATGTGGTAGGTGTTCAATATTTTTGTCTGACTGATAACCTCTTTCCTATGTTGCAGAATGCTTATACATTAAATGCCACAAGATAAGCACAGTACTTGAAAAAGTAAGGAAAATGGATAATGTTGTGATTTTGTAAAATAATAAAGTTAACTTTTAATTTGACTTTAATGGTCATTATTCGATATACAGAGTCATGTTCTACCTTGTTTACTTTTGGAATAACAACTACTTTTATGGCCCTGTTTATCGATCAATGTGAGATGAGCTTTTTAGCTAATCGTGTTTCAATCTTTTTGTGGCCACCAATGTAAAAGAAAAAAGTGGCTCACACAAAACTCTAAATGAATAAAGAGTAAAAGATCAAGAAGAAATGTGGTTGATGCATTTATATCACCCTAGAATTACAGATAGCCTGGACAAGGTCGACAAAACACTCACTTTTTGTAGAAATTCATTCTGTAATAGGTACCCACGTATTTACAATGTTCCTGATCAGTGATAAACCAATTTTAACATGTTTGATAGTCTGTAATAATGGGTCAAAGTATGCAAAATGAAATTTAATAGAAGTAAATAAAAAATACTACTCAAAAGCTAGAGATGTTTAGTTTAAAAAGACAATTCAAGAGATTTAGTTTATTTAAAGCTCAAGGTAAATCAGCAATGCAGTATTTCTGCTAATTTGTTTAACGAATTCTCTAGAGTACATTACTGGAAGTATAGCATCTGAGGAAAATGGGTGGGCAGGTTGGAGTTTCTGTGGCCCCTCAAAACATACCTGGGATATTGTGTTAAATTTAGGTATAGCTTTTAAGAGTGACACTGACAACCTAGAAATATCTCTATTTTGCTTGGGGAAAAAGCAAGGAGCAAATTCAAATTTGCTGTATCTGTTATCAGAAAACAGGGTTGATGATGAGGGGTGCTCTCTGCCCTGTCCACCCTCCTCTGCCCCTAGATAGAGAAATGATGGAAACAGACTTCCCAGAGTCAAAACATCAAAGGCAACATATATTGGATGAGAAGAGAGACGGTTTAGGCCAGATTAATTATGCATTAAACAAATCTAAGGAAGAAAACATCAATTATTGAGGTGGATCATAGGAAAAAAATGAGTGAGGGAAAATGATCAGCCATGCCCAGTCTAGTCCAGGGCAGAGAAGGTAAAAAGTTAGTTTTGCAAATAGTCAAGGACATTTCTATTATGATGAATGAATACAACCTTCTGTTGTAGCTTGGTGTCATTAAACATTCAAATCATCTCTTCTCTCATGCCATGAGTCTGTATCCATCCACCAAGCTACCCTCTGGTTACAAATGGACTTCCCACATAGGCTTGCTACAGGGAAAGAATGTGCTGGTTGTGCCATGTGAGTATTCTGGGATGTATGACAGTAATGGCTCCCATTGTAAATGAGTCTGTTGGCACTCCGTGTCTCATGGGCTTGGCTACTGCAAATCTGTCCTGCAGGGTTAAAATCACTCTTGATGTGCTTACAGAATCCAGTTTTAGAAATTGCAAAGCTGAGCCACAGACTCTGGGTCATGGTAAATTAACCAAAGTAACAAATTCTACCTCACTGAGAGTTCTTGGAAAACAGCTAGCATTGTACTTTGACAATTTCAGTCTGTTTACTGGAAATTAGAATAATAACCTTCTCGGGAACACCTGTAGCAGGCATGTCATTTGATTCTTTGGTATTGCTTCATTCAATCTTGACTTCTTGGGGGGACCGAGTTTGATTTCTTTTGTGTTATTTATAATACCCAGCACATAGATATTTCACCAACCAACCAGTCTGCTATCCCTCACCACCCTAGATTTGACTATTACTCTCTTCATGTTGAGTGCTTACCTTTACCTCCCTCCATTCCACTAGAACAAGCAAGACTAGCCCCTTCCCCAGCGATCTCTCATTCCCCAAGAATAGTCTAAATTCTGTAGAATCACAGCCAATTCTCTGTTCTCCCCCCACACCACAGACCTCACACTCTCCTTTGTTTCTGTCTCTTAGTACTTACAGTCTCTCCTGTCTGGCAAGCAACTTTGGCTTGCTGACTACTATAAAATGATTCAAAACACCATTTCTCCTAATTGGCTTCACAATCTGCAACCCATGAGCAAGTGGTGCTCTGTCCCTGTGTCCAGCCCAATATTTTATTTCCTCAGATGTTATATTTGATTTTTATTTCTCGCCTATGCCTTAGAGCTTTTGGACCTCAGCTTATCTGGAAGAGGTGCTCTGGCAGTGCCCTTCATAGAACCTTCCACATAATAACCCTTAATCCAGTGTTTGTTCGTTGAATGAATAAATTAACCATATTATTTGAGTAATCTGTGAACATGTCAGAAAGTTAAACAGAGATGCGAAACCACTGGAGGATGTAGTTGAAGTCTTCACATATTGGGTATCATGCCATGTGAATAAGGAATTATATTCGTTATGCCCTGAACCTGAAGGAGGTTCCTGATAGTAGTTTCCTGGAGGCAGAGGTGGGTGTCTATGTAGGGATAGGGGATGTGGACCTGATAACAGAATCATACTTCCTTAGACCAAGGCAATGCAAAAATCTCAGTGTCAGTATTACTACTATCACTATTCACACTAATATTACTACACTGAAATTAAAGTTTGTTTAGCACTTTACAGTATATCGAAGGCTATTTATATGTATTTTCTCATTAATCCTCCTAATAAATGTTGAGGTAATTTTTATTGGGCTTTGCCATTTAAATATGGGGAAACAGAGTCTCCACAAAGTTAAAAATCACTGATCATAGAGTCAGTGGCAGAAGTAAGTGGGATTCAAAACCAGGTCCTTTGGTTTTAAATCTCCTCCTCCACATTTTCCCTCAGCATACGGCTTACAAAATAAGGCTGCAAAAGTGAACTCAGTTTGAAGATCTAGCTCAAGTTGAGATCACAAGTGATGAAAATCATTTAATGTATTAGTATAACAAAATCATTTCCTTCTTCTGCTTCAATGTGGACTTTCTTCATGCTACAGTAAAATGTCCATAAAGAATTTAGCACCAATATTTTATTTCTTAGAGACTACCACTTGTTTTTCTTCCTTGGTAAGTTATCCACTGTGAAGAGTAGGGCCTTTAAGTATTTCCAAGTGTGTGGTAAACTGCACATGTGCAACCCACTTGGGTGAATTACACTGAGGAGCCAAAGCAAATATCAGACATTCGTCCTGTAATCTATGCTTGTAATTTTTCTGAATTTCCTTTGAAACACTGCCCTATTTGAGTGTCATTTCTCAGTAGGTTATAAGATATGGTTGCCATTTTCAAGTGAACATTTGAAAATAAAAAGCCCTATTTGTATCCAGCCACAGAAAACCATTTAAACTCATCTCCATGGAATTGATGTTAAAATTTAAGAGCATAACTGTACTAACTTTTCAACGAATGAGAAAATAGGAATGCCTTTTACAGAGCATAGCTCTACGCAAATATTAAAATTCATAGAAGTAAATCTTTAAATTCTATTTTTGATGCAGTAAAATAACTAATACTGAATTAGTATTCAAAAGAACACAAATCAATGATAAATGGTTTTAAAAACAGAATTAAATTTTTTTGGTCAAATTCCATGTTGGAGGGATGAAATAGAGGAATATAAACCTAAACAAGAAACTTCATTTTATTATTTAATGCAGATTCAACAACACCTATTGAATGGCTACTATATACCAGGTATGCCCTAGATAATTTTTAACAACTGTTCTTTCAATCAGTTCTCCCCACAAAATTTATGAGAATGTTGGATACCCTAATTTAGGCTGCTTTTTCAAGCTCACATAAATATTAAATGAAAAAACCAGAATTCTAACTAAGGTCATTTGATTCTAAGTCAAAAATGTGTGTCCACTATGACATGCCACCTGCCACATTATGCAGATTTAACCATTGTCTTTTTAATGTTGGCAAGAACTGCTTCAGAGCTGATTAACCTTATATGCATTTCTGCTCAGAGGGAAATATCAGCTGGAGAAGCTGACCTTTCCACAGCATGATCAATCCCCATGGCGGCATGGTGTGTGGGCTTTGCTAGCCATTCGGTGGTAATGAAACCAACAGAAAAGTTGGGCCTGTGTCTCAGGGAGACAGCCTCTCTGATTGTGAGGCTGTGCCTTCTCATGGCCTGACCCTTTAGAGTAATCTGCTTTCTTGTTTTGGGGCGAATGATTAAAATTCAGGTCCAGTTTCTAACAAACTAAGGCAGAGAGTTGTAGAAGATGAAGTTGACTATCTCTGCCTTTTTTGTGTGTACACGTATCCACTCTCATACTGAATCTAATCTGGCCATATATGGGTAGAAAAACCAACACTCCCTGCTTCCATCGAGAAATAAGATAAGGTTTATCCCCAAAGATGGAGGCCAGAGGATTACCCAAGTCACCAAATGGAGAGGGTTAGATTTGACCGTTCACACTCAGAGATCTGCATTGTGGAATTGACCCTGAGAAAGGATTTGCAGATCCATCATACACAGTCACTGGTAGAATAAGGATTAGAGCACCTCAATTTCTCATTGTACCTCACAGCTCAGATAACTTCATATCCTGGGAATCGATGTTCCATATGCTGGAAGAGCAGAGAGGCCTGCACAAACAGACTTTTTGTTGTTATGTTGTTAAACTATTTTATTTTTAATCTCTAAAATATAACAGGTCCTCAGAACATCATTTACTTCTATGAAGTTAAATAAAATTATCAAAGTGTCAGCAAGTACCTGTGTTAGTCAATAGAAAAATTCTAAACATTAACTCCAGATAAGATACCTGCTTTGTACTAAATGGGAAAAAAAGATACAAATCATAATCTTTAAGGATTTAAAAGAATAGCAAAAATACTTGCCATTTAATATCTGCCTTTTTCTGGCACAGAACTAAGAGCTTTATAAACACCAAGTCTTTACAACCAGGTTAAGAGGTAGTGTCCTATTTTGCAGAATAAGAAACTGAGACTGGGCTGGGCGTGGTGGCTGATGCCTGTAATCCCAGCACATTGAGAGGCCAAGGCAGGCAAATCATGAGGTCAGGAGATCGAGACCATCCTGGCTAACATGCTGAAACCTTGTCTATACTAAAAATACAAAAAATTAGCTGGGCATGGTGGCACGCGCCTGTAATCCGAGCTACTTGAGAGGCTGAGGCAGGCGAACTGATTGAACTTGGGAGGCAGAGGTGGCAGTGAGCTGAGATCATGCCACTGTACTCCAGCCTGGGTGACAGAGCAAGACTGTCTCAAAAAAAGAAAAAAAAAAACAAAAAAACAAAAAAAACAAACTGAGACTAGGAGGTTAACCAATTCAGCTGTCTAGTGTCACATGGTTAATGATGGACTTTGGTTTAAAGTCTTTCAAAATCTGTCTACACACCACATTACCTTCCAAACTAGGTGGAGAGACTAGCATCTACAGTGGGGTCTATGAAGAAATAATAGATTGTTAAAAACCATAGACTCATATGGTTCCTTTAATATATAAGTTGTTTATGTACTGATGATAAAGATGCTGTCATTCCTCTTTGGATTTACTGCTGGAAATCTAGCACATACTGTTTTAAATAGCCCCAAGGATGCTAAATATTTGCTATTTTTAGCCATAAAACACACCTTTTCTAAGGGTTTGATTTTTGGAAATGGTTAAAAATTTTTAATGGCTTAATCAAGTAAATGAGTAAGATGGGTCATAGAATTAAAAAGAAACAAAAATAAAGTATGATCATAAAAGGATAGGAATGCAATTCTATACTTCCTGGAGTGTTTGTGACCAAACCAGTACTACTATCTTATTGTCATGCTTCATGTGCATATAAAAAAGGATTTTCCAATAAGAAGGAAAACACATTCAGGATCCAATAAATGGTACAGAAAAATGAGGGCTAAGGGTGAGATTTTGGAGGGCTGAGATGACTCAATAATTTTAATGATAAAGATTTGGTCTGATATGTGCCTGCCAAACTTGGCCTTCATTTACCTCTTATTAACAGAAAATGGCAAAACTGACTGCCTCTCACAAAAATATAAAAACTTGGGGATTTAAAAAATTAAAAACATTTTACAATTTAAATAAGCAGTTATTTAGAATTATACATGATTAAAAGATTAAAAATGAATAGATCAATGATGTAAATGTCTGGGTCATTCAGAAGAGTCAGCACTATAAAACAACTGTCTCCAAGTAGGGCATTCGAGATAATCCACAAGAGTTCAGAAAGAGTATTGGAACTTCAATTTCTATTAATTTTTAAAAATCTCATACTTTAAAAATTCTACTTCTGTTTATATTTTATAATCTACATGATTTAATTCAATATTATGCAAATATTATACATAAGTATGCGTATGTAATACATAAATAAAAAATGTAAGTATATTTACATATTATTTGATGAGGTGGTACATGATCAGAAAACCCAGGACCACTGCTCTAGACCCATTCAGGAGAGATTAAGTGGAACAGGCTCAATGGAGACAATATAATGCTATCAAATGGCAGAGGCAGCGCCCCCTCTAGGTGGGTTTTTTTTTTTTTTTTTTTTTAATAAATAATAAAGGGCCACAGGAGGTTATCTGGAGAAAGGTTTTTTAATGCTTTGAGTGTCTGCCACCTTGAAGTCTTTCATATTCTTCGTGTACTCTGACTTGGGCTTGGGGTGATATAGTTGAATGAGCAACCCTTGCTGGGCAAAAGCCTAAAAGAAGAGCATTGGTCTAATGTGCTTTGCTTAGGGGTAGAGAAATACAACTATGACTCAGGTGAGACAAGGCAAGCTACAGTTAATAAGACCCTTGATCTCCATAGATGGGACTCTTGCTGAAGAAGTGGTTTTATTGACTGGTGTTGGGAAACTCATTAGGATGTCAAGCATGAAGTGAAAATCTTATAGAGTGACTGTTAGAGCTGAGAGATCTTAGAGGTTATCCAGTCTATCATCTCATTTTACAGCAAAAAACTGAGGTCCATGGAAATTGTGTAGGTACATCTCACTAATACAGGAGGCAAGTACAGTCTATGTCTTTTAGGTCAGTCCAAATCTTAGCTGAGCTCAGAAGGAGGACTTGGAACTTGCGAACATGAGACCATTTTACTTTATAAGGAATGCACATTCCACATAACTCATGTTAACCTTGTAATTCTCCATTTATATAGGGAAAACTATGTTATGAAGATAAAGTTTTGAAGAGTTCACATTGTGATATATAGACGAACTACATGAAACCCTTCTAAAAATATTCAAATATAGCACATTTCAGTCTTAATTTTATGGGCATAAGCATTTAGCATTTTATTTACCCTCTTAGGGGCAGAAATTTTAAATATTATAGAAATATCTTGTAATGGCCAATGCTGGCATTTTCCCAAGCATTTTTATAGCTAATCCTTGGGAAGTTTTCCATATATATTTTATTGAAAGCAACAGAGAACATAATGCAATGATAACTCTCAAAAGGAAAATGTTAATTATTTTACTCTGTATGACTTTTCTAGAAGGAGATTTTGAGCCTCTGTGTGTCTCATTAATTTAAATACTAGATTTTCTCTAAGGACTTCCAGTCTGAGTTTATGCTTTTGCAATTCCACATGTATTTCCCGAGTTTTCATACCCTCTGCCTAGCATATCCTTCCTGCCTGGCTATTTCCTTACAAACTTTCTTAGCAAGCTCAGGGGTTGCTTAAGACACTTTCCCTTGGTTACTCCTATATCCTACCCTTAGCAGAGAGGAGAGTCAGGTAGGGGTGTGTGTGTGTGTTTGTGTTTAGTTGGGGCAGGGGTTTCTTTTGTTATGAAATTTCTCAGGCTTTGCTGAAATTATCTGTGGAATTGTCTGTTCCCTACACTAAGTCTTCAGTTCCAAAATGTCAGAGATTGTTGTTTATGTCGATATTTTCAGTGTGGTGATAGTCTAGCACACGGTTGCTCCAGTAGCCTGTTACTACAGAAACACAATTTATTCTCAGAATCATATTAAAAAACAATGAAACATACCCTGAAATCTAATGGATACTAGTTATAATGATTTGCTATTTACTTCAAATGATCAATGATTCTTATAAATAAACCATTCAGTTGCTTGGAAAGAAACAGCCTTGATTTGATTCATATCAGTAGTCTAATATCAATAAGTTAACTCCCCTCAGTTTCAGATTGAGCTGAGAGAATTCTAGGTAATTATCTTTTGAGAACATGAGTAGCTAAAACTACAACTAATAAAGTATTGGAGAGGCAAGATGATACTTTGGCCTTAGTCTCTTTGAAAATTGTTTATTTTGGTCTATTTCTATCATCTTACATTAATAGTTATAATTCAAAAGGAATTATTACTTTAATATACTAGAATTTTCTTTTTGTCCTAGGCAGCCATGCAGTGCATGCTTTAAAAGTGTAGTCCCTTGATAAATTTATTTCATGCCAATTTCTCTCTAGATGAAAAATAAATGTTTTAACCTATGAATTCATGTTTCAGATCCTGCTGGTTTGGCACATTATAGATGCCTATCACTTCTACATTTAAATTAAGAGAGGAAAACAGCTGTAAATTTTATGGCCTAGATAAAAATCATATTCCTTTACAATTCTTTATCCTTATAGCTTGATAACTTCTCAGGTCCTGAAATTGATTTAGAAAAAAATCTAATTTCCTCCTTACAATTTATGGATTTCTTTCCCTTTCTGTTCTTCAATTAGCTCCAGAGAAAACAGAGTTGCCAGTGTGGTGCTTATGATTTGATTCTCTTGTATTAATTTAAAATATTGCAAAATTATTTCTAAGGGAAATAACTCAGGAATGGAAAACCAAACATCATATGTTCTCACCCATAAATGGGAGCTTAGCTCTGAGGCTAGAGAGGCATAAGAGTAATAAAATATTGCAAAGTTAAAACACAGTAAAATCTCAATTTTTTTTCGAAACAAAATTTTTAGCATGAGATCTTTTCCATTGCATTCCATGCCTGCCTACAAAACTAACAGTACAAGACTCATAGTTTCATCTTTCTCCCAAATATCTATTATGAATGACAGTGATAATATTTTTTTCAAGAAAAGAGCACAGTTTGATTCCTGAATGTTTAAGTTTCTTGTTTTCAAATGAAAAGCTTTCAAATGAGAGTATACAGAAATCCATGTTTAATAAATGGTGTTGGGAAAACTGGCTAGCAATGTGCAGAAAGCAGAAACTAGACCCCTTCCTGTCACCTTAAACTAAAATCAACTCCAGATGGATTAAAGATTTAAACATAAAACCTAACACCATAAAAACACTAGAAGAAAACATAGGCAAAACCATCCAGGACATAGGCGAAGGCAAGGACTTCATGACTAAAACACCAAAAACAATGGCAACAATAGCCAAGATAGACAAATGGGATCTAATTAAAATTCACAGCTTCTGTACAGCAAAAGAAATTGACAACCAATAGAATGGGAAAAAATTTTTGCCGTCTACCCATCTGACAAAGGGCTAATATCCAGAATCTGCAAAGAACTAAAACAGATATACAAGAAAAAAACAACCCCATTCAAAAGTGGGTGAAGGATATGAACAGACACTTTTCAAAAGAAGACATATATGAGGCCAACAAACATATGAAAAAATGCTCATCATCACTGGTCATTAGAGAGAAATGCAAATCAAAACCACATTGAGATACCATCTCATGCTAGTTAGAATGGCGATCATTAAAAAATCTGGAGACAACAGATGCTGGAGAGGATGTGGAGAAATAGGAACACTCTTGCACAGTTGGTGGGAGCGTAAATTAGTTCAACCATTGTGAAGACAGTGTGGCAATTTCTTAAGGACCTAGAAATAGAAATTCCATTTGACCCAGCAACCCCATTACTGGGTATATACTCAAAGAACTATAAATTGTTCTATAAAGACACATGCACACGTATGTTCATTGCAGCCCTGTTTACAATAGCAAAGACCCTGTTTGTAATGGTAAAAACCAACCCAAATGCCCATCAATGATAGACTGGACAAAGAAAATGTGGCACGCATACACCATGGAATACTACACAGTCATAAAAAACAATGAATTTGTGTCCTTTGTAGGGACTTGGATGAATCTGGAAACCATCATTCTCAGCAAACTGACACAAGAACAGAAAACCAGACACTGCATCTTCTCACTCATAGGCAGGTGTTGAACAATGAGAACACATGGACTCAGGGAGAAGAGTATCACACACTGGGGGCAATTTGGGGAGGATGGCTAGGGGAGGGACGGCAGTGGGTGGGAAGGGTGGGGATGGATAACATGGGGAGAAATTCTGGACATAGTATGCATCTGTGCAACAACCCTGCATGACCTGCACATGTACCCCAGAACCTAAAGGAAAAAAAAATAGTTTTCAAATGAGAATAAGGAAGCTAGATTCAGAAGGGAGAAGAAATAATTTGTCATTCGTTATTCATTTACTCATTCAAACACTCATCCAGAGGAAGCATGGTGTTATACAGAGAAGAATCTGAGTCTCAATATCCCCTCTAGAAACTTACAGACTAGAAGGAAAAAGAAGCTGTATTATAAAACTATATTATAGACAGCCTTGAATCACGCAGGAATGGTATTTCACTATGCATAGATACTACTCTCTGGGTTGTCAAAACAGAAAATACTTCCATATCTATTAGTTATAGCTACTGTTCTGGCCTCCCAAGCACCACTGTTGCTCCTCAGGTCCCTGACCAGAGACCCCCTAACTCCTTTAGTCCAGCAAGTAAAAAAGGTGGAAGGCTCGTGCTGGCTAGGAGCTCTGGCCTGACTGCTCCTCTGCTTGCTTGGCCCATGCCTAGGCAGTTGTGGTTGTGAAATATTTGACTTATCACTCATGGATAAACGATACAAAGAGAACAGGTTCATTGGGAAACAGCTGCCAACTGGATTTCAAGTATTTGCAAAGTTAGAATTGTAAAAAGCAGAGTAAGAGGAATTGAGACTCCATTTTAGAGCCTAGGTTTGCAGAATATCTTCAGAAAATTCTGATTCTTCTTACAATACAAAGAACAAGGTTGTAAGCAGGGCTGGCTGCTAAAACATGTGTGCATTTATAGATCAGGTGGAGCTCTCAAAAAACACAGGCATGGAAGTTTAGTTGCTTTGTTTGCCACCCGTGATTTTCAGCTCGTGTTGTCAAATTTGCATTTGAAGGCGCTATTAAACCATGGCATCAAAATAATGATGACAGTTGTAGAATATAAGAAATCAAAAGGAAAAGTGGGGGTTGGGGGGACTTCTGAAGAGAAGAACGGCTCCAAATGTAGTAATTATGCAGAGCTGTGACGAGCCTCATTCACATATAATGTATACTTTGGGCAGGGGAGGAAGTGCTGTACAAACAAATCTGAGAATAACCTACAATTCCCATCAGCCACACACCGTGCAGGGGCCGCTCTTGCGGTCTAGACAAGAGTGACTCAGAAAAATAAGTAATTTGTAGCAGAGCACAGGCATTAAGGGAAATTTGTCAAAATCAGCGTGGAAGTCATAACAAAAGGAAGATAAATTTGGTTGTTTGCCTTGGTTAAACCAATGACTAAGCTGAGAGGTGGGTCTCTAACTGTTCAACATTTCCCTTTTGTTTATTCTGGCTGCAAAAACTTGGATTCTTAAAGATTTTAATGAAATCTGATACACTGGTTTAAAAATAAATATTTGTTTACCAAAGTAATAGCTAGATTTTTCTTTTTTCCTTATTTTTACTGTACAAAACATTACTAAAAGTGAATTAATCCTCTTCCATTCTTCATTTCTACCTCCCAGAGGCAATCCATTTAAACTCTTATTGACTTTTTTTTAAATACATACTCTCTCTGCATTTCTAACTAGCATCTTGATATCACTATTGCTTATTTAACAAAGTTTAAACATAATCTCTTGATTTTCAGTTACTAAGCTCTCTAATTTACCCCCAAAATCCTTGAAAAACAAATCCCCCAAACTTCCCCATATGCCATCCCTTCGTATGTCACAATATTTGGTTAAATCTATAGTCAGTCTTTATATTTTTGTCACTAAATATTGCTACTAAATTGAGTAGTGTTCTCACATTACAGGCTTTTTTTTTTCAAGAGTTAATTACTGCTTTTTCTCTCATTATGCTTAGGTCCATGTATGTATTATTTTCCCCACTCCAAGTATTTCAAAAAAGCCTCTAATGCCTATCATTAATACCTTCCAAATACTACATCACATCACATATCTGATTGTTCTACCTGTTCTTTAGTGGAAACTCTTTTTTGGTTTATTCCCTTGTTTTGCTAAAAATGAATTCTCAATGTACTTGCTAATTAAGAGTGCATAGGATATACATTTCTTGAGCTGTGTATATGGAAAAATAGCTTTTGCTTGTGCACTTGAGTTTTGATGTGTCTGGCAGGAAACTTCATGTTAAAATTACCTCCCTCAGAATTCCAAGGGCACTACTCCATTCTCTTCTTGCTTCTAGTATTGCTGTTGAGGAGTTTGATGTCATTTTAATTTTCAAATTTGGATCTGATTTATTTTTCTTCTCTGAAAGCTGTTAGGACTTTTTCTTTACTCCCAGCGTTCTGCAATTTAATTGAGATGGTGTGCCCTGTGGATGGGGCTCTTTCTCTGTCTTCCACCTCCATTTATCATGCCAGGCATTGGTGGCACCTTTCAATTTGGAGACATATGCTTTTCAGGTTGACCACATTTTTACATACTACATCTTTAATACATTTCATCCTCAGGCTTTTCTGTTGTCCCTTGTGGGATGAGTTTCCTTAGAGAATAAATTCAATCTTTATTATGTGTGTATAGATGCCTGCAATAGAGTGAGATATCTCAATGGAGAAAAATACATGGAAAATGAAGCTTTTTTTTTTTTTTTTGGTTAAAATCTGTGTCCCAATCCTTAGTTCAATTCTGAAATCATGAGATGCAGAGTTTAAAAGGAAAAGAATGAAATTCCAAGGTGTGAAATTTTGGGGTATGGTCTGAGTTTTCAAGGGTGTGGCCATAAGTTTTCTCAGACACAGGAGAAGTTTCTCACTGTTGGTGCTTGTTTCTGGGGGCTATAACTGAACTAAATGTAGTCAACCTTCTGATACAACTTTAGGAGAAAAGACAACTTCCATCTTCAGCACCTTATTTAGAAGTCTCACACATGTGCCCCTTAACAGTTAAGAAGCTTTCAAGCTAGGGGTCTACATGTCCCCACCTTGTGGTTTAAACCTATCTGCTTTTGAAATATCCTGAGTGTCATCAGCTAAGGACAGATTTCCCGGGAGCTCATCATATTCCGTCCTCCCCTCGCAGTTCAGTTAGACAAGCTCATGACAAAACCCTGAGCAAACTGGCAGTGCCCTAGGTCTTTGCTTGATGATCCAATTCCATGGCAGGGCCCAGCTCTAAAACTGTTTGTTTCAAGTTTGATATACATGGCTACAATACCGTTTGTGCTTTCTCTCTGACAAAGGGAAGGAGAGCAGAGGGCCAGAAGCCAGTTGCTAATACAACAAAGCTAGCTTACCTCCTTTCCCCAAAATAAAAGTGGAAAAGCCTTGGTGCCCAGTGTTTGGTCCTACCCAGCCAAAGGCCTCACTCTGAGGGAGCTCCAGGAAGAAACTGGTTGATATTTGCTCCCACCCCCTATTCAGTGGAAAGTTTCTACCAGACTTTTTTCTTCAGGCCAGCTGGGCAGCTGCATTCCAAGGGAAAAGTGTCTCTTTGAAGCTGGAGTCTGCAGACGTCTTGCCCTACATGGGGCTGCAGTGTAAAGCTAAAGCTTTGCAGAAGGCTCACAATAATCAGGATTCAGGCTACATCTCCTCCAAGAGAGGTTTTCTAGGGCAAGATGACACATAGCCACATTTTTCTAGCCCGCAAATGAGCTGGTTGCAAGGTTGTTGCCAGCCATAGTACAATCTAGATGATGTCCTCTCCATTCCCAAGGCACTTTGTACATAGATAAAACAGATTTTAAAAATCTTACCATATTTGTTTTGTTCTTTCTTTTTTGAAAAGTAAAAATTAGAGTTTTAAAAAACATAAAATACACATGCATTAAGGAAAAAAGAATACAAATAAGTGGAGAAAGAAAGATATGAGGTCAGGGTGCATATCACAGAGAAATCACTGTTAATGTTTAGAGATGTTTTTCCATTAATTTTTTCCCACTGCTTATTTAAAAAAATTTTTTTTGTGGTAAAATATATGTAACATAAAATTTACTATTTTATCCATATTTAAGTGTAAAATTCAATGGCATTATGTTCACAATCTTGTATAACCATCAGAATTATCTATTCTAGAGTTTTTTATTATCTCAACCAGAAATTCTGTAACTATTAAGCAATAACTTCCTATTCCCCACTCCTTTCAGCCTCTGGTAACCTTTATTCTAATTTCTGTCTCTGTCGATTTGCCTACTCTAAATAGCTCATATTAGTGGAACCGTACAATATTTGCCCTTTTGTTTGTGGCTTATTTCACTGAGCCAAATATTTTCAAAGTTTATTGAAAGGGTAGCATGTGTCACAGCTTAATTACTTTTTATAGTTGAACAATATTTTGTGTGTATTTTGTTCATTCATCTGCTGGGCAATACTTGTTTCTACCTATAGAAATCAGTACCTTGGCTGTTGTGACTCACACAACTGTGAACATTGGTTCTCAAGTATCTGTTTGAATTCCTGTTTTAAATCCTTTTGATTATATACTTAGAAATGGAATTACCGGGCCATATAGTAACTCTGTATTTATGTTTTTGAGAAACCACAAAACTGTTTTCCACAGTAGTTAAACCATTTTATATTCCCAGCTGCAGTGCATGAGGGTTTCAGTTTCTCCACATTGTTGCCAACACTTGCTATTTTCTGTTTTTATTTTATTTTATTTTATTTTATTTTTTAGTAATAGCCATACTAGTGTGTGTTAAGTAGTATCTCATTGTGGTTTTTATTTGCATTTCCCTAATTACTAATGATGTTCGGCAGCTTTTCATATGCTTATTTCTCCTTTGTATGTTTTCTTTAGATAAATATCTTTTCAACTTCTTTGCCCAAAGTTTATCTTTTTTTTTTGCTACTTTCCTTGTAATTCGACACTGGGTGAAATGCACCACTACCCAAATCAGGAGGTTTGAATACTGCATCTAATTTTAACACTGTTCTTTTTTAAAATTTTACTTAATTTTACTTTTATTTTGATAGGTTTTGGGGGAACAAGTGGCATTTGGTTACATGAATAAGTTCTTTAGTGGTGATATCTGAGATTTTGGTGTACCTATCACCCAAGCAGTGTATACCATACCTAATTTGTAGTGTTTTATCCCTCACTACCCCTAGTTTTCCCTGGAGTCCCCAAAGTCCACTGTATCATTCTTATGCCTTTGTGTCCTCATAGCTTAGCTCCCACTTATGAGGGAGAACATATAATGTTTGGTTTTCCATTCCTGAGTTACTTCACTTAGAATAAGGGTCTCCAGTTCCATCCAGGATGCTGTAAATGTCATTATTTAGTTCCTTTTTATGGCTGAGTAGTATTCCATGGTGTGTGTGTGTGTGTGTGTGTGTGTGTGTGTGTGTGTGTGTGTGTATGTATATATGTATACACACTACATTTTCTTTATCCACATATATTCATTGATTGATGGGCATTTGGGCTGGTTTCATAGTTTTACAATTGTGAATTGTGCTGCTATAAACATCTTTGCCCATCTAAAAATTGGATTGTTTCTCCTTTGTTTTTAGTCACTTTTATAAATAATTTTAAAGATTTCTATAGATGAGATCATACAGTATAGAATTTTTTTTCTTAATTTTCCATATAGCCATTGAGTTTAATCATATGTGTGTGTTTTTTCATCAGATTGAGTCCCTGAAGGTCACTAATCAAGATTATGTCTCTGCATCATTTTATATATTCCCAATGTGCAGCTCATATTTTAGTAAAAGGGAAATTGAAATAGAAACTTTACAGTTTCATAAATGTGTAATGCTCTTACATGCTTCTGGGTCTTTGCACATTCCCTGTGGCTGCCATGGTCTTTCCAATTTCCTTCATCTGCCTGATCTCCTTATCCCTCAAATCCCAGCCTTTCCTGACTTTTAGAAGAGAGTTGATAACCTCCTGTTTTATTCCACCACTTATCATAGTGTCTTGCAATACTTAATTTACTCATCTGTCTTCCCTCCTGGGCAATAATGTCCTTGACTGCAAAGTGCATGCCTTACTGGTCTTTGTATCCTCAGTGCCCATCAGGGATTCTGGAACACAGCAGATATTTAATAAATGTGTGTTGAGTGAAGGAAATGAGGAAATTTGTTTTTTTTAAAATACAGGATTTGCCTATAAATAAAAATGAGGACCATGGCTTTTACATGGTCTATTTTGTTTAATCTCTACCACAGCCTTGTGAAGGAGGTGGAATTGAACCCACTTTACAGATGCAGAGGCTCAGGGAAGCTGTGACTTGCCCCAGGTCACATGCTGGTAAGTGTCATTCTGCAGCAAGGAACTTGCATTCTAGAAATCACACTTTGCTGCTGATTGCAAGTGCCATGACTGTTAATAGGCATGATTCATCCTTTAAGCTAACTGCCTGATCCCTGAACAACAAGATTTGGTAGGAATAAAGTGTTAATTCAGAAGCTCAAAGATAAAATGAAAGGTTTTGGAAAAGCAAATTAATGAAACAAGCAAATAGAGGATTTAGCCAGAAAAAGAAAATTCAATAATTCAATGTCTTAGGTTTTTTTTTTTTTTTTTTTTTTTTTTTTTTTTTTGGGTTTTTTTTTTTTTTTTTTTTTTTTTTTTTTGGACAGGGTTTGTTTCTGTCACCCAGTGTAAGAGTTCACTCAGGGTGGTGGCAAAAATATTAAGGGAAAAATATTAGAGAAAGTTATAGCATATAGCCACAAGCTTTCTTGGAAGACCAAGAAGTTTTCATAGTTTCAGTAGAAGTTTCAGTTGAAGGCAGCCTTATCCCCTTTACCTTTAGCTGATAAGAAAAGCAAATAGCTAGGAAATGTGGGGGATTTTATCTGAATAACTTGTTTACTCATGTGGTCCTATAAATGAACCTTTGATCATTCTGGATGGCTCTTTTTGGGGGAGGTAGACCAGGGATATTACTCTCTAATGGTATTTGCTTTAGGTCTCAGAACCTGTCCTTTAATCTTTAACCTCTAGTGGTGTTGACCCAGTTTTTGTCATTTAATGTGTGCTGAATAAAGGCCGGTGAGGCCCGCATGTCAGGGCTGGCAGTGGCTATCTCTTTATAGCACTCTTCTCAAGTGTCTATTAGCGGTCTGGACACCCCAGCCTGCTCACTCTCTGTATTCTGTGTGTGAGTGAATTGATTGATCTGTCATTGAGTCAGGGTCTGCAGGACAGAACCCTGCAGGTGGTGACCCCAACAGTGGTGCCCTGGTCGAGGCAACTTGGCAGCCCAGGGTGGAGTTCAGTGGCTTGATCACAGCTCACTGCAGCCTGGACCTCCTGGGGTCTCAATGTCTTCTTAAGAGAATAATGTAATCAAGTTGTGTGTATGTATGTGTTTTTTTTTAACCTCAAGTAACTTGGTGAGTTACAGATACAGAATATATTATACATTCTCATTACTGTATTTTCAGCATGTATGATTGATAGAATGTGCTCTTTTGCATTTATCATCTATTATATTTAGGATAATGTCTAAATAAAGAGTCACCTTTTTTACCCCATGTTTTGTGCATTTTATAGAGACAGTTTTTTTAGAGTGACCTTGTCCTTCCTCCAACTGTGTATGTTTTTTATGATTTTGTTTTTTTAATAGATTTTTTACACATAATCTGTAAAACATACAATTCAGGATCTTGGCCTCCAAGTCCTGGCAGCCTCAGAAGCTCTCCAATAGATTTTTTAAAAGTAATTTTATAGGCTGGGCGCAGTGGCTCAAGCCTGTAATCCCAGCACTTTGGGAGGCCGAGGCAGGTGGATCACGAGGTCAAGAGATTGAGACCATCCTGGTCAACATGGTGAAACCCCGTCTCTACTAAAAAAAAAATACAAAAAACATTAGCTGGGCATGGTGGCGCGTGCCTGTAATCCCAGATACTCAGGAGGTTGAGGCAGGAGAATTGCCTGAACCCAGGAGGCGGAGGTTGGGGTGAGCCGAGATCGCGTCATTGCACTCCAGCCTGGGTAGCAAGAGTGAAACTCTGTCTCAAAAAAAAAAATTATTCAGCTTATCAAGTTGTTCTTCAGATGAGTATTTTTCTTCATCATAGGCTCTACCTGGCCAGGCCATCTCAGTAGATGATGAACTCTCAGATAAGCAACATAGCACAACTTAGCGGGAAGAATATGCCAGATAGACTTAGGTGCAACTCCTGGCTTAACCAGTTTCTACCTCTTGGGAAACTATTTTACATCTTTGATTCTTCATTTGTCCATCTGTAAAATGGGAATTATAATAGTACTTCCCTCATAGGGGGAAGATTAAATGAGGTGCTTTGCTTGGAATAGTGCCTGTTGGACTACAAGTGCCAAGTAAATGTTGTTTTTCTGTTCTTTCTTTGCCTATAGGCCATTCCTGTGGATAAAATATATTTACCTCACCATGCAGTTTGAGAGAAAAGAAAATATTTAAATCAACATTTTAAGAATAATGCGGAAGAGTCTCTGCTCCCATAGTGGTGCTGAGAAGCCTATGGGCTGTATTTTCACTAATAATTACAAAAATGCTGCAGTCTTTGCAGGGACATGGATGAGGCTGGAAAACATAATTCTCAGCAAACTAACACAGGAACAGAAAACTGAACATTGCATGTTCTCACTCATAAGTGGGAGCTGAACAATGAGAATATGTGGACACAGGGAGGAGAACATCACACACCAGGACCTGTTGAGGGAGTGTGGTAGAAGGGAAGGGAGAGCATTAGGACAAGTAACTAATGCATGTGGGGCTTAAAACATAGATGACGGGTTGATAGGTGCAGCAGATCACCATGGCACATGTATACCTACCTAACAAACCCGCACATCTGCATATGTATCCCAGAACTTAAAAAAAAAAAAAAAAAAAGCGGCCGGGCATGGTGGCTCATGCCTGTAATCCCAGCACTTTGGGAGGCTGAGGCAGGTGGATCATAAGGTCAAGAAATAGAGACCATCTTGGCCAACATGGTGAAACCCCACCTCTACAAAAAATACAAAAATTAGCTGGCCATGGTGGTGTGCGCCTGTAGTCCCAGCTACTTGGGAGGCTGAGGCAGGAGAATTGATTGAATCCAGGAGGCAGAGGTTGCAGCAAGCCAAGACTGCACCACTGTACTCCAGCCTGGGTGACAGAGCGAGACTACGTCTCAAAAAAAAAAAAAAAAAAAAAAAAGCCACAGTCAAATGGCAGCTGACTGGCAGTATAATACTCTCTTGTCTGGGATGCTTGCCAATCCCGATGCATGTACAAAAGGGAGGGCAGGAATGCTATCTAGGAGATCAGCTTTTTCAGGGGCTGTCTCAGGAGACAACAAACTACACAACAGCCTGTAGAATCCTCCCATGAGAAGGGTACTTCTTATAGCTGGATGGTCTTGTTAGTTTGGTCTGAATGTGAAAAAGCAAACTACTATCTATACCAGGCAAACTATTTTGTTTGCTAAGGTTTGTTTGGTTGAAAATGTTTTTTGACCTCTTGAGTTTATTATCACATTGTATAATATAATGGGTCATTCACACCCCAGATGACCCTTGGTGGACCACTGATAGATACAGAGCTACTACTACAGAAACTAGTGACATCATGTTTGATTAGAACCTTCAAGAAACATGGGCAGGAACAACTGACTCCAGGTACCATCTGAGTCAGTGGCCAAAAGTGACAGCCCCTGAGGTGAAGGAAGATAGACTCAACAAGCCCTCATTCCCAAAGTAAATACCTTGTTTCCTTTTCTTTTGTTCTTTGGTTAAGGTTAAAAAAAATATGAGCTGGACTCCGGAGTGGGGAGTCCTTTAATCCTAGTTTTAGAAGGTGCCTCAAGTTTAGTATAGAGTAACTACCATCACTGTTCATGTCAAATCCTTCTGAGAGGAAGGCTACTGTTGATCCAATAGTGGCTTAACAGCATCTTTTTTCCTATTCCACCAGACAGCCCTGTATTTGCTAACTGGTTTCTTCTTTGTCCTCTACATATAGAGAGAAGCACAGTTGATTTACATATTAACTGCTGAGACATAGGGAGAGTAATATAGAAAGAAGGGAATCTGTGAAGCTTGAGAGTGAAGGATGAGTTTATTCTAGGGGCAGGTGGGTGGGGATAAGTTGGGAGTTGAGGAGAAAGTCTTTGGAGAAGCTGTGGGTTGGAGCAGTGGTGTGCTGGTAAACCAGCTTTCTGGAAACAAAGATCCCATTTGTAGCATTTGCCCAGTTCCATGGTGTAAGTATTCCCACTCCGGCTGATTGCAAACTACCAATGCGAGGCAAACTCACTAGAAAAATTCAGTGCAACATTAGGTAGGAGGGAAATAAAGAGAAGAGGAAAAAAAAAAAGATTTAGTATTTTAATCACTTTAATGTTCTTTGAGAAAGAGGGCTGAAGAATCCTGTTACTTTGGGCTCTTGAACTATGCGTTGAAATGTAATGCTATTCGAACTGGTCCCCATGAGTCTCCTGGCTAATAAGGGTGACTCTAGAAGAAAAGAGGGAAAGAGGCTTTAAGTAGCTGAACACTTATTATGTGTTGGCTGTTTCACAGGCTTTATGCCATTTACGCCTTCCAAAACCCCTAGGAGGCAAGTGTGATTGGCCTCATTTTACAGAAGAGGAAATGCAGGTTCAGAGGTTCAAAGTAAGGCCATAGGGTTAGGAAGTGGCAAATTTAGGATGTGGACCTGGTTTCTGTGTCTCCAAAGACCAAGGTTTTATCAGCACACTGTGCTGTACAGATCCCTGGTTCCACTCACCCAAGGAAAAGGTCACTGTGTTGTCTTAAGTTTGCTGTTTGTTGCTTCTCCTCAAAGGACCCCTGTTCCCATGTTCTTGCTTTCTCTGCCTCTTCCTCTCCTGTAGTGGCTCCTTTTATTCCAAAATTGATATACAGTCTTGGTTCAAGTGCATATCAAACTTTCAGTATGAGAGTTTTAGAGGGTATAAACCTTACACACAAGGAAAGCTACAAGTTTAGGCTCAGGCTATCCAGGGAGCTTTGCCAAAGCCAAAACCCCCAAACAAGTCCCTCAGGTGCTGTGACTCACAACCTTTTAGTTGGAAGACTCTTCTAGTTCTTCCTTGGGCCCTGGATCTCTGGATGGTGGTGGTTCTTACTAGCTTAGCTCAAGATTGCTTCCTTGGCCCAAACTGAGCTATTATTTGTAGCTGTTTTTTCAATCTCCAGCTAAGTAGATGCCTATCTGCCTTCCACCCCCAATCTCCATGGCCTTGTTAAGTGAGCAAGTCTATAATCCATGAATTTTGGGTAAAACACACACCCCTGGATCCAGTGATTATTCTGCCTTCTTCTAGCTGCTTGTTCTTTGCATGGTTTCTCCCTAATTACCCTGCATTTCTCCACTTCTAGGATTTGTCTGTTCTGGATATAAGTCACCTCCATGCTGGGAGGATATTATATCTTGGCCAGTTAAAGTCAATTACTGAGTTGTCTAGGGAAAGCATGATAGACTTTAATGTAAAAATGTTAGAAGTCTCTGGATGAATACTTGGAAAGGCGGAGTGTATAGGTCTATTAAAGTATGGTCTTGGTGTCACAGGTGACTTGAGTTTGTTTCCATTTAACAGCTAATTTATTTTCAAATCTCACGTTTTTGATCTGGAATATGGAACTATCAGTGAAACATATTTTAGAGGGCTGCTGTAAGGATCGAATGTGATAATGCGTATCTAATGCTTAGCACAATTCCTGGGCCAATAAATAGCAACCATTATTATATTTTTTTCTTAGAAGGTAGTACTATACATAATATTTCACAAGCTGCCTTTGACATATGAAATAGTAACAGTTTGGACTTTTATTGGCTTGGAAACTTTGTTGATTGGCTTGGAATACATTAACTTGGAAACATCAGATTTCTGCTTCATAGGAGAATCCTGTCCCTCCCATAATCAAGAGGCTTAGACTCAGGTGGAAGGCAATGGGAGTAGCGAACACCTTTTATTAAGGACCTAGCATTTCCAAGTTGTCTACTTTGGTCAGAGAGAGAATATAGGATATGGGCAAAATAGGGATTCTTTTTAATTCAAGGCAGAGCCTTAAATGTGATCCCAGTAGGGTTTTATGGGATATACTACATTCTCTCTGTAGGATTCTTTTATCCCAAACCTTCCAAATTTTATACAAGTACCCTACAGCCTGCACCTAAACATTTACTTTTTCCACTAAAGATAATGTAGGAAGCAGTTGTGATGTAAAGTGGAAAACTGTTTAGAGATGGAGTCTCAATCTGTCACCAAGGCTGGAGTGCAGTGGCATGATCTTGGCTCACTGCAACCTCCACCTCCTAGGTTCAAGCAGTTCTCCTGCCTCAGCTTCCCTAGTAGCTGGGATTACAGGCATGCACTAGCATGCCCGGCTAATTTTTGTGTTTTTAGTAGAGACAGGGTTTCACCATGTTGACCAGGCTGGTCTCAAACTCCTAAACTCAGGTGATTCTCCTCCCTCAGCCTCCCAAGGAAAACTGTTTACTACCTTTCTTTTTTGTTACTCAACATTAAAACAACTTTAAACACACAAAAGAGATATATATTTTTCAAGTTTCCCATTCCCATAAAAATTTTTCTCCCTACTTTAAAAATATTTCCTTTCAGGTTTTGTTTATATGCATTTATTATTTTTTTCCACAATTGTATCCATAGTATAAATTCAGTTTTGCAGTTTACTTTTTAAAACACATACAACTACATCATGAGCATTTTCAAGTCTATTATGACCTGAAAGTCCATTTCTGTTGCCTGAGGATCATTCATTTAAGAGAATTTGCTATAGTTCAATCAATGCTTTTCTAATAGAAGGTATTCAGTCTGTTGCCAATCTTACAGATGACACTACCACAAACAATTTTGAATATATATTATTTATTTGTGTATAGACACCTATATTTCCTCCATGTAAATTATTTCTTTATAAAAAATTATTGTAATTTGGATCAAGTTAAGGGGAACATTTATATAGAGGCCAGTGTTTTTGAGCCTTCACTTGTGAGGATTAATGAAATTGCAAAGGTCTTTACGATCTTGAGATAAAAAGAACTCTAGTGATACTATAAACCTAGTATATTACTCCATGAAATAAAGCTATGCTCAGCTTCTGGGAAAATTCATCAGAAATAAATACCATTTCTTTTCAGATTATGCATATCTCTTATGCCTACAGATGCTATTTGTTTATATAATTATCTTAGTTGAAATTGGCAGAGCCCTCTAACCCAGAGTGGAACCATTCCTGGCAGTCAGATGTGTTGACATTGCTGTCTTAGACTTGCACCCCACATGGCTCCATTCGTTTCTGGTCAGCTGTGTCCCTGCCTGTGTGTTCTGGTGGCACCTTGCCTGCTTAAGAAACATGATATCAGCTTTCTAGGTCCAAGCCTGAAGCAAAGTGGGTTCTGGGAAGCCTGACTGAAAATGGAGCTGCTTTGGGATTGTCCTGTGAATCTCTGGAACTATTTACTCCTTCACTTCTGTGATAAAAAGGGCTGCTGCTGTGTTGAAGGGAAAGGATTAGAGGTTCTGCCAGGGGCCTTGCAGCTTAGAGACAGGTGCCTTATTAAAACACACATGCAGGGCCGGGCATGGTGGCTCACACCTATAATCTCAGCACTTTGGGAGGCCGGGGTGGGCAGATCACCTAAGGTCAGGAGTTTGAGACAAGCCTGGTCAACATGGTGAAACCCCGTCTATAGTAAATATACAAAAATTAGCCAGGTGTGGTGGTGGGTGCCTGTAATCCCAGCTACTAGGGAGGCTAAGGCAAGAAAATCACCTGAAGCCAGGAGGTGGAGGTTGCAGTGAGCCGAGATCATGGCATGGCATTCCAACCTTGGTGACAAGAGCAAAACTTGGTCTCAAAAAAAATGAAAGAACCACACACATGTACACCCATTCTGCTTCAGCTGCCTTTTAAAAAAGAAGCAAATGTAGTCATTACCTTATTAGAAAATGAAAGGATTAGCAGCCTCATTGGGGAACACAATGGCTTCACTCCAAGTTACCTTTCCTGTAGGCACTGGTGATGCCAATGAATACTGTGAGATAAAGAGTTGGAGATATTTGAGGTATATCAGAATTGCAAAGATTAAAAACTCTTAGTGGCTATGAAGAACTTTTCTGCCCTTCAGAATCCCTGAATTACTTCAGCTACGTACTCAGAAAAGGAAGCAGTATTTAATGTTAGCTTGAAATTGTCAAATTTCCTCCCATTATGGTACTTATAGTTCACTTGGCATATAGAGAGTTGGTGCTTCTTTGAAACATGTACAACTCTTGCAGATTCCTTTCCACTCATCACCTTCCTTTCCCAGCTTTCTCCGTCCCAGGAACCTGCAGGCTTTTAGGTGATGACAGGAGCACACCTGCCAGTTATATGATGATACCACATCAGCAGTGTTTCTCATCATATAGCATGCCACTGATTTCCTTCTAATCATAGTAATGGATGACTCAGTTGGGATGTCAGAAAGGTGCTGGTCATTTGCTTACTTAAAAGGGCATGTTAAAATGTGATATCTATATATGCTTAACGTATTGTGCAAATACCAGAAAATACAAGCTTAGAGCTATAATCCAACAGTCAGGCTAATTCCATGATAAGGTCATTTAAGGGATGCCATGATAAAAATAATTAAAATAATTTTTAAAAGATCTGAAACTACATTCAAGGGAAAGAAAAAGCTTTGCTCATGATGCTCTGTGGTTTTGTTACTTTCCTGATGTGGTCAGCTGGTCTCTACACCCAACAAGTCAAACACAGGCACCACACACCCATGATCACACAGAATGTGCCGGGCACTGCACCAGGTGTGAGGACAGAGCTGAGTGGGACCCAGTTCACAGCATCTGCCCTGCCTCCAATGGTGCCTTCTCACAACGTCCTGCAAAGTGTATTATTTCCGAAGAATTACAGGGTCAGCTCACTTGAAAAGTCTAGGCATGAAAAGAGAGAAGGGACGTGGTTGCTATGTTACTTTACCAGACTTCTTTCCAGTCACCACAAAACTCAGATGAATGCCATTGTCTATTTCTTTCTCCAGTTGAAATTGGGCTTTATGCATGTCATAGCTTCCAGATGAATTAAATCTTCAAAGGAACATGCTGTTCCACAGAAGCAAGCATGGTCTACCGTGTCATTCTTAGTGCCATCTTTCTTATCCTCTCTGTTACCCATTTTCCATTTTGGATGAAAACAAAAGCTCTAATAAATATGCAACACTCAATGCATCAGAGATACATTTTAGTATTACACAATTAATAGAGCTTTGTCACAATTTTTTTATAGGGCCTTCACATGAAGTGTTATGCTTCAAAATTAATATCTCATATTCTGCAAGGCAGGGAGCAAGCACAGAGGGTGAGAACTGAGACAGTGACAGAGACACTGTCTACCTCCAGCTGATTCTGTGTTTCTGTAGTGAATGAACTGAGAATGGGATGGGTCCTGGACTGAGTCAGTATACCTATCCATAAAATGAAATAAATGTATTTTCCGCTCACCTAGATACACTGTTGTTATGAAGGTAAATTTGATTTTATTAAGGCTTTTACTACTTGGCAAAGAACTGCTTTGCCCACCATGGACATAATGTTTTAGTATTCCCCCTGAGATTCTCTTTTGAAAATGATAAGGTGAATACCAAGCACTAGAAACCTCTAATATATGATATTACATGAAGCATTGCATTTGTTTTCTTTTTTCTAGGCCAAATAAAACTAGAAAGCAAACCACAACAGTTCACTCATGCTGCAAACTTTTGGACTGCAGCCTAGATTAAAAACAATAACAACAAACAAAATGCATACGGTTTTCCCAGCTACAGAAATTTGTTTTATGGACTCCAATAAATTCTTGGTAAATAAACAGAAACAATCTGCAGCCTTTATTTGGCACAGGCCAAAGTTTATCCATTTACCAGGATGTTAAGACAGTTTTCCTCGAAAGAGATGGGTGCTGAGGTTTGAAAGGATTCTGGCTGGCAGAGGAAAAGGCATGTAAGCCCAGTGATGCCGGTGGCTCAGTGGGGTTTCTCTTTCAGTGTCTGCTAATCCCTCTGTTTTCATAAGCAAGCGGGAACCAATGGCAATGGCTCCAGTTGCACTCCAGAGGTACAGGCTGTCAGGCATGCATGTCTGCAGCTGAAAGCATGGGGTCAGTGAGAAGCAATAGTTGGTGACACTGAGGATTTCTCTTTATTTCCAGGCATTACCAGAGAGGTTTATGAACCAGGCTGTTGAAATGCTTCAGTCAGTTGCTCTTCATGGATGTTTTCCTTTTTTGTTTTCCATTAAAAAAGAGGAGAAAAGAAATACATTCACTTTTTTGAATGCAAAGATAAATGCTGATGGAAACTTTATTTTCTGTATTTTCTGTCTTCTTTTTAAATGGAAGGGCTTTCCATGGTTGACCTGGTAGAAATTTATAGCCCAGGCTACCAGCCCTGAAGTAAATCTACATACATGTTTTATTGAAAGTCACCTTTAAAATTGCTGAAGTGGCACTGTTTACCCTGCCAAGGAATGCTCCAAAGGGAAAGAGAGGAGTACTGAGGTGAGATGATGTGATCTATTTGGCTGATCAGAGAGAGAAATGGCCTAGGCCCCGTGGCTTCTCAGATGCAATCAACAGGCCACCAGGAGCAGGCCACCACACTCCCATCCCAAGCAGGACTCATGAAACAAGGGTTGCGGGTCACAAGACTTATGGCCAGCACTCAGAGGGCTGGAGGACTTGCTGCCAGAACTAGTTCCCCCAACTCTATATAAAAAAGTTTCTGCTCCATTGCTAACAAATAGTGTACTCACTGACAGTCTAAGTTTTGTTGTTGTTGTTTTTGCATCTAAGAAGATGGAAAGTTGGTAGAAGGACTACTTTAGAAAAACAAAAGCAGTGTAAGACAAATGCCGCATACGTAATAGTCTCTTCATTATAGTTGGATACTTTGCACAAATTTGCTTCCTTAGATTTTCAGGGTTTCTAAGGAGCCTAATCACCCAGATCAGTCTAATAAACATATACGTGTACATATATACTTTTTCTAATCAGTTCAGCATATGAAATATGAAATAGACTCATTTCTTATCTGTATACTCATGGTTGTTCATGCCTACAAAGGCTTTTAAATGAATAGTTTTGTAACTAAGCCAAAAATACCTACCCAGCTTCTTTAAGGCCTTTCTGGAGAATTAGAAGATAGAATTTGAGCAGTATCATGGAACTGAAGGGTAAAAATGAAAAGACCTGGGAAATAGTATTTTCATTCTCCAGATAGAGCATTGTCAGTGCTTTGAGATGGTCAAGTCTGTTGGTCAAGTCATTTAACCACTCTGAGCCTCAGTTTCCTCATATTTGAGGTGGAAATTACAGCTTACCTACACAGGGTCATTTTGAGGATGAGGTGCATAATGCAGATGTTGAGCCCAGTGAAATGTCTTTTAATTTAATTCTGAGCTCACAACTTCCTTGAGATATCTTGGAGCAAAACACTAAATTACTTTTTTTTCTGTTCTGTTTTTCACATGCCCGAATTATGAGTTCTTTTCTCCCTGTTCACATCCTGGCTTGTAATAAAGGTAAGGGGAATGGTGAACTCTTTTGAAGTCAGGAATGGGTACATAAGGGTGACGGTCAAGTTTCTGCGCTGTCCCCTAAATGTTCACTGAAATGAACTGAAAATAGGCCAATAGGAAGAAAATGCATGGAATATTTATTAATGTTCATAAGCACGGGAGCTCTATCAAATATGACACACTAAGTAAGGCCAGATGGCTGAAGCTTATATATTCCCTTCCTAGGGGTAGTAAATGGTTTTCAGGAGAAATGAGCGAGTCTGAAGAACAGTAGCCTCGGACAGAGTTCCTCTGAGCTCTGGGGAAGATGGTGGGAAGGTCAGGGCTGGAACTTGACTGTGAACAAAGGTTGTCTTATTATGCAGATAAAATCTCCCAGATAGCCTCCAAGAACTGCACAGCAAAGAACAGAGGAAAAGTCTGAGTGTGATGAAGTCTGTGTTAGTTTCCTCCCTTCTTTGTTGGTCAGTCTTTTCAGGTTAATGAGATTGTTAGGGAGCTTTAAGACAATTGCATTTTTCCTGGAAAAAACTTTGCTTAATCAGGTAAGGGAACCTCAGAAAAAGTAACTTCTGGTTGCTTGCAGAAAGAAAGGATATCCAAGAGACAAGGAGGCAGGGAAAAATCAGAAAGAGACCTTGGTTCTAAGTCTTATTTCTGAGGTCTTTCCCTTAATTCAAAACACTCAACATGCCAAAGTGCCATATTTTGGGGTCTCTTTCTATGCACCTCAACAGGTAGTTGTTAATGTTGCTTACCAGATATCTCTAGCTCTTTGTTTTCGGAGCACAGGAAGGAATTGTACTTTTTAGACCCTGGTGGTTGGATGGGACCACATTACACTTAATTGTTGGTGCAAGAACCCAAAAGCCCCAATGCTCTAACTCAGCATGTCTAGTAGAACTTTCTGTAATGATAGAAATATTCCCCATCTGTATTTTCCAATAGAGTAGCCATTGACCACATGTGGCACTGAGCACTTGCAATATGGCTATGAAAACTGAGAAATTTTTAATTTTATTTTTTAAGTAAGATGTATATGTGGCTAGGGACCACCATATTGGGCAGTGCAGATTTAGATGGTGGCTGCTCCAGATGGTGGCTGCTCCATTAGCCTGAATCCAGGAGTGAGGACACTGACGCGGTAAGAGAGAGCCCAACCCACCTGCAAGGGCCATGTGGCATGCGTGAGAAACAAGCCTGTGTTTTTCTAATCTATTAAGGTTTGGGGGTTATTTGTGACTACAGCATGGCCTAGCCTGTCCTTTCTGATATACTACCTGAAGGAAGATATTGTTAAATTGACAGGAGTCTTATATCAACCAATAATAGATGATTCCTGAGCCACTACCTCCTCTATGTGGTACTGTGTCTAGTCCTGGAGCTCCTGAAAGAAATCATCCCTGACCCCAGCCCTCATATTGATCATTTCCTTGGTAATTTCTGATACGGTTATTATGCTCTGTTAGAGAGGAATAGGCCCCCTCCTCTGTCCCAGTTGGATACAAGGGAAAGCCTCAGAATGCCATCTTACAGCTGGGTGTGGTAGCTCACACCTGAAATCCCAGCACTTAGGGAGACTGAAGCAGGTGGATCACTTGAGGTCAGGAGTTTGAGACCAGTGTGGCCAACATGGTAAAACCCAGTCTCTATTAAAAATACAAAAAAAAATTAGCTGGGCGTGGTGGCACATGCCTGTAATCACAGCTACTTGGGAGGCTGAGGCAGGAGTTCAAACAAAAAAAACACTATTTTGCCCCAGAGTTTGGAAGCTCCAAACTCTGCTCATAGTATTCCAGGTCAGCTCTCGGGAAAGGCCCAATGTGCACATGGCTCTCTGAGAGGACTTGTCCCCCACATTGCCATCACTGAGACTGGGAAAAGAGAAGCAACTCTAGGTTTGATGGAGTGGGGGAAGGGGTGTAGGCCTCAGACTCTCAGGGACCGTGGGGCAACTGTACAGGGCACAGAGAAAGTGACATCCTAGTAGAATTAGGCACTGCTGATCATCAAGCGGCCTCTCTGGATAGAAAAATACGTTTTGATTCTCCAGCATATGTGCATTGAAAGCATTCATTTTGACATAGTTCTCTGTTCTTTCAAATCAATTTTTATCAATTTTTCTTTTTTTGTAAATAGTACTGTCATCACCCAAATTAGAAATCTGAGAGTCATCCTAGATGCATTATTTCTGCATCTTCCACATTCCTTTCAATTCTATCAGGCTACACTATTCCTCTTCACCCCTCACACCATCAGTGAAGGCCACGGTATGTTGCATGTGCCGAGCAGTTTGTACCCACACAAAGGCACCTGGCTAAGGAGGGTGAGGGTCATCTTCATCCAAGCCAATGGAGCTTCTCAGACTGAGGTGATGAGGTGCCTTTTTCTAAATCCCATAAAGGTGCCAGGTAGGCCAACTGCAGCTCTCTCAGTTGCCTTGCTATATGCCCAAAGTCTTTCACTCTTAACGAAACAGCCTCCTAATCAGCCACCTCACTCTGTCTTTTTCCTCTACTATTCAAGCTGCAACCAGAGTGGTAATTCACAAATGCACATCTGATATTAGCACTCTCCTCTCTCTTGCTTAAAATCCCAAATAGCTTCGCACTCCCATCAGAAAGTACAAACTTGTTTAAGTGTGGCCTCCAGGGCCAGCTGTGACGTGGGCGTGGTTACCTGTCCAGCTCTTCCCTCCTCCTCACAACACTGAACATGATCTGAATGCCTTGTAGAACCCCGAATGGGACCTGTGGTTTAGAGTCTGTAGATCTTTGTCCCTCTGTACCTTCTGCCTGGAATGCCCCTACCTCTACCTGCTTCTTGGGCTGGCTGCCTTGGAAACTTTTCTTTTGAGAGTTAGCCAAAGCATCATACTTCTGAGGAAACTTTTCCTGACTATCACCAAGAAGAATTTATGCTTTTTCTTTCACATCCTCACTGAACCTACTATCATGGCACCTGTGCATTTTTAAATTCTCACGTTTGTCTTCCTGTCTGAATCTCCTGGCTGTCCTGTGACCTCCTGGAGGACAGTCTGTCAAGCCTTATTTCACTTCATGTCCCTTGCACCTCGAGCAATGCCTGACTGAAAGCAGGCTCTTCTTAAATATCCATTAAATAAATGAATAAAAGGCAGTTCCATTTTATTTTTAGGGATCAGGCGTATAGTTTTCCAGTGAAAGTTAACAGAAATCAAATTTACTTTAAATTTAAGCTTCCTTCTTTCATTTAAACACAGTGGTTTAAACCATGCAATTGCCTTTCTGAACATGGTCATTTTCACAGTCTTATCAGAATTGAGAAGGGTTGAGCTAGGAGGAGCTGGGAGTGAAGAAAACATTACCGAGTATGCTGGTATTATTCCATCACTCCTCTCACCTGATCCTCCCAAAATGCAAATGGAAAAAAAACGACAACACCGTGGTTAGGTTTAAAGAGATAAGGCAGCTGTAACCCACAAATGGGGTGAAAAAAAAAACAAGATAAGGACATTAACCTAGAATTCTTAAGGTATACTGAATTCTAAACAGCTATTAAATTGTAGTCAAACAAGAAAGGGAAACTTTAAGATGAGAAAATAAAATACATATTAGAAAGGACACACACAGTATAATTTTGCCAAAGAAATTATGGCCTTTAGATTTATAGTTGCAAAGGAGTTGCCTTCCGTGTTAAAGAGAAAACGTGTCTAAAGTTCTCAGTTGGTTGCTGTCGAGAAGAAATTTAAATTTCTGCATGCAATCATTTTCTTCCCCAAACCCACACTATTCTGGGGAGGCTGAATTCCATAGGCTTTGGAACCACACTACTTGTATTCAAATCCTAGATCTGACATTTCCTAGCTGACTTTAGGCAAGTTATAGGATCACTCTGAACCCTAGATTCCTCATCTGTAAGGTGGAGATGATAATGGCACCTATCCCATAAGGTTTTAGTACAGGTTAAATACGTATGAGCTTAGAACAGCAAGTGCTTCAGTAAAGGTTAATATACATTATTGTTATTATTAATTGAAGGCTGCAATAATTTTTTCTTTGAGATGGAGTCTCGCTGTGTTGCCCAGGCTGGAGTGCAATGGAGCGATCTTGGCTCACTGCAACCTCCACCTCCTGAGTTCAAGCAATTCTCCTGCCTCACCTTCCTGACTAGCCAGGATTACAGGCGCACGCCACCACACCTGGCTGATTTTTGTATTTTCAGTAGAGATGGTGTTTTACCATGTTGGTTAGGCTGGTCTCAAACTCCTGACCTCTTGATCCTCCCACCTCAGCTTCCCAAGGTGCTGGGATTACAGGCATAAGCCACCGTACCTGGCCAGCTGCAATAATTTAAATCTGGCAAGGAACACAACCTTGATGATCTCTGAGACAAGTGATTCTCTGAATGAAACCCAAGTTTTTGTTGGAAGGCTTTGTTGTATATAATCAAATATATACATAGAAAAATGAGCAAAAATGGCCACATTTGCATGTTAACTTCTTTTTGAGGACCTATAGTTCCTCTAGCCTGGGAATGGGAGGACTAGCCGGTATAACTACTGAACCAAGATCATGATCCTTTGGTAGTAGATCTTGCTGGCTTCTCTAGCCAGATGGTTAGCTGCACAACAGTGGCTTTTGAATGAGAGCCCTGCATATTCTGCTACACACTGTCAGGATTCACCCTAAGTTCAACCTGTAGGTCATATAATCACTTTAACAGGAAATTATAATTAGGGAAAATGCCTTCAAACAGGAATATTTTAAACAATGTTTAAAGTTTTAAGTGAAATCAGATATACATAGCAAAACTAGGGAAAACAAATTTTGACAGAATAAATTCATAAACCTATTGATTGTTTACTTGATTCAATTTTATTTATTGTTTTTAAATTGCATAATGTGCTTTATTATCTTATGATTGCTCTGAATGAAGTATCTAGTTCAATATTTAAATATTGTGTCTGGCCAGCAGCATAAGATACAAAAAAATCAGATTTTGGGGACTTAACCTCAGACTCCATTATTCATATAGATTCAAGGGTGTCACTCATATTCTATCTTGCAGAATTTCAAAAATGAAAAATGAAGGTTTTTGTTTTGGCTTACATAGTAAATCAATTTTTTGTTATTTATCAAAGTGACAAAGTGTTTTCATTGCTTTAACTGTGTCATTTATATGAGTAATTCTCTAAGTCTTATTATGTGACCAAAAATGATTTTTTGCCTTGGTTTATTTATGACTTACTTCCATGATCTGTTTCCATTTATAATGACTTAGAATTTAGTTTTAAAAATAGTTAAATAATTTAATACTTATCTGCCTCATACAGAAACAAAATAAACTGCATCTGGCTAATCATATGATTAAATAAATAAGGGAAAAATAATGTGTTTCACCACCTTCATCTGAAAGAGATGAAAACTCCAGTCCAGAGAAGAGATTTTCCTGGCTACGGAAATAATTTATAGACTTTCAGATATCTGAAGTCATTGGTAAAAGGTTTTTAGCATCCACTGTTTTGTCCTAAATATTTTGACTCCAAGGACATTCTTAATTAAAACATTTCAGTCCGAATTATGCCAACATTAAATAGTTTGGTTCAACAAAGTATTTTCTGGAGTAAAAACCTCTAGACCATTTTAATTTCCTGATTAATTTTCTATAGAATGCATTTAATGGTTTTTAATATTTTTCCTTACCATATTTTTTTTTACTGAAATTATTTTCACCATTTAAACTTTGTCAGTATTCATTTTTGTCATTGATAAGTTATCTTAAAAAATGATTACAGCTTTGGTCATAATGAGTTTTTTTCTTACGGCCATTATTTCTACAAAGTACAGTTTTCTTGAGTCAGTTTTTTCCGAACCAAATTTTCTTAAGAATATTTTATATTTTCACTAATTTTTAGTTAATGTTTTATTGGATACAGTTTTAATGTTTATCAAGTTTTGATTTTAGCAGTAATATTAATCATTCCTATCCAGAATAATTCATAATAAATTTTATAAATTATAATTTGCATTTATGAGAAAAATTGTATAGAATTTTATAAGAGAGAGATTGAGAAATACACAGGGGGTCAAGGTGAAAGACACTGAAGAGAGGAGTGGAGTGAGTGACAGTGAAAGCCAGCAATGCAGGTGGGGTCAGAAGCAGAGGGTCTTCTGGTTTATTGATAGGCATCTTCTTCAGTTCACTGCAGTTTACTGTTTGGGTCAATTTACTCATATATAAAATATTAGAGTGGGTTTACCTGTGCTATTTTGGCAAAATAATGGCAGAACTCTTTTGTTTTTTTTTTTGCTTTAAGTTCTGCGATACATGTGTAGAACGTACTGGTCTGTTAGATAGGTATACATGTGCCATGCTGGTTTGCCATCAACTCATCATCTAGATTTTAAGCCACACATGTTTTAGGTATTTGTCCTAATGCTCTCCCTCCCTTTGCCTCCCACTCCCCAACAGGCCCTGGTGTGTGATGCTTCCCTCCCTGTGTCCATGTGTTCTCATTGTTCAACTCCCACTTATGAGTGAAAACATGCAGTGTTTGGTTTTCTGTTCCTGTGATAGTTTGCTGAGAATGATGGTTTCTAGCTTCATTCATGTCCCTGCAAAGGACATGAATTCATTCTTTTTTATGGTTGCATAGCATTCCAAGAGCTCATATTTTCAATCAGTTGCACTGTGTGTCCTACAACTTCTCAACTGTCTCATCTCTGACATTCATAAGGACTGAAACCGTAAGCCTGGCACCCCAAACTTGACTGTGCTAAAGGAGTTATTTTTCTAGAAGTTCATAAAATTACACAGAGTTTGAAATAGGAAAGAGAATTTTGCTTCTGAATTATATTTCTGCCTCGTCTGTATTGGCTTTACGCCACAGAGCCCATGGACAAGTCACCTAACTCCTTGAGCCTATTTCTTCTTCTGTATATGCAGATAATAATTCCTACTTTGCCTGCTTCTTAGAGTTAAGAGGGTAAAATGTCATAATAAATATGGAATTATTTTTAAACCTGTGAACTGCTAGATAAAAATAAGATATTATCATATGTGGAGGTTGACTTTTGAAACACAAATACACCTGCCATGGAAGGTTAATCTGATTTTCAAACTCTTGATCTGGATGTTTCATTGAGCTCTTTGCTGAAAAATGACCAGAATTTTATATCTCAATGTTTGAGCACAATTAAACCATCTTCCATGCATGCTCTGAAGGCAGTAGAGATTTTTTAGCGGCATTCTATACTAGACCTCTGGTCCAAGCAAAAGGTGATTTGATGCTAATGATAGCAGGGAGTAATATAACCAGTTTTCCAGCTTTATAAGAATGTTGCCAATAGATCTTTTTTCAAACTCCAAATGGTTGGTGTTTGATGTGGAAAAGTAAACAGAGATACCCTAATGAAAACAGAGGGAGGTAGGAAGGCTTTGGACACTTCCACTGCAAGGGTCTTTGAACCACATGTGGCATTCAAAGTGAGAAAACAAACTGAATGAGCTCTGAAAAGAACAAGAAAAATATACTGAATCCAACTTGGGGAAAAAAACACAAAGAGGTCAGTGACAGCACATCACCTGCCACAAAATCTTGGATTCATGCCTGGAAAATGAATAAGTGAATAGGTATGTAACTCCTCATTTTCTGAAGCTGTCAGTCCTCAGTTTCTATCAGTTCTACCTCTGAAATCTACTTTCTATTGTGTGCTGCTGTTTGCCCCTGACTCCACCTCCATCCCATGTTGCATCTCATCTAGGGGGAAGTTTCATGCGGAAGAGAGGATACTAGCTTTAGAGACAGACAAACTTAGATTTGAATTCCAACTTGACCACTTACCCAGCAGTGAGACCCTGAACTTGTCTGTCAGACCTGTCTGAGCATGGGATTCCTCATCTGTAAAATGGTAATAGTATCATCTTCACTAAGTTATGAGGATTACATGAGACAATGTCCAGTATAGTGTGTGGCATAGCACAGTCCCTCATAGCATAGGTCCGGTCCTTCCACTCCTGTCTCTTCATTTCATCTTTTCCCACCAATTCTTACTTTCCATAACACATATCTGATTAGGTCATGTCCCTCCCTGCTTGCTGTGGTTTTCCATCATTTAGCAAATAAATTCTGAATTCCAGAATGTAGTTATATCAGTGTTGTAAAAAAAAAAAAAATTAAATGCAGTTGCTTAAATAGGACAAATGTTTATCTCTCAAATAATACTCAGAGGTGAGTCATCCAGGGCTGGTAGGGCAACTGTGCTATCTCTAGTTTTTTTGTGTGTTTTGTTTTGTTTTTGACATGGAGTCTTGCTCTGTCGCCCAGGCTGGAGTGCAGTGGTGCGATCTTGGCTTACTGCAACTTCCACCTCTTGGGTTCAAGAGATTCTGCTGCCTCAGCCTCCTGAGTAGCTGGGACTATAGGCAGGCACCACCATGCTCAGCTAATTTTAGTAATTTTAGTAGAGACAGGGTTTTACCATGTTGGCCTGGATGGTCTCCATCTCTTGACTTCATGATCTGCCCACCTCAGCTTCCCAAAGTGCTGGGATTACAGGTATGAGCCACCGTGCCCAGTTGCTATCGCTAGGTTTTAAGTGGCTGGTCCTGTTGGTTCCATCTCCCAGTCAGTGGTAAGGGACAGGACTGGAAGAACTCACACCAGGCTTTTTAGGGGTCACATTCTTAAAGTGGTACTTAACACTTATAATCTTACTAGCTGAATCTTAGTCATGAGGCCACATCAAGCTGCTGGGAAGGCCAAAGGGAAATATCAGCTTCAGCTAAGTGGCCACACACTCAGCTAAAACATGGGAGTTATTTCATTGAAAAAAAGGATCCTGGATGTTTGTAAACAGCTAATAGCCTCTTCCATTAGCTGAGACGTAAAGGAGCATTCTTCTAACTTTATTTTAATTTTCTTCCCTTCTACATACCTCATGGCCTATGAACACTGGACTACTCACTACCCTTCAAACATACAACCTGCTTGTTCACCCCAGTGCCTTTGCACAAGTGGGCTTCCCCTCTGTCCACCTAGTGAGTACCTCCTCATTGCTAAAGGATCAACTAGAATAGCTCTTCTTTTGTGGAACCTTTCTTGATGCCATCCTTCCACTGAAAAATTTAGCCACTACGCTTGTCTTCTTGAAATTTTGATATAACTCGATTGGAGAAGTTCATTTATGGATCCATCTTCTCACTAGGTTGGAAGCTCCTCAAGAGTAGGGGTTATATTTTATTCTTATTTTGAATCCCTAGAAATTAGTATTTGCCTGGTTTATATTTATCTAGTTATGATGAATGGATGGAGTTTAAATAAAGGTGGAAAAATCAAGCCAGTGATTCTACATCACATGGCTGACCCCTTGTAAACTGAGAGAGGGCATGGAAGCAGAAGTAACAGACATAATTGGAGTAATTCATCAACTTTAGAACACCAGCTATCTGTTGCTCACACAGCCTTAAACAACCAAATACTTATTCTGTTCATTTTAAGATGGGGAAATTAAGGCCCAGAAAGGCAAGAAACTTATCGGTGGTTGTTCAGGTCCTAAAAACAGAGCTAGACTCTTGGTGAGGTCTCCAAGCTTTCTTTGTAGAGCTACTTCCTATATCCCACTGCTCTAAAAATAATTTTATGTGAGATTGAAAATATTGAAGTACTTAACTGGCTGAGGTTCATAGATTTATTTTACAGCATTTAAAAAAATCTCTGGTAACTTAGTAAGACTCTGAAACTTGTCCACAGCCTGACACATTACTGGCTGAAAGAGTAAAAAGGGAACAGACGGACAGAGTGTTGTGTGCAGCAAAACAGTAACTGTCCTAGTCCAAAAATTGTAACAGTTTGTGGCCTAGTAAAGAGTGAAATATGTCACTTTTTCTTTTTACTCATGACAATTTCCATGTATATATTTTGAGACTGATTTCTGAGAATATACATTTTTAGTGATGTGCTTATAAAAATCAGTATTGGAGACAGCATGAAAGTCTCAATCCATGAATTGAGATTTTACTTCAATTCCATAAAGGTAGCAAGTTGAATCGGTGAGGTCTTCTAGGCCAATAGCAGATGCATCATCATAGCTTTCCAGAATTTAGTGTTTAACTCCGATGTCCATAGCAATCACGCTGTCTTGTTGAGCTTGAAATAACATTGCCTTGAGAGCTGGAGTCTGACTTTCAGAGGGCAGCCCAATGGCTTCCTCCAGAGTCTTGTGAATTCCTGTGACTCGTGTTCTCTTGGTCCCTCACAGCTCCCAGAGTCCACGGCATCTGGATTCTCAGTCATGCTAGGGGCTCTCCTCCCACACTTCAGACTTCCCTGCTTCATGCTAAGCCACAAGTGTCACTCAGCTTTTTTTTCCTTCCCTCAGACCACCCATATAAGACATTTATATGTATGTCCGAGGTTGACTGAAGTTTGAGTCTATGGAGAAAGAGTTACATTATGGAACACAAAACTCCTAGCCATCAGATATCCCTCGTTCCTCACAGCCCTCTGTCTCAGCTACCCCGCAGGGGCCTCCTGTTCTCCTCAAGCTCCGGCTCCACACCATGTTACTCAGTCCTCCTACACTCAGGTTTCCTACCTCCCTTTCCTCCTGTTTTCTGATTGTTGACAACCTTTGAAAACTCAGTTTCTTTTCCACTTTTGTGCTACATGGTTTTGCAGCTATTTTCTGTGGCCCTGGTTCTCCCTTGGATACCCAGAGCCTCATTAATGTTCTTAGAGAAAGAAAGGGCCCCTTCATTTTATCAGCAAGAACAACTGACAGAGGGGTTGATAGTTGAATATCTTCTTTATCCCTTCCTTATCGGTCTCTGTTACAATTTTGGAATTTAGTTTTCTACTGATACAAATACGCTATCTACCTCTTTCCTCATCAGAAGTACCTAGAATCAGGTTCAGTTTTAAGCAAAAAGTTCTGTCAGATTGCTATTTATGATTTACGAACAAATCAAGAAGATAGTGTGTAAATAATTATTAGAACTGAATGACTAGTGGTAGTAAATCCCAAACTTACTCAGAACAAGAAAGTTTTAGAGAACAAAGTGTGTGTGTATATAGAATTTAGGGCCAGGTGCGGTGGCTTATGCCTGCAATCTCAGCAGTTTGGGAGGCCGAGGCGGGAGGATAACCTGAGGTCAGGAGTTTGAGACCAGCCTGACCAACATGGAGAAGCCCTGTCTCCACTAAAAAAATACAAAACAATTAGCCTGGTATGGTTGTGCATGCTGTAATATCGGCTACTCTGGAGGCTGAGGCAGGAGAATCTTTTGAACCTGGGGGGCGGAGGTTGCGGTGAGCCAAGATAATGCCATTGCACTCCAGCCTGGACAAAAAGAGCAAAACTGTGTCTCAAAGAAAAAAAATAATAATTCATACATCAGTACTGAACTCTTCAATAGGAAAATGGCACTAGAAAGTAGATGGTAGTATAAGAAGGGCGGGCATATGAAAACATTCTCAAGACTGTTCTTTTGCAGTTTAGTCCATGTAAAGAGTTTTAAGTTTCTAAGACCGAAGTGCTCAAAAGTAGAAAGACCACCTATTATAATTTTGAAATTATTTGTTTTGTGTGAGTATTCTCCATTCCATTCCTTTCTCCAGCCACCAGGTCCATTCTTCTTTCTTCTTCACTTTCTTTAGGCGCAGGAGGTTGAGCACTTGTGGGTCACATTATCTGGGCTCTCTCCTGGCTTCCAGTTGGATTCAGCCAATGGAAAGTCCAGCAGGAATCTGGAGGACAGGAGAAGTCAAGATACACCTTTCCTGCTCCTTCCCTACCCTGAGAAGTGTTTTCTGCAGGTAACTGTGTTACTGCACGACTACACTACTTGCCTGGTGGCTTCAACTCTCCTGGGTAGCCTGATTCCTCCTCGCGTCCTTCAGGTCTGGGTGGTGACAGCTTCTCACCCGTGTTTGCCATGGGCATCCAGCCATCCTTTTTGTTCCCTGAACTCTGCCCCTACCTCTTAAGTAGCCCCTTCACTAAAATTTCTCAAACTATCTTAGTTGGAATCTGTTTCCTCTTAAAGCTGTTAGTATATATTCTGAATAAATGTTTGCGATGGTAAAGATATTTTCTGATGCAGTAACATCATGGTTTACAAATGCTGTCTGTGGGCTGGTTGGAAACAGCCCTGTCAGAAGTTTCACTGGTCCAGTGTGAAACAAAAGTTTAAAAAGAAGGGCAATATAGATTTTCATAAAGTTGAATTGGTACTGTATTTTTTTTCATTATATACTTTCTTCCTACTTTTTTGAGGTTAAAATGATTCTTTTATGATATAAATGTATACTTAAAAAATGTTCTTGCTTGGCAAAGTAGAAAGCTACCAGTGAGCACTGTGAATTTATTTGAAAATGTACTAGTCCGTAAAATCTGAACGTTGAGGGACCACTGGAATCTATGTTTATGAATCAATTCTACCAGAAAGACATTTACAGAGACTGCCAATTCCGCAGTATTTTATAAACAGAACTACCTGGGGAGATTCATGTAAGAACACTCTGCCCCAGATGTCACAGTTCGAGTGCTTTCTGCTATGTGTCAGGCAGCTGTATCGTAGATTTAAGGTTCCACCGCCGAGTCCTGTGAGGTAGTGCTTGCATCTGAGTTCCTCACAAGCCTGTGGTAGGGATGTAGGGTGGAATTACTTTTATTATTTCAGAAGAGTGAGTCTCCAATACCTTAGGAAGTAGACTGCTCTAGTTTGTCCCCACTGAGATCCTTTAGCTACCCATTCACCCGAGGTAATTTCTTTATATGATCAGAGTTGACAAGAACTGTGGTCCTCAATTAAAGGATTCTAATTAATTATTTAAATAAGCCTTAAGTTTGATTCATCAGTTTGAATATCTGTACTATCTGAAACTTTAGCATAGATGTTTTTTTCTGCCCATTTGATTGCATTTTTAGGTCAGCTGTCATTTCATATACTGACAAGTCAAGATTTTATGTGTATCCTCAAGCGCAGACTCTGTTTTGTAGACCTGCCACTGCCATTAACTATCTGGGCGACCTTGTCTAAGTCCCTTAACCCCTCAGATACTCAGTTTCCTCATCGTAGAGGATAATGGGATTGGTCAGGAAGATCTCCACATTTCTTTCCAATTCTAAAAGTCTATGATCTAAGCCTCAATTATTTCCTAGCACTGAGTTCACTCAGGAGTTCAAAACCAGTTCAAACCCATAAATTAATTAATGGGATTTTAATTCATTTTTGCCAGTATTATAATGCCTGTCTGTGCATGTGGCACTGTGAAATTTAATTTGGCAGATTAGTAACATAGCTGATTAAAATTCTTGTCAAAAAGATATGTTCCCTGAAGCCCAATATTTATTGTTTCCTAGCCCACCCTCCTTCTAATGCTTCACCCTTTTAAATCTTGCCTCTGACTATGAACTACAGGTTTCAGCTTCATCTAAATTTCAACTCTACTAGCTTGGGCTTTCCTTCTGGTCATTTTGGATCAGCCCTGTGGGTGCCTGCTTTGTTCATCTCAGGTCCCTTGATTGTTTTTCTCTGGTAGAAAAAAAGCAACATTTCAAATTAAATCAGTGGCTCTGTTACCAAATGTCATTGAAAATTTCCTGAGTCAATTAGTAGCTGCTTCTTGTTTCACAATTTGACCATTTTAGTGGCTTGAGGTTATTGTTGATCATCTATGAGAAATCAGTTTTCTTGGGCTGTGTCTATACTATTTTCAAGTAACCTCATGAAACGTTTTAATGTAAGAACTCTGATTACCTGTTGGTTACAAGTCATGACAAATATTCTTGTGAGAAACACGTGAACTGTCAACAGGCAAAATGTGCCAACAAAATCTGAAATTTTTACCTTTAGATTGTGTTTAGGTATTGAAACAACTTCAAATGTAGATCTAATTTATTTGCCTGTTTTTAGTTCGTGGTGGAAAGGTCACAGTGGCGCCCTCAATTGCTGGTTTACTTGAATAACTTCTCTACTAAGTTGTGAATGAGTGGGGCAGGCCACTGTCATCTGCCTTCACTTATCTCAGTATTTTCAGCCCCTGACACAGTGCCTGTCACAAAGAAGCCACTCAGCAAATCTCACTGTGGGCACCTGTATCATGCTTTGCCCACTTGTGACCAAGTTCTTGGCATGAGGAAACAGTAAGGAGAGGGAGATGTGAGTCAAGTTCATCTAAATGATTGTCCTCTTGGGTCTGCAGACTTATTCAAGAGAAGATACTATAATCATCCTCAAAGAATGTGCCTGCAATTCTCAGGCTGCTTATGGCTTCCTTAGGAAATTGGAGATAGGCACACAGCATAGAAAAGGAATCTTCCTAAAGATGGATGTTGGTTTATTATTACATTTCACTCAAATGTATCTGGAAAATTGCCAAAAAATGAATCAGTTACATTTACATTTTTGGTGAGTTTTTCTCTTTCAGCCCTGTACTAGATTATGGGGTGCTATAGTTTGAATGTGTCTTCCAAAAGTTCATGTGTTGAAAACTTCATCTCCAATGCAGTAGTGTTGAGAAGACAGACCTTTAGGAGGTGATTCGATTATGAGGGCTCATTTGTTCATTCATGGCTTAATGGGTTATCAAGGGGGAGTGGGTTAGTGATAACAAGAGTGGGTCTGTGATAAAAGGCTGTTTAGCCATCCTTGTGAGCCCCTTACTATGTGATGTCCTGTGCTCCCTCAGGACTCTGCAGAGTCCTCACCAGCTACAAGGCTCTAAACAGATTCAGCCCCTAGATGTTGAACTTCCTGGTCTAAAGAATGGTAAAAAAATATATATATATATATTTCTTTATAAATTACCTAATCTTATTTATTTGGTTATAGCAACAGAAAATGAATTAAGATGCGAGACTCTAGGTATAGGGTTGGAAATGATTCAACAATCAAGAAATTCCTTAAAACAAGATAGAGACTTTCCTAATCATTGATATTGCACAATATATATTTGGTCTTCCTTCCCAGTGTCCTGGCATAGAACTCTAAAATCCTTAAAACATTCAAAGTTATGTGTTATTTTGTATGTTAATGAGTTCAGTGATGGCTGGCAGCCCCAAAATAGCTTCAGGATGGTGGCTTATCACTGGAAACAAGGCAAGACTGGAGAGTTGGGACTTTCAGCCTCACCCTGCCACCAACCGCCAGGTAGGGAAAAAAGTCTGAAGGTTAAGCCGATCACCAATACCCAATGATTTAATCAATCATGTCTATGTAATGAAGCTTCCATAAATCCTTCAAAAGGACAGGGTTCAGTGAGCTTCTGGATAGCCAAACACATGGAAAATTCTTGGAGGGTGGCCTACCTAGGGAGGGCATGGAAACTCTGCCATTTCCCCCGTAACTCATCCTATGCATCTTTTTATCTGTGCTCATATTTTTTGTAATACACTTCGTAATAAATGGACAAACATAAATAGTTCTTCCTTTAATTCTGTGATCCACTCTAGCAAATAAACTGACCCAAGGAGGGCATTTTCAAAGAACCCTGATTTATAGCCCATCAGTCAGAAGCACAGGTGAAAAAAAAAAAAAACAAAACCTGGGGCTTATGATTGGCATCAGAAGTGGGGGACAGTCTTATGGGATTGAGCCCTCAACCTGTGAGATACCATGCTATCTCCAGGTGGAGAGTGTCAGAGTCAAATCGGAGAACACCCAGGTGATGGCTGTGGAAGTGTTGCTTGCTTGGTGTAGGGAAAAACACCCCACACATTTGGTCACAGAAGTCTTCTGTGTTGATTGTTGAGTGAGAGTATAGGAAAATAATTTTGGTTTGTTTATTCCTGTATTTTCAGACAATCCAAACCTTAGCTGATGTTTTCTTTTAAAGTTTAAATAAGATCTGGATTCTGGTTCACAATGGCTGACTAGAGACATCAGGCACCTGTTGTCTCCAGAAAAATGAGGGAAAATTATAGACTATCATGCCTCAAATAGAACATCTAGGAGAGAATACTGGAGTCTGACAAAAAACTTAGGAAATACCTGATGCACAGATGAGAAGGAAACAAGTGGCCAGCTCAGCCGAGATCAGCCAGGAGCCTGGAGGACCATGGTATTGAGGGGAAAGCAAAGATTAAGTGAGACAGCTTCAGTGGGTCACATTTCTACCACAGACGGTTGTAATGTGAACCATGGTAGAGCTCCTCTGGCCACATGAAATCCTGATAATAGCATGGGTGGCGATTTGGAGACCCCATGAGGTTATTGGACCAGGCAAGGAATTTGTTCTGTGTTACTCACCCTCTCCTATGAGACCTAAATGGGTATAGCAGGGTACACTTTTGGAGTACAGCCATCAGGAACAGCATTCTGCTCTGGGAACAACAGCCCTTGTATCTCCCAGTCCCAGGAGCTCTTGCTGACATTACCCAGTGACCACTTGGAGGTCTGTGGCAGCATACCACCGGCTAGAGCCAACGGTGCTGCCAAGTTCCCAGTACTCTAGTCCGCAGGGAGTGCCACGGTCTGGGAAAAGGATAGTGCAGTGCACCAAAAGGCAGCCCGTGGGAAAAAGAAAACCAAAGTATTTGCTTTCTGGAGCCCAAGAACTCCCTGTCTGGGGTTGTGGGAAATGATTCCACCCTTAGCAGCAGCAGAAACTCTGCTCAGCTTTGCAAATGAAGAGTGAAATCCTTCGCCACTGGCAGAGCAGCCTCTGTGCTTAAGCTGTCATATAGACAATATGACTCCTCCCCCCCCCCCCCCCCGCATACCTGCTCCTACTGCCACCAAAGGCTAGAGTGGGTGAGCTGGAGAGCCACCTGTCTGAGGTAGTGAGTAAAACTACAACCTAATGGGCAGCATGGTCTCTGTGCTGAGACTTCCGTGCTAAGGCACAGCGTCTCTCCCCTTCTCTGTGGTGCTGTGTTGTTGCTTCTACAGAGGGCAGAAAAGCCTGACAATAGTGTATGGGGAGCTGTTGGGGGAGATTCCATACCACAGCTACTGTTAACACCAGCCCATACTACTCAAGACCCAGAGGGTGCTCCTACCACTACTACTGCCATCACCCACACCATGCCAGCTGCCTGGAGACCCAAGAACGCACTCATCTGCCCAGCCCACTGCTACCACTACTGGCGTTTGTGCAAGGCACCTGGAGGCTCAAGAATCATCCCACTGGTAGCTACCAACACAAGTGCCAGTGTACACCACTCTGGGGCACAAAGACAGGTATGGTGAGATTACCACTGCCACTCTTGGGACCTGAGACTGGCCCACCTGGCTCTCCGGGCCTCAACACAACTTCACCACAGCCTACACTAATAGCCACACACTAACCCTCTGAGTAAATCACCAAAAGCACTAATACTGTTAGTTAAATAAATCATGCAGAGAATAGACTGCTGCATGCATCCAGAATCAAAGCCAAAATGTCCTACTCAACTAACATCACAGATATATCTTCAGGAAAAAGTCCTTTCCTGCTAAAGTAAATTCAGAAATAGGAGATGTGATTGTTACACCAGACAGGCAGATGTCAATGTAAGAGCACAGGAAACATGAAAAAAGCAAGGAAATATGACACCTTCAAAGAAACACAGTAATTCTCTAGCAATAAATCTTAATCAAAAAGAAAATTTTAAAATTCCCAATAAAGAATTCAGAATATTGATTTTAAAGAAGCTTAGTGAGATACAAAATAATTCTGAAAAAAAAAATACAAAAAAATTGGGGATATGAAGGAGAAATTTACTGAAGTGACAATTTAAGAAAAAGAAAAACTGAATAGTTTCTAGAACTGAAGAATTCATTGACAGAAATGCAAAATACATTTGAGAGCTTCAACAATACACTAGCCCACGTAGAAGAAAGTATTTTGGAACTTGAAGACACGTATTTTAAAACAACCCAGATGGACAAAAAATAAAGAAAATGGTGAAAAAGTATGAGCAAAGCCTTCATGACAAGTTGGACAATATACAGTATCTGAATATACAAATTATCAATATCTCTGAAAATAGAAAATGTAAGGATTAGAAAATATATTTAATAAAATAATAGATGAAAACTTCTTACTTTTGGCAAGAGAATTAGACATTCAGATATAGAAGTTTCAACAATCCCCAGGTAGATACAATGAAAAAGGTTTTCTCCATAGCATGTTATACTCAGAATCCCTAAAGTCAAAGATAAAATGTGAGTCTTCAAGACAACATGAAAAAGTGCTTAGTCACCTATGAAGAAAACCCCATCAGACTAACCACAGATTTCTCAGCAGAAACCTTACAGGCCAGAATAAAATGGCATGATACATTCAAAGTATTGAAAGAAAACAACTAGCAACCAAGGATGCTATCTCCAGCAAATTATCCTTCCTCAATGAAGGAGAAATAGTCTTCTGGACAAGCAAATGCTAAGGAAATTTGTTACCAATAGACTGACCCTACATGAACTGCTTAAGGAGTCCTACATTGGAAGCAAAAGGATGACATCTACCATCATGAAAACACAAGTATAAAACTCACTGATGAAGCAATAACACAAAGGAGGATGAGAAAAGGCTCAAACAGTACCAATACCAAAATCCACCAGACCACAATGACAGTAAGATATAAAGATACTTGCATATGCATGTTTACAGTGGCACAATTTGCACTGCAAAAATACAGAAACAGCCCAAATGCCCATCAATCAATGAATGGAAAAATGAAATGTGATATATGGGTAGTATTTTTATAACAGTGTGAAAATTAACACACATTCAATCCAGCAATCTCATTACTGAGTATTGACCCAAAGGAAAACAAATCAATATATTAAAGGTATACTCCACTTCCATGTTTATTGCAGCACTCTTCCAAAAGCAAAGATATGGAAACAGCCTAAATGTTCATCAATGAATGAATGGATAAAATGTATATATACACAATGGAATATTATTCAGCCTTTACAAGAAAGGAAATTATGTTATTTGCAGCAACATGCAGGAACTGGTGGTCATTATCTTAAGTGAAATGAGCCAGGTCCAAAAACAAAAATATCACGTTCTCATTTATATGTGGGCACTGAAAACTTGATCACATGTAGGTAAAGAGTGGAAAGATAGTGGACAGGATGACTGGGAGGTGGGAGCATGAAGAGTTAAAGGGTACAAACTTATGTAAGAAAGAACACATAAATTCAATATTTAATAGCAGAATAGGGTGGCTATACTTAATAAAAATGTATTGTACTCAGGTGATGGACAGCCTAAATACTCTCAATTTATCATTACAAGTTATACACACAACAAAATTTCACATGTACCCCATAAGATTGTACAAATAAAAGATCCATTTAATAGTTTATAGTTTCCATATTTCATTTTACAACCTTATGCCATTTGATTTTCACAATCAATTTATATGGTATGCATGCCTTGGGCTGGTGATGTTTCCCCCATTTTTTAGAGTAGGAAACTGAGTTGATGGTGGCAAGAGAAGTCACAGTAGGTTAGAAAATAGCTTATTGAGATTTAAATTCAAGTTCTGTAATTCAAGCCTAGGGTTCATTTCTACTCTGCCATGAAGCCTAACTGGGTTCCTGAATTCTCAGATGTATTGTGTTTGGTTTGTTCTGAGAACAAATGAGTCCAGTTCAGTGAATAACAACTGAATGCTAGGCATTTTCATGGCAGATACCAACCTTACTTCCAAAAGTACTCATAAATGTTCCTTTCTAGGCCACAATCAAAGCAGTTTATCTTTTTATGTCTAACTTCTGGTGTTTTTTTAAATAGTAGTGATTTAGGGGAGATCGTATTTAGGTTTAAAAATCTGAAGTTTTCATCTCAAGGGCACTGTTGATCATGTGTGTGGTGGTAGAATTCTGACCACTGTCTTGTGTTTTCAGATCAGGTTTGTATGGCTCCTGAAGGGCAGGGACCTCTTCAGAAGCAGGCCTTGGTCATCTACTTCCTCATGCTCTTGGTCTCCCCTTTTACATCCTTTCCCAGCTTCCATGGCACCCAGTCCCTTGATCTTTGTGATTTCTCTCTCTCCCCTTCCCTTCCCATCCCCCTTTCCCTCCTCCCCCTCCCC
>NW_016107585.1:467584-474190 GCF_001604975.1 Cebus imitator
CCCTCTTCTCCTCCTCCCCCTCTTCTCCTCCTCCCCTCCTCCTTCACTGCTGCTGCTTCTCCTCCTTCTCCTCCTTCACTATTGAAGCAGGAATAAGCAGGAATAACCTTCACTGAATGACTAGAGAACATCTCTGGACTGTTATATAGGCCCTCCTCTCCAATTGCTTGATTTGAGAGCCATAGATATCTGTTCTTCTGTTTTTAGGGCAGTTTGAGAGGCAGGGGGCTCAGTAGGCATGAGAATTTCTCTGTGTTTGCTAGCAGAAGTACATGTAGTCAGCATCATGGGGTCTGCCCTCCCTGGACCAGTCTTTTTAGATGTTCTCACATGCATGCAATCCTTACCACTAGCAGAACATGCCTCAGCCAGTGACTAATTGAATCTCATTTGCTTTGTCACTTGCTGGTTGATTGCAGTCTTTCCCTTGAATTTAAGACAGATTCTGGCCAAATAGCTCTTTAGAAATTGGGGGATTTGGGGCATTTTAAGAGAATTAGGCTGGGGGGCTTATTTTAAGAGAATTAGGTTCTGGGTCTACACAGGGTTGGAGACCTGACATTCTTCCCATTTTTCATCTCTACAGATCTGACAACATAATAGTCAATTAAGTGACCAACCAGGCTTTCTGCTTTATCAGGCATTGTTTCCATCACTGAAGGACTTAGCAGACTGAACAATTTGTGTGTTTGGGGTAAACATTTCAGAAATGAATGCGCCCAACGATCTGAGTTTATATTCAGAAATAAAATTATAGTTAAATATAGAAACAATTGCTTGCCTCTATGCCGAAGATGTTAATGAATTTTTTAGAGATGAGCACCATCATTTTCTATATTCCAGTGATGTTCAAGATTCATGGTTTATAGATCCCTGCATCATTTGTGATGGGCACAGAAGCCTGGATGACTGATGGCTGGTTTATTGGAAGCCAAGCTCTTAGACATTATGTGCAAATTTAGGAGTCACTGTGGTTATAATTTCAATTGTCATACGTTACCTAGAATGGACTGAGTCCAATATTTTTATTACTAACTTCTTTCAATTAACTTTGCTTTATCTTAGTGGGCAAACATGTCTTATTGTCACTCAGTGTCTGAAGGCAATTAACCAACTGACATAACATTTTAAAAAAGTTCAAAGATAAAGCACATTTGCTCAGGAAAGAAATACTTGGTGATTTTCTCTTCTTAATTAATTTCCCAGCCATCAACACCAGCCTCTAGCTTTTGTCTGGCCACTTTCCTTTTTCACCAAGTTGCCATTTCTTCAGCCTTGTAAACACAGGAAGCTGCTGAATTGATCTAAACCATACTTTGATAAAGAAATGTAAGCAGCTGCATCCTGAGCATCTGTTGCTTTCTGGAAATGTGTCAAGGTTCCTTTCCCTACACAGGGGCAACCAGGGGTCAACAGAGGGAAATGCTGAGAGCAGCTCCAGAGTGAATTTGTGAATAATCTCGGTGTTTTCTCAAGCACCAGCCTATTGTTGCTTCCTCTCTATGCATGTAGTCCAGTGTATATTGCTCATTTCACAGGGACAACAGGCCATGACTCGTGTTATGAGGAAGGTTCTGTACAAAGTGTTATATAAACAAAGTAGATGGAGCCATAAACTGCTGGAGGAGCAAGAAAAGATTTCACATTGGACTTGGGTACTGCAGGATGTGTAGGAGTCCTCTAAGCACAGGCAAGCAGCGAGCATGCACAGAGAGGAACATCATGTGCAAAGACAAGGTGGCAGGAAGGGGCCTGATGTGTTCACAGAAAGGAGAAGTTTGGTGTTATTGTCGAGTAGGGGATACATGGTAGAGATTTTAAGGACAGGAAGGAAAAGGAAGGGAAAAAAATCCATAAGGCTATGAAAAGGGCTTGTGCTGTGTTAAGAAGTTTGGAAGGCTTATTCAATCTATAATTTATAGTGCAGGATGGAATTATTATTTGATTAGGAGGTGGAGAAAAGACTGTGGCAAATGTATATTCAGAGGTGCTTTCCCCAATAAAGCAGAAAGGGTAGAGAGCCTTGGCAGCAGAACACCTTGGAGATGACAGATTTTCATGGATCCCTTCTGTTCAGCAAGTCAGAAAAAAAATGGGAAATCAGGGTTAAAAAAATCCCATTTCAGTTCCATAGAACGCATACAAGACAACAATTCTGTTTTAAAGGCTATGGGGATAGCAGCTGAGCACATCAACTTGTGTTTGCTGCAGAAGTGAGAAAGGGATTTGACCAAACCCCAAGCAGACTAAAAGCAAACCTGGGCAAAGAAAATCCACATTCAATTTCTTCTTCTTCTTCTTCTTCTTTTTTTTTTTTGAGGGCACCCTGTTTTTTAATTTTAATTTTTTTATTTTGCTTTCAGTTTTGGGATATATGTGTAGAATGTGCAAATTTATTATGTGTGCATATATAGGCTACGGTGGTTTGCTGCACCTCTCAACCGTCACCTAGGTTTTAAGGCCTGCATGCATTAGGTATTTGTTCTAATGCTCTCCCTCCCTTTGCCCCCAACCCCCACACAGACCCTGGTATGCGTTGTTCCCCTCCCTGTGTCCATGTTTTCTCATTGTTCAACTCCCACTTATGAGGGAAAACATGGTGTTCTGTTCCTGCATTAGCTTGCTGAGAATGATGGCATCTAGCTTCATCCATGGCCCTGCAAAGGACATGATTTCACTCCTTTTAATGGCTGCATAATATTCCATGGTGTATATGCACCACATTTTCTATGTCTAGTCTCTCATTGATTGGCATTTGGATTGGTTCCATGTCTTTGCTATTATAAATAGTGCTGCAGCAAACATATGTATGTATGTGTCTTTATAGCAGAATGATTTATAATCCTTTGGGTATATACCCAGTAATGGGATTGCTGGGTCAAATGATATTTCTGGTTCTAGATCCTTGAGGAATCGCCACTCTGTCTTCCACAATTGTTGAACTAGTTACATTCCCATTAAGAGTGTAAAAGTATAGAATTGGAAGTTCTGGCTAGGGCAATCGGGCAAGAGAAAGAGAAACGAGAGGAAGTCAAATTGTCTCTGTTTGCAGATGACGTGATTTTATATTTAAAAAACACAATCGATTTCTATAGGAAAATTCTAGGTCGGGCTCTAGGAACCAGAAGAAAGTTCAGAATATCATTTGGGGGTCTTTAGTAGTTAGTCTCACTCTGTAGCCCAGGCTGGACTGCAGTGGCATGATGTCGGCTCATGCAACCGCCATCTCCTGGGTTCAAGCAATTCTCCTGCATCAGCTTCCCAAGTAGCTGGGACTATAGGCATGTGCCACCATGCCCAGCTAATTTTTGTATTTTTAGCAAAGATAGGGTTACACCATGTTGGCCAGGCTGGTCTCAAACTCCTGACTTCAAATGATCCTCCTGCCTCAGCCTCCAAAAGTGCTGGGACTGTGACTGCTTTAGGTGAATGAAAAGTTTGGTATTTTCATGCACGGGGCTGGAGTGGGTTAGGGTTTGACTTTGCAATGTTGCAGAGCTGTGCCAGATTCTGAGACATGTCAGAGCTAGCGAACCCTTGCCTCGACCTTGTTCTTGACCTGGAGTCTGGTCATACATTTGCCCACCCTCTGCTTCAGCAAAGCATGTGGCCCTTCCTTCCAGGGCTGCCAGATTTAGCAAAGAAAAACACAGTATTCCTAACTAAACTTGGATTTCAGATAAACAAATTGGGACATATATTAAAAAATTATTGGCTGGGTGCAGTGGCTCACGCCTGTAATCCTAGCACTTTGAGAGGCTGAAGTGGACAGATCACTTCAGGTCAACAGTTCAAGACCAGCCTGGCCAACATGGTGAAACTCTGTCTCTACCAAAAATATAAAAAATTAGCTGGGTGTGGTGATACACACCTGTAATTCCAGCTACTGGGGAGGCTAAGGCAGGAGAATTCTCGAACCCAGGAGACAGAGGTCACAGTGAGCTGAGATAACGCCACTGTATTCTACCCTGGGCTATAGAGTGAGACTGTCTTATTTATGTGAAATTAAGTTTGAAATCTGTGTTTTAACTGGCAACCCTGCTCTTTCACTTGCTCACACTTTTTCCTAACACTTGTCTTCATTTCCTTCCGTTCTCAGACTCTTGTAAACATATTTGAAGGTTTTTGGTTCACTTGCCGATATTTGGGCTGGCACTAACTTGAAAAATTCTAACATCTAATGAGGTAGGATATTGCTCAGTAAACATTAACACTTCTTCACAGTATAGTCTCTTTTGTCTCAGGTCATACGGAAGCTTTTATGTAATTTCGAATTTTGTCATGAAATTTCTGCTAAAGCCTGTCCTCAGAATGCACACTCTTGGTTAACAGAATGATCGTTACACATGTGTAAAGTTTAGCTAAGGAAATTGACATCTATTTAAAATTATATATATTTTAATGTCAAATGGTTTGGAAAAATTTCTCCAAAATGTTAGCAGTGATTACTTCTGGGTAATAAGATTTTTAAAGGCGATATTTAGTTTTTTATCTTGTTCTAGATTTTTGAAGTGTTAACATGAGAATAAAACATTTCATAATAAATAAAGATACTTTCATTTAAAAAAATTTGTATTTCAACATGACACATTTCAAAAGTCTTGCTAGTAGCTTTTAAACTTGATTGTGCAACAGAATCACGTGAGGGGCTCTTAAAAATTATGAACTTCTTCCTGGGTTTTAGCTCTTAGCTAATGAATCAGAATCTCTATCACTAGAGCCAGGAGTCAGTAGTTGGGAATAGCTTCCCAGGTGGTTCTGATGGAGTCTGAGTGGCATCTGCCCTTGGACTGTGATTCAGAAGCTAGAGACTTAGAAACAAACAACACGTGCAGTTTTAGATTTCCCAGGTGTGGAGAGAAGCTTCCTCTCTCTACTGACATGTGTGTCATAGCCATAATGAGCATAAATAACTATCTTTCTAAAGTTACCTGCTGCCACATAAAGTTTCTCATTGCCATGGAACTTTTAGTTGGACTGTTCTGTTTATTTTGACAAGAGTTGCTAAAGTATTTTAAAAGGAACACTTGGAATCTGTGATGGAAGAGCTTCAGGCCTCATCATCCCAGCAGAGGGCAGCAGCCCTGGGGTCTGCAGAGAAATTGCCTTGGACCATCCTCAGGCCTAGCATGGAAATTGGATCTTTCCTTTTTCTAGCCAACCCAGGAGCAAGGCAGGAGATGAGACAAGCAAGTTGAAATCATCCTGGGTGACAAGGAGGCTGAAGCCTTAGGGATCTGCTGTGATGTCATCCATTCTTAAGAAGTTATGTTTAAACATTAGCAGATGTCTTCTGAATACAGCATTTAATGCAATGAAACAGAAGCAGGAGGAAAGAATAGGGTTAAAGGATTCAGTAGGATGGTCAGGTAGCCATAAGGCAGTTTGCATTCTTTCAATTCTAAGCATAGCATTTTTAAAAATTTACTTCTATTGTTGGGTCTTGACTGCATATGAAAATAAGGGTCCAGTAACTGAGGGGAAGCTGATTCATCCCTGCAGCCTCACACATAGAGGCAGGGGGCATAGCCCTGCAACATTTGCTCCCTGCTGGTGCTGCTCATTATCTTTTAGGGGAGGGAACAGGATAGTTGGAGGAATAGACATCCCTGTGGCCAAAACCACATGGGGACAAATGTCCTTATCATTCAGTTTCACTTATCTGATCCCCAACATGTGTTTTTTTTTTTTTTTTTTTTTTTCTTTTATTTATTTTTTTGTATTTTAGGTTTTGGGGTACATGTGAAGAACATGCAAAATTGTTGCATAGGAACACACATGGCAGTGTGATTTTTTTCCAGTTGCAAATCCTCAGGCTTATCTGGCAGATTTAAGTTAAGAAAAACCAAAACTTATTAATTTATTTCTGGAGTTTCAAGGGACTGTTTAATTATCATAGCGCTGAATGTAACAGCCAGGCTGAAACTTACATCCTGTCCATCCATCCTTCCATCCATCCTTCCATCCATCCATCCTTCCTTCCTTCCATCCAATAACACCATGCTAGACACTAGGTAGGTAGGGATGATGAACAAGAAGAGATTCCCCCTTAAAATTTTTTTCCAGCTTAGCAGGGAAGATATTTCTATATAAATTATGATAAAACATTCTAAATGCTAATAAATAAGACAATTTTGAAATGGCTTTATTAGATATAGTATAGCTGTTAACAGCAATACTATAGGGTCAGATTGCTAGGTTCAAGTCCTATCTCTTTCATACACCTTCTGTGTAAACCTGGGCAAAATATTAATCTTTCTATGCCCCAGTTCCTCATTTATAAAAGAAGGATAAGTGTGGTATCTATTCATAAGTTTCTTAGGAAATTTAAATTAATTTATTTGAAAAACTCAGAAATCACAGCCTGAAAGACAAAAATATAATTAAACAGGGAGTTTGCCAAACAGTTCTAACTTCTGCCCAATGTCATTCTCGAATATTTTCTCTGCCTTTTACCTCCATCCTTCCACATAGCACCTGGAACAACATGAAAATAATGATAGGTGAACTGGCTATAAGAAAGGAATCTCCTGTGAAAGAAAATTACCAAGTTTTCTCGGGAATAGTGTTTTTCTTTTAGGGTCATGTACTCCTTTGAGTATTCAT
>NW_016107585.1:475635-538962 GCF_001604975.1 Cebus imitator
GGTTTTGCCTAGATTTTCTTCTGGGGTTTTTATGGTGTTAGGTCTTATGTTTAAGTCTTTAATCCATCTGGAGTTAATTTTAGTGTAAGGTGTGAGGAAGGGGTCCAGTTTCTGCTTTCTGCACATGGCTAGGCCTGGCTAATTTTGTATTTTTAGTAGAGATGGTTTCTCCATGTTGGTCAGCTGGTCTCGAATTGCTGACCTCAGGTAATCCACCTGCCTCGGCCTCCCAAAGTGTTGGGATTATAGGTGTGAGCCACTGCACCCAGCCTCATTCACTGATTTAATAATTACTTAGTGAGTACCTGCTCTGTGCTAAACATTATTCTAGGTTCTAAGAAAAAAGCAAAGATTGTTGCCCTTGTGGAGCTAATATTCTGAGAGGCAGGAAATAGACAAGGAAAAACCATGATACAGAAGTCAATTATCTAATATGCAGGAGGCAACATGTTTTAGAAAATCAAAAAGTAGGAGAGATGGAGTCAGAAGTGCTGGTGGATGCGGTCGGGTGGGGTGTAATTTAAAATAGGGTGGCCAGGGTAGAACTCACTGAGAAGGTAACATTAGAGCAAGGATGTAAAGAAGGTAAGGGAATTGGCTGTACACGTATCTGAGGGAAGAGTGTTTGAAGCCTGGGAGGTACTAGGGCAAAGGACCCAAGGCAGGGAACACCTGGGTGTTGCAAGGTCAGGTGGCTGGGGTAGAGTGAGGCAGGACATGGTAGAAGATGAGCACAGACTACCTAGGAAAGCCATCATCCTTTCTTTGGTAGCAATGATTTCCAAGCTTCAGCATGCATCAGAGCTTATTAAAACACAGGCTGTCATGGTCTGATCCTAGAGTTTCTAACATTCCTGACAAATTCCCAGGTGATACTGATGTTGCTGGTTATGAGGCCACACATTGAGAACCTCTTATCTAACACACAGTTACATGGTGGTACATGTGTTTTGATGGTTTTCCAGGGACCCCAAAGTCTATCCGGGACTGCAGTTTAGGAATCCTCTAGCAAAAAGCATGATATTTGACCTGTAACTCAGGTTAGGCTAGAAAAATTCCTGATAATGTTCCTGATTTAACTTCTTAACCACAATGGTGGCTCTTTAGCCCTGCTATATGTATGTTTTATTCTACTCATTGAATAAGAATTTGTGGAGTACTTGGTTACAAACACAAATTTGAGCTTCTTGAAATATAACGTTAAGAAGCACTAACAGCCTTTCCACAGGGCACATAATTGGCTTGACTTATACCTTCTAAAATAGCACATGACTCTGTCCATGTCTCAAGAGGGGAAGATTAAAGACCTGGAGTTCCACAGTGTATCCTCATCAGGATGGTACCCATAAATTGAGAAGGAGGGGGCAAGAAATACCTTAGACTTCTAAATAACAAAAGGGTTTTTTGACTGTTTTTAAAGAGAAGCTGAAGCAGCACTCAAATAACCAAAATGACCTGGCAAGGAGTTTTTGTTGTGAAGAGACAGTGAAGAGAATATTAAGTGAAAACAGGGAAATGTGACAGCTAGAATCAGATAGCTTAATCAGTACAAGATGAGGTCTGAATTATGTGCAACCTACTTTGTATTTACTTGGTTTTGCAAATTAGATTGGAGTTTGATCTATAGGCTGGACATGAGCAATTGTACATTACTGGGATACCTCAGAGAAGAAGTACTCAGTGAGAGAATAAAGAGTCAATTGTCATATTAAGAATGCAAATGATGAGGACACAGAAGTGCTCCAATGGGCAAGAGAGGAAACCCGGCAGTGATTAAACACATCCACAAAGCTAATGTAATCATTGCCTTATGACACTTACTGTTCCTACCATGGAGAGGGCTAAGCAGCCAAAAGATTCACTGACTCAATAATACTGATTTCCAAAGATGACTAACTAAGGCATATCCGGCCTTAGAGGGACTTAAATTATAAAGCAGTGGCTCATATTTTGAAGCAGTTGCCATGTCATTTTCAGACACATGTTTCTCTTCATTTTTCTGTGCTTTCTTATGCTCTGGGTTTGGCGACAGTGCCCCTTTTCCAGTTGAAGTTAAGGTGACTATATACTATCCATTTCAATTAAACCTACATCTCAAATAAATGTCTACAGTGTTTAGCTGATACTCTACTTATCAAAATAAATAGTGGAGCACTACTTTTAAAATAGAATTGTCTTTTGTAAAGGTATAATCATAGGAGTATAATTTTCTAGTTAAAGCAATATTTAATAAATTGGGCTGTTTTGTGGTTCTCAAATATTCACCAACAGGAAGTCAGATTGGTGACAGGGAAAAGCTGCTACACTTGGTACTGTGACATGTGAGTTAGAGTCTTTGCTGGGTTTCATGATTATATTGCCTTAGAAAAGTCACATACCCTAGAAAATCTGTACAATGATTGCAGTGAAGGGGTTGTTGGAAGGTCAAGTGTGTAGACTGTATAAATTTAATTTTAAATCCTAAAGTGTGGTACAAATCTTTGATATTAGTATTATCTATATTTGAAAATTGAAATTTAATAGACTGCCAATACTACAGTGTTTTAAATGTGCAATAGCATTATATTTAAAATGCTTTCTGTCAGCTTCATAAAAAGAAAAAAAAGAGACCTATATGAATATATTGTTTATAGAATAATTTTATTCTCTTGCTAGAGGATGTGAAAGCTTTTAAATAAATGAACTATATATATATATATCAACAAAACATTGTATTAAGAGTAAAATTGAGTTAACCAGTTGGACATTCTGCTTATTGATTAAAATTGAATATAGGCCCTTGTATCAGAAAAGAACAGTTACCAACTATATTAATTAACACCAATTTGGATTTAGTGAATTAATTTCTATGAGTTACGAATAATGCATATTTTTAAGTATGTGTATATGTATACACACACACACACACACACACACATTTCAACTGTGTGTCTTATATTTATAAGCATACCTCAGGGATATTGAGAATTTGGTTCCAAACCACTGCAATAAAAGAAATAGCACAATTAAGCTAATTGTATACATTGTTTTTGGTTTCCCAATGCATATAAAAGTTACATTTACACTATACTGCTGTCTATTAAGCAATAGCATTATATCTAAAAGCAACGTACATACTTTAATTTCAAAATACTTTATTAGAAACATATTCAGGCTGTCTGGCAAAAGGAAAATTATTAAAAAGTACTTTATTACTAAAAAATGCTAACAATCATCTGAGCCTTCAGGGAGTTATAATCTTGTTGCTGTCCTTTGAAGCCTGAAGCTAGGCGCTGACCTCTCTCTAGTTATGAAGGTCCTGATGGCATCCTTTTCTGCTATAAGGCTGTTTCATAGACACTGAAAATCTGTCGTTTAGTACAGCAACCTTCATCAATGCTCTTAGCTAGAGCTTCTGGATCACTTGCTGCAGCTTTTCCATCAGCACGTGCTGCTTCATTTTGCACTTTGATGTTATGGAGATGGCCACTTTCTTCAAACTTCATGAACCAGCCTTTACTAGCTTCAAACTTTTCTGCAGATTCTTTGCTGCTCTCAGCCTTCATAGAACTGAGAAGAGTTAGGATCTTGCTGTGGATTGGGCTTTGGCTTAAGGGAATGTTGAGGCTGGTTTGATCTTCTATCCAGACCCCTCACGCTTTCTCCATATCAGCAATAGGCTGTTTCACTCGTCATTCATATATTCACTGGAGTGGCACTTTAAATTTTTTAAAGAACTTTTCCTTTGTGTTCACAACACCGATAACTCTTTGGCTCAAGAGGCCTAGTTTCCGCCCATCTTGGCTTTCGACATGGCTTTCTCACTAAGCTAAATCGTTTCTAGCTTTTGATTTAAAGTGTGACTCTTCCTTTCACTTGAAAACTTAGAGGCCATTGTAAAGTTAACTGGCCTAATTTCAATATTGTTGTGTCTCATGGAATAGAGAAGCCCAAGGAGAGGCAGAGAATGGGGGAATAGCTGGTCAGTGGAGCAGTCACAACACACACAACATTTATCAATTAAGTTCATTGTTCTACTCAGGCATGGTTTGTAGGTACCTCAAACAATTACAATAGTAACACCAAAGATTGCTGATCACAGTTCATAACAGTTATAATAATGATTTAAAATTTTGAAGTATTGCAAGAATTACCAAAATATGACACAGAGACATGGAATGAACACATGATGTTGGGAAAATGGCATCAATAGATTTGTTTAATGCAGGGCTGCCACAAACCTTCGATTTGTAAAAAATGCAATGTCTGCAAATGCAGTAAAAATCAATAAAGCAAGGTATGCCGATATATTTATATACATTTTACAACATAGCCCTGGCCATCTCAATTTTATTTGTTGATACAGGTAATTCAGACTTATTGTCTCACTTAAGCTAACACATGAGTGAATGAGTGAGAGTACAACTGTTAACAGAACTTTAAATTATGAATTTACAAGTTCTTATTTGGTTACAAGGCAAAATTATCTAGATTAGTGTAGTTAAAACTATTGGCAGGGCGTGGTGGCTCATGCCTATAATCCCAACATTTTGGGAGGCCGAGGCAAGAGGATCACTTGAGTCCAGGAATTCAAGACCAGCCCTAGCAATATAGTAAGACATCATCTCTACTTCAAAAAAAAAAAAAAAAAAAAATATATATATATATATATATATATATATATATATATATATCTCATCAGGCATGGTGGCACTTGCCTGTAGTCCCAGCTACTCAGGAGGTGGGAGGATTGCTTGAGCCCAGGAGACTGAGGCTGTACTGAGCAATGATCGTGCCACTGCACTTCAGCTTAGGCTACAAAGTGAGGCTCTGTCTCAAAAACAAAACAAAAACAGAAAACCCAACAACAAACAAAAAACCAAACAACATAAAAACTGTCTAGATCATAGACTGAATTTTGATTTTGCATCTGGGTTTTGACTTCACAAATAACACTGAAAGTATTTTAAAATATGAGGCCATGTATTATGTAAATATAAATCATTCAGTTTTAATTATACACTAAAATTATTTTTCTAATTGTGAAGTTTTTATATAGGGAAAAGACCCCTCAACTCTTCAGCAACATTTTCTATCAGCTTTATAAAAAGAAAAAAATAAACGAGACCTATATGAATATATTGCTCATAGAATAATTTTTTCATTTTGAGATAATTGGAGATTCACATTAATTGATCTGTATGTTTATCCCTCTGCCACTATCACAATATGCTGATTACTGTAACCTTGAAATCAGGTAGATTTTACTTTTCTTTTAAAAGATTGTTTTAAATACTTGAGTCACTTTCCCTTTCCATATAAATTTTAGACTGCTCTCCCCTCCTCTGGTGAGGGGTGGATAGTCCAGGATTTTCATGTGGTATCCTCTGATATCATAGGGGATGGGGTGGGGGTGCTAGTCACCACTTAGCAAGGGTGAGAAGTACTGCACCTCATTTGGCTTTCTCTAACACCGCCCTGGCATTTGACTCCTAACTTGGTCTTTGTTGGAGTGGGTGGGCATAGTATTAGGCTGAAGGAGGGTTGTTATTGTCTAAAAGTTTTCTCTTACAGGATACCGTTTGCTGTTCTTTTGACTAGGGAGAACAAGCTTTGGTTGAGCTTTTTCTGTGCCCACGCCCATTGGTGCTTTTTGGTTGCCAGCTTCTTTAGCTCCATGTCTGAAGTGTATGAGACAAAAAGAACCTAGGAAGCTCAATACTGTCATTCTGTGGGTCCTGAAGTCCTTAGCCATTCTGCCTTCTTTTCTCTGTTTTATATATACTGCCTAAGATTTCTAGTTGCACTTACAGAGAGGAATAGGGATAATGTATCTATTCCATAGTCTCAGAAGAAGTCTTTTTCCCCAAAATTTTATTATTTATCTATGAGAAAGTGCTATCAACAGTGTTTATTTTCTAATATGACTGGTAAAATGGGGGTAATAAAGATGGGGTGATGCATACACCAAGACAGGTTTTTCAGAGCAGTAGGCTGAAGTTCTAAAAAGAGATACAATTTTTCAGAATGCCCTGCCATGTTTCTCAGAATGTCCAATTGTTCCACAGTCCTGAGAAGTAGCATGGATCATGGAAAGTGCATGGGAAGGACTCCTAGCTTTGACTCTTTCTGCCACTAATTTTGATTCTAGGAAAGACAGCCATCTCTTAGGGAGGTACAACTAATGCTAAACCATTGGCGAAGCCATGTGAGAGCGCTGGACACTTACAACTTCTATCTCAGTTCTCTGAAAAGATGTCTCAAATTCTGCTGGTCTCAGAAAAATGAAAAAGGGTACTGTCTGCTGAGGCAGTGTCTTGATAAAACTGAATTTTCATGAAAGCAAGCATCTTTTTTCTAGTCTCATTTTATTTTTGCTATAAAATATTTGCTATCATTTGTGGGAAATTCTGTATTTCATCCAATAAATATTTTATGAGACATTTCAATCGTCTTGCAAAGAGTTGGTAGTTACTTTGTTCCAGATTGTCTGAAGCAGCCACCTCTCGCTGTCTGCCTTTATCCATGCCTCACGCATGTACTGGCCTCACCTGCTTCTCCCTCCAGTTGAAATAAATTGCTGTCCAGTCCTATGTGAGCTCTAGACTAACCAAAGTTTGAGGCCCTGTGTCTGTGCAGGCTGTGGAAATGCCTGGCACTTAGACATGCTTAATTAATAACCATGACAAAATGGGGTCTTGGATTTTCAGGCTGCTCCCCACAGATGCCTCAAATTAGAATCCTGGTAGAGCCCTCAGGATAAAGTTACTATTTAATAGATGGATGGATGAATACATAGATAGAAGGATAATGTAGGTCTATGTATAATTTATAAATATGGAAATTTTCTGCAAGGGTGGTATATTTAGTCCATAACAGAATCTTAAATGGTTTGAAATGTATAGTAAGTTAGAGCATGTGCCTACAATATCCTGAAAATAAGCCGGTTTCTATTATTTTGACAAGCTGGTTTATGGCTATATTTCTGAAATCTGAACACAAGTTATTTTGAAGATAAGAAGTATGTGGGGGAGAAAACTGCAATAATTTCTATTTTTAAAATATTTTTCCCTTCTCCATTTTCTGTGTCCTTTGCTTCCTCTACTGATCTAATTTCCAAGGTTAATGTTTAAAAAATAAAAAAAGAGGAAAACTCAATACTGTCAACATCTGTATTTATTACAAAATGTGCCTCTTAAACAAAATAGAAGGTACGGAATTGTGAACTCAATTCTTAAGGTATCCAGATTAGATTTATTTCCTTTCTTGAAAATGCAGGTCAAAGTCCACTTTTGCCAAGCAATCTTCCTAGATCATTTTGAGCTAAGACCTTGCCACACTGCAGTTATTCCTTCCTCTCAGCTCCTTAGTTTTACCACCACCCAGGTGATATTTTTCATCGCCTATCTGGGCAGTCTGCCCTTGGTGTTCGTGTCTTATTTCCCTGCTAGGTTGTGAGCAGCGAGAGTCCAGACACATTTCAGCTTTCTCAAATGTCTTCATATAGGAGTACCCCAAAATATTTTTTCAATAAATTTATAAACAATTTACTAGGAGAATCAGCTCTGAAAATTACACTGAGTCTTTTAGGCATATTATGCTGTAAGTGGATTTTGACTCTTCTGCCCAGACTTTATATTCATGAATCGTTTAAATTCATTACCCCTCACCTACCAATTAATAGAAGGAATTAATTGAGGACCATAAAAATCTCTTAAATTAGAAAGTAAATCCAGTATTCTGGATTATTTTCAATACTTACAACCACAAAACCTATTTATATTACATTGCATCTATTCAGAAATAAGACTCCATTCAAAGATACATTTAGCTTTTTTAACCCTCTATTTGGCATTGTGATACTAAAATAATAAAATACTTTATTTCATATTCCTGACTCCATTTATACAGCGATTAGAGTACACAGCTAGCTATGGCATAATGCAAAATGGATGAATTATGTAGATCAGTGCTGTCCAGTGGAAACTGAGGTAGACAACCCCCCCACCAAAATGTCCATATCCTAATCCCTGAAACCTGTGAATATGCTATTTCACATGGCAAAGGGAATTTGTAGATATGATTAAGGATCGTGAGATGGGGAGATTATCCTGGATTATTTGGGTGGATACAAGGTAATCTCCAGGGTCCTTAGGAAGGAAGAATTAGAGTAAGAGAAGGATATATGGTAACAGAAGTAGGGGAGGGAGACAGACAGACACACACACACACACACACACACACACACACACACACAGAGAGAAAGAGAGAGAGAGAGAGAGAGAGAGAGAGAGAGAGAGAGAGAGAGACTTGAAGATAATATGCTGCTGACTTTGAATACGGAAAGAGGGGCCATAGCCAAAGAATAAAGGCGGCCTCTGAAAGTTGGAAAAGGTAAGGAAACAGTCTTTCTTAGTTCCCTGCTAGATCTTGATGTTAGGATTTCGGATTTCTAGAACTAATTGTACGATAGTGAATTTGTGTTGCTTTAAAATACTGATTGTGTAGTAATTTGTTACAGCAGCAATAGGAAACTAATAGAGAAACAAATTTTGAGCCACAAATATGACCCAACATGTAGAATTTTAAACTTTCTAGTAGTCACAGTAAACAAAGTATAAAGTGACATAAATTTAATAAATTTTGTTTAACCCAAGATGCCCATAATATTATTATTTCAACATGTAGTCAGATTTAAAAATGGCTTATTTTATATACCCTTTTCTTAGGTAAATCTTCAAAATTCAGTGTCTACTTTACAGTTATAGTGCCTCGCAATCTGGCTTAGCCACATTTTAAGTGCACAATTGCCATGTGTGGCTGGCGGCTACTGTATTGGATAGCTCAAACGCAGATTATTCGAGTATAACCCATTTTGCCCAATCTTTTAAGACCTTGTCACTCAAAATGAGGTTCATCAGCAGCAACATTGTTACCTGTGAGTTCATTCGTTAAGGTTGCAGCACTTCCTCTGTCTCTCAATCTACGAGCAGAATTTTCATTTTAACAAGGATGCTGGCAGTGATTCAAATGCCCATTAAACGCTGAGAAGCGCTGCTCTAGATAGTGAATAAAACTTTTTTTTTTTTTGCTTGTATTATCCATATAAAAAGTTACTTAAGTATTTTGTTTCAATCACCTCTTTCTCAAATGATCAGTACTTTCTGGTGATAGCTTTGAAAAATGTTAAGGACTGCTGGGGAAATCCAGGATTTTCTGTGGAGAATTCTGCATTTTATCTGTTCCTTTACAGTGAAGGACTGTGAGTGCTGTAATCACCTGCAAAGGGATTAAATTTGGTCTCCCTTCTAGCTGCCTTCAAGGCAAAATGGTGAATGAGTCCATTCAAAAAGTGCTATCACCCACTGAACAGACCTACAGCCATGCATGAGAACAAATTGCCTGCAGATTTTCCATAATGGTGTGGACAGGTAGTCCATGGCAAATCTGTGATAAAGTAGCATCGCTCCCACCCTGCTATTCATTCATACACATAAAAAGGAATTGTCAATGATGTGAAGGCTAAGGTAGTTACACTTTGTCTAAGTTCCTAACAGTAACCAGCATCTTTTCTCTGGAATTTTGTGATAGTCACACTTTGAGACGGATCACTTATCAGCAAAATGAACACAATACATTTCGGTGCTCAGAAAATGTTAGTTACTTGACAAAATTAATACCATTTAAAACCTCAGATGAACTTCAGCAACTGTGCAAGATAAAGTGCAGAGTGTAAATTCCATAAGGCCCCCACTTCATCTTTGCTTGTAATTTGTCTTCTTGTTTTGTTTTGTTTTTTTCCTTCTTTGGTTCAAGGGAGGATTTGACAAGTGAATCTTTAGCTAAAAGTAGGGAAGAGCAAATTCCTAACATTTTTTTAATACCTGAAAAGTACCTTAGGATCATGAAAATTAGGTTCTTTAATGATCTAACCAAGACAATGGAAAAGCCATTTAAATATTTTAACAAAAAATACACTGCTTTTGGCAATACTGCAGTCTAGATTTTATATGCGTAACTTTAAGCAACAGATCACTTAGATATGTTGAAAAAATGCAAGAAATATCTTCTCAAATATAAGGAATGTAAGGGAAATACAAAGGCAGAACCAAAATATAAGTAGTAAGTGGACAGAGGCAGCTGCTCTCAGGATATTTGCCTATCTTAGTAAATGTGTGTGTTTCAACAGATGTAGGAGGTGGGCATAAACTGGGGAGTTGAAACTGGGACCTCTTCATAAAACCAGGATCATGGGAGAGTCACATTTCAATGAAAGGGTAGACTAAAACTTCTGTCTATAATCAAATGGTGCTAGCAAAGCTGATAATGGAAATATGAGATGGAGAAAATACAGAGAATGGGGAAAATGATCATTCAAAAAGATAGTGACTGAAATTTTGCAGAATTGATAAACTATTAGAGACTCAGAATTAAGAAGCACAACAAATCCCAAGCACATAAAGAACAATAAATCCATATGTAGACACATTAAAGGGTAACCGAGTAACACAAAAGACAAAAGATCAACCGAGCAACCAGAGAGAAAAGATGGATTATTTCAAAGGAATAACAATTAGATTGATAGCAGAATTCTCTATGGTAAACATAGGAGTCAGAAGACTGTGTTCAGAATGCTAAGAGAAAATTTCTTTTATTAGTCAGTAAATATGGCATAATAGTCTTTTAAAAATTTTTAGTTGATATGTAAGACTTGTACATGCTTATGGGATATGAAGTGATATTTCAAAATATGCATATGATGTGTAATAATCAAATCAGGATAATTAGTATATCCATCACCTCAAACATTTATCATTTCATGTTACAAACATTCAAAACTCTTTCTTCTTGCTTTTTGAAAATATACAGTACGTTTTATGGCAAAAACATCAGTAAGTTGACCATAGTCAATTACTGAATGAAGTTCCAAAGGTTATACTTTCTGAAAATTAAACTGAGCCTAGAACAAATTGAGGTATGAGAAAGACTAATGAACAGTAATTAGAATACATAAGGTGAAATATAAGCAAATACTAATTTCACAAATCAATAACAATGATATTAACAACTAATTGTGGTGGGGAAAAGTGGGAAAATATTGGAAATCAATAAAGTGAAAAGGAAAGAGGGATGATCACAGTTTTTAGGAGTGTAGAATTACTGATCAACTTTGACTTTAAACATTTTAAAGGTCATTAAAAAAAGAAACAGTGGCTAGGCACAGTGGATCATGCCTGTAATCCCAGCACTTTGGGAGGCTGAGGTGGGAGGATCACTTGAGGCCAAGAGTTTCAGAATAGCCTGGGAAACAGCAAGACCCTGTCTGTACAAAAAGTTTTAAAAAATTACCCAAGCATGTTGGCACACATGGGTAGTCCCAGCTATTTGGGAGGTTGAAGTAGGAGGATCACTTGAGCCTGGGAAGTTGAGGCTGCAGTGAGCCATGATTGTGCCACTGTACTCCAGCCTGGGTGACAGAGTAAAACCCCATCTCAAAAAAGATAATAAAGAGACAATATGTAATTTCAAAGTAAGCAAGTAGAGAAAAAGAAAAAAATAGAATAAAAATAACTCAATCAAAATGCTGAGAAAAGAAGTGGAAATAAAAGCATAGAAACTTTCAGGGAAACTAGCACAAAATAATATGGTAGTACTCTAATAAAAATTATAACAAATCTACGTGGTCTAAACTGCTAGCAAAAGACACTGTCACTGAGTTACAAGAAACCCCCATCTAGTCTGCTTATGAAGGAGACATCTAAAACACAGGGACTCAGAAGGTTGAAAGGAAAAAATGCAAAACAATATGTTGGATAGATTTCAACCAAAAGGGTGCTTTTGTTGGTAAATTAATAGTAGGTAAAATAGTTTTTAGGGCAGAAAGCATTTTCAGGGTTAAACAGCATTCCAGCATAATGATAAAGGCTCACTTCACTAGAAAGAGATAACATTTCTAACTTGTATATGTCTAATAACAAAATATTCAGAGATAAAATTTACATGCTAATGAGAAATTGACAAATCCCCAATTGTTGAGGGAGTTATGGATATAATACTCTCAGTAATTGATAGATAAAGAAAACAAAAATTCATTAAGCATATAGAAAATTACAACAACATAATTAACAGCCTTGATCTATCCGAGACGCACATACACATGCATGCACGCACACAGACTTGCTCTCACCAATTAGAAAATGCATGTTTTCTCAAACAACATGGAATATATAAAAGAAAATTGATCTAAAATATTAAGAAACCAACTCTAGCAATCCGTTTGAAAGTGCATCATGACAATTAAATGAAATTTATCTTAAATTTAGGAAGTAAGACTTTATGAGAATCTCAATATAAGCAGAGAGGCATCTGATAAGATTCAGTACCCATGATAAAAACTCTCTTTGAATTAGGAATAGAAAGAATTTTATTAAGTTTGTGAAATATATTGATAAAAAGCTTTTATAGTAAGTACATAATGGTGAAATGTTAGGGATCCCTTTTAAAACTAGAAATGAGAAAAAACTCCCATCTCTGCTTTAAGATTGTACTGAGGGCCTAGTCAATGGATTAAACTGAGATAAAGAAATATAATGTTTATGAATCACAAAGGAATAAATGAAATTGTTATTCTCAGATGATGTGATTTCCAGCATAGAAAACCCAAGAGCACCTGTAGTAAAATTATTAGAGTTAATAAGAACTCAGCAAGCTTACTGGCTGCTAGATCAATATTAAAAATTGCATTCCTTCTTCATCAGGAACAGACAGTGACAATCTGTAAAAATGTGGCCATAGCAAAAATGGCTCCAGGAATAAGTCTAACAAAAGTTGTACATGAAGTATATGATAAAAATTACAAAATTTTAATGAATGACATTTAAAAAAAACCTAAACAAATGAAAAGATATACCACATCTGTAAATAAGTAGACTCAATATCATAGACATTAACATTCCTAAATTCGATGCAATTTCAATAAATTCCAAAGTGTTTTCCAATGGTACTTGAAAACAATGATTATAAAATATTCATGGGGAGCAAAGGATCAAGAATAACCAAGACAATTTTGAAGAACAAAGTGGGGAAAATCATCCACTTGTACAAATTGTTCAAGTTTTGAATATATATTTGTGTTTGTACATGTATCTATCAAGGCTTATTATAAAGCTATAGCAATTAAGATGATGTAGTACTATTGTAGAGAAGAATATTTGACCAAGAGAGGTAAAAAATCCAGAAAACACCTATGTGGAGCTTAACAAGTTACAGAGCTGCTATTTTGCTAAAGAGAAAGGAGTATAATTGGTTAGCCATGCAGAAAAAAAATTCTGTCCCCCACATCATTTCAGGGAGACACAATTCCTAAGCATAAAAACTAAAATGTTAGGCCATCAGGAAAAACAACAGGGATGGTGAAAATCTTGTGTATATGAGAAAGTATTTCTCAAGACAAAAAGCAGGAACCCTAAAGGAAAAGATTCACAAATTTGATACGCTAAAATCTAAAACTTTAAAGCATCAATAAACACTGTAGGAACAAAGTAGAGAAGCCACAAGCTTGGAGAATAGTGTGTTCAACAGAGGAGTAATATTTAGGACATGTAAGAATTTCATGTCAACTGGAGAAAACTAATGTAGTAGAAAATTAGGATATAAAAAAATTTATAAAAGGAGAAATCTGGAATGGCCAACATGCAGATGAAAAGATCTTTAAACTCACTAATATTTGAGGAAATATTCCAAATATTTCGATAGAAAGCATTTAAGAAATACCCCAAAACTTTAATAGATACAATTTGATATCTATCAGTTGTCCCAAAATTTAAAAGTCTGAAAATGTCAAGAATTAGAAAGATGTGAAACAACAAGAATTCAAAAGCTGATAAAAGTGTGAAAATGTACACTTAAGAGCAATTTGGCAATATCTAGCAAAACAGCAGATGTTCCTGTCTTTCAACCCAGCAGTGCCACTCTGGGTACACATCCTGAAGAAACTAGCACATGTACTTAGGAAGGGCGGTCTGCTCCTGGTTACTTCTCTGATGCCATTGTCTGCCATTCTTCCTCCCAGTCTGTTTTAACCACACTGGCCTCTTTGTTTCTATAACATACCAGGCACATTTCTGCCTCTGGGCCTTTGCACTGGCTATTTTTTCTGCCTGGAATGCTCCTCCTCAAGGTGTTCCCCAGGCATCTTATTCCTTTCTAGTTTTTACTTGAATGTCAACTGTCATTGAGGTCTTTCTTGCTTCTTTATTCTCTATTCCCTTCTCAATTTCATTTTCTTTTACATTAACACTTATTAACATAATGTACATTCTATTTATTTTCTTATTATGTATGTAAATGTATGTATATAAACTTATAAAGGCAGGGTTTTGGTTTGTTTTTGTTTACTGCAGTGTCCTGGTACCTAGAACAATACATAGTCCATAGTAGTTGCTTATGAGATATTTATTACATGAATAAATGTACATAAAATGTTTATTAAAGCATTGTTTGTAATATTTTCACCTTTGTGAAATAAAGCAGGACAAATAACATGCTCATTTGTGCACTGAGAGGAAACTCAGACACAGAGAGGTACGGAGCTTGCCTAAATTCACAGAAGTGTCCAGCTGAGTGTCAAGTATATAAGGCAGCCCTGTCTCTGACTTGAATAAATTCTACATTGCAATGTTTTAGTTAAAAAACGTTAGAATGGACAATTAGTTTATTCTCTTAAATATTATGTAATCTCCTAGAACATGTATTACTTCAGAGAAGATTTTTTCTATTTATTTCATAAATAAGAATTACTTCAAGCCAAATTGAATGCAAAAGCCTCTCAGTCATGTTTGCCCTGATGTATATAGGTTAAGTGATTATCCTGTGAATTTTACTAGCGGGAATTTAAGTAGTAAGATATTCATTATATGAGGCATGTGAAGAATGCTGGGAATATAGATGTTATACATTACATGCATTTACTGTAATCACATAATATCATTTTATCTAAAAGGACCTTCTATTCCACTTTGTTTAAAGCCAAAATGAAAGAAAGAAAAAATGCATTTAAGAGGATACAATTCAGCTTTTCTGTACAAAATGCAGAGGCCTGCATATTCCATAAAAACATCTCCTGGCTTTTAGTGTTAATGGAACTTATGAGCTCATGTGAAGACAGTACATTCCGTTAGTGTAAAAACACTTAAGAACAGTCCATCTTGAACTAATTTACACTCCAACCAACAGTGTAAAAGTGTTCCTATTTCTCCACATCCTCTCCAGCATCTGTTGTCTCTAGATAGGACATGGATAAATCTGGAAACCATCATTCTTAACAAACTGACAGAAGAGCAGAAGATCAAACACCGCATGTTCTCACTCATAGGCGGGTGTTGAACAATGAGAACATATGGACACGGGGAGGGGAGCACTACACAGTGGGGTCAGTTGGGGGGAAATAGGGGAGGGACGGTGGGGGGTGGGGAGTTGGGGAGAGATAGCAAGGGGAGAGATGCCAGATGTAGGTGATGGGGAGAAAGGCAGCAAATCACACTGCAACGTGTGTACTTATGCAACAATCTTGCATGTTCTTCACATGTACCCCAAAATCTAAAATGCAATAAAATAAATAAATGGAAAAAAAAAAAAAAAGAACAGTCCATCTTGTACCCCTAACTGTTCTCTCTCCTTGTGGAGAAGGAGAGAAGTGCAAAGAGAAAAACAATGGACATGCTGCTACTAGGGCAGGAAATAGAAACAGGGTTGGATAGAAACGTAGGAGACACACCAATGACCCAGGCAGAAGTCCAGAGTCAGGTGTTCATGTCATTACACACATCTAAATCTGTATTCTTCAAGGAAGGTGGAAAGTGGGGTGGATGAGCTGAAGAGAAATGCTAAAGACTTAGTATGATGTTCTTGTTTATAAGGGATTTATGGCTGATTATGAGCACATCATGTAGACAAAAATTGCTTTCCTGTTCACTAGATGGGGTTAATGAGATAAAGTAAGCTATGCTAACCAGGTTTTAGGGTGTGGAGTGGGTGACTACCTACCTATGAGCTGAGCACTGAGAGTCAGGTGTGACATGGCTGTCCACTGGGCTTGGTATCAAGATTGACTGCCTTAAGAACTTCAGCTTGAGATAATTTTAAAAAACAACATTGCATGTTTGTAAAGCTATTTGAAATGATCTCCTAAAGCTAAGTACATGCACATATATGATCCATCATTTCTACTCTTAAATATATACTGAAGAGGAAAACGTTCTTCTGTTCTTTAAAAGACGTACATAAAAGTATTCATGTCAGCACTATTCACAATAGCCTCAAGCTGGAAATAAACCAAATGTCCATCAGAATTCAAATGGACAGGAATAATCAATCATTCAATGGGATATTACACAGCAATGAAAATGAACAAAGTACTGCCATATGAAACGACAATGGATTAATCTTAAAATTACAATGTTGAGGGAAAGAAGCCAGACATAAGAGTATATACTATATAGGCAAAAAATAATCTATGGTGCTAAAATTCAAGATAATGTTTCCTCTTGGTAGAGGTGGGAGGAAAGTACCCAAAATGGAGCATTGTGAGAGCTGCTGGAGGGTGCTGGTAGTGCTCTTGATCTGGATTTTGCTTTATGAAAATTCATCTAGCTGTATATTTGGGATTTATGCGTTTGTCTCTGTGTACATTATACCCCAATAAAATATTTACATTCAAAATGCAATGTATAGGCAAGTAGATGTGAGTGCAGGGTACAGAAGTTTGACAAAGTGGATTGTACGATGGGACTGATAAAGGAAAACTTGTTGAAGACAGGACATTTTTAATTGAGTACATGATTTGGCTGAGGAATGTGAGTGGCTTAAAGGAGATAAAAATAAGTCTTATACGTTAGGAATGGGAGAGAATGGGGCAGGCAGAATGCAGTAAGTACTTTATTGAGGAAGAAATCCACGGATGATACATAAAGAGAAGATACATTCTTATGTATGAGATATATAAGAGGACATTTAGATTTTCATATGCAATAGAGAACTGCTGTTTGTCCTTCCACATTTTTTTTTTTTTTTTTTGAGACAGGGTCTCACTCTGTCACTCACACTGGAGTGCAGTGTGCTATCATAGCTTACTGTAACCTCAAAGTCATTGGCTAAAGTGATTCTGTTGCCTTAGCCTCCAGAGTAGCTGGGACTGCAGGTGCGTACCACCATTCCTGGCTGTTTTTATTTTTTTTTGTAGAGACAGGCTTTAGCTGTGCTGCTCAGGCTGGTCTCGAACTCTGAGGCTCACATGATCCTCCTGCCTTGGCCTTCCAAAGTGCTGGGATTACTGGCATGAGCCACCACACCTGGCCTCCTGTAGTAATTTTTAATTAAAAAAATTATGCAGCATATATTACCTGTATTTATACATAAATTTAAGTATAATAAGTACTTGCATATAAATCTAGGTATATCTAGGTAGTTTATGTATTTTATCTGCACTTAAGTATATGTATAATTATAGCTTATATAGACAGTATTCTCTACTTGTGGAAAATTTTTAAGAAATGCATATAAAAAGAAAATGACTTTTAACTCCATTCCCCTGATATAACATTGTGGCAGCCTCCATGTGTTTATATGGAAAATTGTGGAGATATAATTTGAGGATTAATATTAATCATATGGAGGTGTAATATTAAATGAATATAAAGAGTAAATTCATAGGGATCTGACTTGAAGCTTTGTATGCTTCCCAACTCCAGCTTGCTGCCAGGGAGCCGACATTCTCTGAAGAACGTCATCTGCAGTTGCAGTCGTCTTTTTCTTCCTCTCACAAACACATCTAAATATGTCAAACACAGTTATAACCTACACTCTTTCAAAATAAGTTTCCATGAGAAAAGTAAAGAATGTAAATTTTTACATATAAATTTTTGAGGAGCACATCTTTAAGATCAAGAGTGGAATGTCTTTCTTATATGTTTTGTCAAATCTAGAATTTAGGATGTTGAAAGTTTGTCATGGGGAGCAAAGGATTTTGGCCACAATTTAGCTGAAATATCAAAGATTGGGTTGAGGTCACAGAACAAGATAGGACAGGAGACCTCCTAGAAAAAAAGGTAAAAATTGCACCAATTGTAACCCAGTTCATTAATTTTGTCTCCTCCAGTATAATTTTCATATTTGTCTCCTATGTGGTTGCATTTGGGAGAGGATGAGTTGGGAACAGACTTGTGAAGTCACTGCAAGTTGGTAACTTACAAAAGCTTTATGAAAGTTCCTCCTGGGTGTGGACTAGGGCATTACTTAAGTCTCATAGCTTGGGATACAGATCAATGTTGCCAACAAAATCTGGACACGTGAAAGTCTCTGTCTTGATCGATTCTGCCACAGAAACCAGAAGGCATAGTGTGAAAGGATCCTGTTAGTGGAAGCAAATTTACTTCACCCTCAGCTGTTTTTGCACACAGCTGATGGGTAGCCAGTGGGTACCTCCCTTCCTGAAGAACAGCAGCTCTAAAGTTCTTGAGGCTGGCTCCTTGGAAAGGACATTCACCTACAATGGAGATGGGACAGACTTCTGGAATATAATTTGGTTACAACCTAGACTTTCTTCAACAATAAGCATTTTAGAAATACCTTGCTCATCAAGGATAATAATTGTAATTATTTAGAAATAAATTCTTTAATGAAAGCAGAATTTGGCATGTGTTGATGAAAACAGGGAGTAAATCCAAGGGCATGGTGGTTGTTTGTCTATGTACTGAAAATGAGAGCAAAGGATTGAGGGAATTTAGGGTAGATTCAAAGGACATAAATTAGGAATTACAAGGCATGCTTAAGGAGCATTCAGAGACTTAGAGGTAACATTTTGAACTCTATCTCGGGAAATGCAAGGAAAGCACTTGTATATCCTTGTATGCTTAGTTCAAGGGTATCTGATGCACATGTGATTTGTTAAAAATAATTTCTTCTGCTTTTCACAAATATAAAGCTCAAGTTTACTCTAAGGAAACAATTACTGGGAAAGGTAAAACCATTGTGGGAGAAGGGAAAGGACCTCCTATTCTCATATCAACTCATATTAAGAATAATGGCAGAGTTCTATTGCTCCAGAGGGGCTAATTTGTCCCTTTGTTTCACTGAACAGTTGCTAGGAGCCCCTGGGTGGTTCAGAAAAGTGTGCCTTAAACCACCATCTACTTAAGTCCATTAAAATTGATGTGTCCTTCACAGAAACTCATACCTAGAGCCCTAAATTTACAAATAAAATGTGGATTATTTGCATCATGAAAGAATCTTTTACACCAAGATAAACTACAAGATTTCTTTAAATAGCAAATTACCCTGGTGTGTTTTACAATGCAATTTCATGTACAATAATTTGATCTACATATAAATTTTCGAGGAGCACATCTTTAAGGTCAAGAGCAGAATGTCTGTATATTCATGATTGTTTCTGATGCGGCTACATGTCCCAGCACATAATGTATTGGCATCTGATGAATTATTGGAATAGCAACTTCCTGACCACTGCAAGGTGTTTAAGAAAGATTCCAGTCTCATGGGAAAGCTTTTATTTTGACTGTTGATTCAGTAGAATAAAACCCAGTGCGGTGGGGAAAAGCAAATTTTTTATTAGCCTGTTACAGAAGAGGTATTCTCCTGATTAGCTTCTTCACTGACTAAATATAGTTATTCTGAGATTCTCCCTCACTGTTATTCTTAAGGGTATTTTTCACTTAAAAGTGGCAATCATAAAAATGACTCTAGTCTGATAATCATTGATATTAGACTCAAATTAGACACTGTGTAAGGATACACTTTACAAAGAGTAGGGCTCTACGAATATCATAAAAAAAACACTGAATCTGGTGTCCTATGTGTATAAACAGGATGATTTCTGTTGCTGAAATATGGCACCAAAAATAAGTCTTCAACAGAAAAATGCTTTCCAAAGTATCAAACTCCAATTTAATAATGAAAGATGGGACACATATAGGCTCATAAACGAAAAAGCTGACGGAATGTTACAAGATTCACACAATATCACAGACAGCTGTCCTGTGTTGAGCATGACTGAGTCCTACTTCCGTTTGCTCCGAGCACCCCATGAGCAAGCGACAAGCCCAGTGGTGCTGCAGGCTTCTCAGTATTGTGAGCACAGCTCATCAGCAGGAACAATCATTAAGCAGCAGGAAAGAGAAACAAAAAAGATAATAAGTGAAGGGAGGCAACTTGAGAGCAATGGGGGAGAATGGAAGGGGTGGGAATTTACATGAAGAAATGGCAGTTCAATGATGGGAATAAAACATGTAATGATGTGTGGAAAAAGAGACATGGGGAGGGGTTGCAGGGGACTTAGTAAAGAGAATCCAAAAAGAAATTTAACTCAGTGGGGTAAAGAGGAAGAATGATACCAGCTATCAGAAAACAAACCCAGACAAAGACCACTGCAAAGACCACACGTTGGAGGTAAAGATGCCACAGGGGTCAAAAAGTTTCCATTTAATTTGCAAAACAATGGGCCAGAAAGCCACTTCCTGCAGGCAGTTTCCATTTTAGTAGTCGGATTCACTTTCACAAGCCATTAGGTACCATTCCTGAGCACAATGCAACAGTAACTCACTGCTCAGCTTCCCATTGGCTTAGAAGAAGAAATGTATGCCTTCCATAATTCTTAACTTACACCCAGGAGTGGCAAATATATAGTTATCGTCTTTACATTTTTTTCGAGGACACCATAATATTACTGATAAGAATAATTGGCCAAAAAGAGCTTGTTAGTAGTATCAAAATCTGTTCTCTTTTGTTCTATATTCTGAGACCACTAATCACATGGGGAGTATATTCAGAAATTGAAGAACATCCTTGACCCTTCATTATGAGACAAATGAAATTGCTGATTTATCAGGCAGAGACACTGTGTACTTTATTTCTTATCTAGGTTATTAGATTTGAATGAGCAGGAGAGGAAGATGACTTATACAGTAGAATAATTCTCCTTTTACCCATTTATCTACAATAATCAGTCATTTAAGAATGTTAACTTTTTGCTGGATTGAAGCCAAACGCCCCTAAAGTTTGGCTGACTACAAAGGTTCATCACTAAAGCCATTATTTGCACAACTCTATCAAGCATGAATACACTCTCATCTAAAAAAAAAAAAGAGTTGATGACTGTGGCAGAGATTGAAGGGTGGGAATTGACTACAAAGGGCAAGCGGGAACTCTCTGGGACTATAATAATGCTAGAGAGAATTTAATATATATAATACTGCATTTTAATAGGTAGGATTACACAGACAATGTATTTCTCAAAACTCAGCAGTTGAAAGAAACTTAGCAGATATACACTTAAGATTTGTACCTTTTATTACATTTAAATTTTGCATTAAAATCCGTAAGCCAATATGAAATTCTAGCTAATAATATACATACTGAAGTATTCAGGGGAAGTGTTCTGATGCTTGGATTTTGAAATGCCTACAACAATGGCTTATTGATGGCTAGATGAATTTATGGCAAAGCAAGCATAGTAATATTTATAATCCAGATGGTGGATACATGAGTGTTCACTCTATACTTTGTCCTAGTTGTATTTAAAATTTTTCATGACAAAATGTTGGGATTAAAAAAAATTAAATCTCTCACTTTGAAAATGACTCTGTACTGAAGATAACTCTGTATTCTAATACAAAAGAAATGTGAGCTAAGATCTGGGCTTTGAATGTAAATTAGAGACCCAAGCAGCCTTTATCTATCTGTGCAAAGTTGGGTCTCTAACTCTTAAGTCACTTCTGTTCTGAGAGAGAGACTCCTTTTTAAAAAATATACCAAGCACTTGGCTATCCCAATCCATCTTGCTCCCATTCCATTCTTCTGTTCTTTTGTGACATTCCTTTGTTCATTCCTTCTGGGAATGGCACTGAGCTGAAGGGGCAACATGAGACATATCATTACTATAGTTACAAAAAGTGTATGGCTGTCATAGACTATGCAGAGTCATAAGGAAAGGGAAGGCACAGCTTCTCCTCTTAATGGGATTATAATGGACACAGGGGAGGTGGGGTAGCAAATAAGATTGGAAGACCTAATAACCAACTAGCTGATAGAAAACACTTTCTCATATATACTCTACTGGTATTACAGCATTTGTGTAGTCATGGAGCCTGGAAAGTGAGCTAGTAAAGGGCTACCGATGAGACTGGTATGAGTAAAGGTGCATACTTCCAGATTAACTTCTAGGCTCTTTCTCTTTTCTAAGTCCTTAGCCTGTAACTTCCCTTCTTGGCACTTTTCTTTAAGCTCCACAAATTTACTATTTTTCTTTCCTCTATAATCCTCGGAATTCTTCTCTTGCCAAGTAGGACACCAAGTTAGATGTAATCTCCCCAGATTCTCCTATTGTCCTGGAAACAAGAAGAAGCAATTGCTGCTGCTTGTTTCCAGAACAATAAGAAAGAGAATATCTTATTTATTGTCAGAAATGCAAATAAAATAGGCAATAGACATGAAAAAGCTACAAAAGTTTAAGAAGTCACACAACTTCTTTAGGCCAAAGTTCCTGATGCGTATTTCATGTTTTTCTGTCTAGCTGGTATTTAGGAACCGTGGAAAAGTACTTCCCAGTTTATTCTTGAAAGAATTTCTCAAACCTCCTTATGGCTTTTGAGGCTTGTCTTCTGACTCTTAACACCTGATCCCACAGTCACCTTCCTTCATGAGCACCCCAGATCAAGATTCAGAGAGAGCTTACAGTGAGCATCCAATTTAGGCATTGTTCTTGATGGGGTGGGGAAGCTGACCCTGAGGATCCTTCTCAGGCCAGTGATTGCCTTCTCAATAACCTTTTTATCTTACCCAGGAACTGCCCCCTTATACTTTTTCACTTAGAAAACTTGTTTGCACAAAAGACCTGGATGGGGTTTGCCTTATTTTTCTATACTGATTTTAATCTTGTTTTGAGGAAAGGTTAGTTTATACCTTTTTCCTAGGGAAGAGAGTATTTGCTATGATTTACTTTTCTTCTTAACTCTTAGAAGCATATTACTGCAGCTCAGAAGAAAGGGGACATATTAAGGGGGTTATTTTAAGGGACTGAATTTTCAGCTTCTGGTTTAATCTGCATGTGAATTTTGATTCTTTTTTAAAATAATAATAATAAAGGTGTCACTATGTTGCCCAGGCTTGTCTTAAACTTTTGGGCTCAAGCAGTCCTCTCATCTCAACTTCCCAGCATGCTGGGGTTACAAGTGTGAGCCAGCATGCCCAGCCAAAATTTTGATTCTTAAATACCTACCATGCCAGTGTTATAACTAAGTAAAAGTTACTGTTTTCTGGATGAGCCAATGAATATTCCATTTTTTCCTAATCCTTTCTATGGAATATTAAATAAGGCCCACAAATAGGATCATTTCTTGGAAGAATGAGAAGACATAGTGGGAGTCAATATCATGGTTTTCTAAAACTTATTTACAAAAATTTTTTTCTTTAAAAATACAATTATAAAATATAATTGAATTTTTATATGCTTCTAAGAATGATTACATAGGTATGATTTAAGAACATTTTTAAAGGAAGTTCTTTGCCATAACACATGTCCTAAATTTTGGCTTGGAAAACACAGTCACCATAGAGATAGAAACATGTGTCCAAGATTATAGCAACATGCTCTTAGTTTTCTAATTGGAATTACAACAAAGTTTTTAGTACATTTATTTCTTATTATAAAGAGGGTTATGAATGTCTGGTGAATTCATGCCTTTTAATAGAGAATGAAAGTCAAATTTTAAAAACCATACCTGACTTCCACTCCCTGTGTATACATACATGCAACACAAACACACACACAGAGATACCCACCCCAGAGAGAATTTGCTCATCAACAAAGAGCAGTTAGATTGGTTATAAATTACCTAATATAATTTGCACCAAGTGACATTTAGCTTTGTAGAATGCTCAGTTCCCACATACTGTGACCATTAGAAAACCACTCAGTTTTAAGAAGTAGATGTTTTCAGTTCTGAACCCTGTATAACACAAGCCAAAAGTAAAAAGAAAATGTATCTAGGGCCAAACAGCAGTAAGTCTAATGACCACAAAGACCATTAGGAAATGAGCAAACAAAATTAACTCTCAGTGGGAGTTTCGGACTCTCCAAGCACATATTCTAAGTTTCATTAACCTCCTACCACAACCAGGGCCAGAGTCACTATTAATACTGGATCCTCCTGGTATCTTTCGGTAGCCAAAGAGGGGAATTAGCCCTACCTGTGAACCTATATAGAAAGATGGTAATATAATACAATCTGGAATCCATCTATTTGAGCTTTTGACTTAAAATAGAGCAAGTGTCAGGAAAGACCAATTTTGTGGAGATTAAATGCCAATTAAAAAAATTAACGTGTGTGTGGTGCTGTTACCAGTTTTTATTCTCCTTTTTCATAAAACAATATATCCATGTCATTTTGGGTGTCTTCCTTTTCCTCTCCTATCTTAAGACGGCAATCTCCTTCTGATTTAATAAAGAAACCGGAGGTGGAAACATATGGAAGGAAGTGGGCTTAGTATTGCCACAGCAACTTGGGAAATAACTAGATATGCCTTAGCAACAAAGGCGTTAGAGGAACTAAAAGAGCAAGCAGGGAAGGCAAGGCAGCCCAGAGACGAGCAACTTCAGGAAGCCACCACCGCTCCTAGGGTTGGAGATACAAAGGAAAGAAGGGGCATCAAAGCCTGGAGCAGGGACCACTCAGGTGAAGCTAGAACCACAGTGAATCTACCTAGAGAAAGCTGGAGCCACGGAGTGGAGAAGCTATTGATAGAAAAGCTATCAAAACATGGTGAGAGGAGGAGAAATACTATGGGTTCTTACTTTCTTTTGCATCCTATCTACTTCCAGTATCTCCCATTGACTAAACCTAGATAGAAGCCAGTTGGCAAAGGAGACTTGTTAATACAATTTTTCAGTGTTGGCACCCTAGCAAAGCAGGGGAAGGTAGGAATGTATCTAAGGGCAAAAAGACAAAGAGCACAAAAGTGCTGGTGAGTCCCGCTTCTCTTTCTACTGCCCTCACTTAAAGCCCGTTTATATAAAACTCTTTCGTGCATACAGGCAGAGACAGGCAGAGTACATGAAATTTCATAGCTAACCTTCTGCATTTCTATGGTATCCAGTTTTCATTCAGAACAGCACAATCAGGATACAGTAGATGTGATGAATTCTAAGCAAGTAAGTTTCTTTAAAAATATAATTACTGGTTGGGCTCAGTGGCTCACACCTGTAATCCCAACACAGTGTGAAAGGCCAAAGTGAGAGGATCTCTTAAGCCCAAATTTGAGGTTGCAGTGAGCTATGACCATGTCACTGCACTCCAGCCTGGGCAACAGAGCAAGACCTGTCTCTAAAATATGAGATAAATATATATAAAATTATTATTTCATAAAGTTGAGAGCAGGAAAAGAGTTTAAGTAAAACACACATAAAGGTGAAACATCCTATTATTAAAATAAAGTTCTATTTATCAACATTTCTATTTGTTTTTCTAGAGTAACTTAATGACCAGACATTCAAAATATCAATAAAGGCCATACATTGAACATCTAGACAATAACATCTGTTCTTGCCAAAAAGAAACTTGAAAGTTATCTCATTACTGAATCTCTGCAAAACCTTTGTGTGAAAAATTGAAATAAAAATAACACTTTTCTCACCCCTCATAAAACAAAAGCGTCCATTTTTTTTTCTTTTCCATGTCTTTCTTTTTTAACCTTTTCTATTTGAGCACTTTTTCATAAATATATGTATTTTGTTTGCTCACATCTAGTTGTGCTTTCAAAATCTGGCTAAAGTACATACCCAAATAATTTATATTTGTCTTAAAATATCTGCAATTAGAAATCCTGCTTGATTAGAAAGGAAAATTATTTGGTTTGACAATACCAAACTTAATAGATATTCTCACTAGGTACTGTCTTTCAGTTTTCTAATTTGTAATGTGATAAGATGGCACTTTTTTACAGTAACTAATATGATCTATGGCCATAAAGATATAGTCTCTTGGTTATAAGAAAGATTTATGATTCTGGTTATAAAAGATATTTTACTCCTCAGCAACATTATAGGCATGGCTGAAAGCCCAACAAAATCGAAATAAATGTACAGAATGAGCAAGCTTGTCAGGTAATAAAGGAAGTTCTTCAAATCAATGGTAAGGTTATATAAGGAGCTGGGGTTTGATTTTAAGTATAATTTTAACGCTATTTTATAATTTCATGTCAAATATTTCTAGACCTGTGTCGCTTATGTTTAGGAAAGTAATTATCCTTGGAAAAAGAAATTGAAAAGCAAGAAGGATGGATTGAGTGGTTTTCACATAATTGTGTGTCTTAGCATTTGTTTTCAGGGACGTGGTGACTATATGTAAAGAATGTTTCTAGAAATTTCCTCTATTCAAATTCCTTATTCTGTAAAATAGTCTTTTAAAGCTGAATGTACTGCAGTTGAACACTGAAGTAATGTCACCTTTAGATTCAGGCTTGGAAACTTAAACTACTTTTTTTTTTTTTTTTTTTAATTGTTGATTCATTCATTATCAGAGAGTGATGATTTAGAAACTGAAGGTTAGAGGAGTTATTCTGTGGTCATTGTCCAAAAATAAAGGATTTTAATTAAAATGTAATGTGGGCTGGGTGCAGTGGCTCATGTCTGTAATCCCAGCACTTTGGGAGGCCGAGGCTGGTGGATCACCTGAGGTCGGGAGTTGGAGGCCAGCCTGGCTAACACAGTGAAACCCCATCTCTACTAAAAGCACAAAAACTAGCTGGGTATGGTGACACATGCCTGTAATCCCAGCTATTTGAGAGGCTGAGGCAGGAGAATCACTTGAACCAGAGAGGCAGAGGCTGCAGTGAGCTGAGATTGTGCCAGTGCACTCCAGCCCAGGCAGCAGAGTGAGATTCTGCTTCGGGGGTCGGCGGGGGTGGGCGGGTAGGCAACATGGCAGCTTAAAGGAATATCTGTTCATGTGAAATTACTATACAACAAGCAAGTGCAAATCAGGTAATTTCACATTTCTCCTTTTGTAAGTATCACAAAACATGTAGTCAACAGCTGATTTTGTAAATCTTCATGCCATATTCTAGTACAATCAACTGGGGATAACTTGCTTCCTATCTGAATTCTGGCATCCCTAATGTGGTTTTATGTACCAACATAATGCAAATCAATCTGATCTCATAATTACTTTTCAGCCAATTTTATTCAAATTTGCTAAATCTTTTTTTTTTTTAATGGAAAAGAACTAGAAAAGCACGAACAACACTTTAATATAGTGGTATAAAGATCAACTCTCCATGGTGGTAAAACTGAACATTTGCCATATTTGAAAAATATATAAGCTTTAAACATTTTTGCTGAGCAACCCACAGGCTTTAAAATGAAAGTATTATAGGGTTCATTATTATTTCAAAAATTACCAGTGAAAGAACAATTTATAGATACTGATTCTACTGGAAGAAATCTGTTTTTTCTTCGTAATCACAATCTCCCAATCGAGTTTTTTTCTGTGTCCTATAGCTGTTGATAAACGGAAGGAAAAGAAGCCAAGTTTATAGAAAACTGCTACACAGCAGGCCATTTCAGGCAGTTTGATTGAGATAAAAGTTCAGATGGGATTTAGTGTGGTATATTTTATTATATTCTATTATACAGTTTGGCATATTCTTTTAAAAGTAAACCTCGTCAAAGCAGGATTCTGTAAAGGAATTGCTTTCCTTGCTTTATTTACTCTGGGGACCTGAATTCAAATACTGATGGGATAGCAGTGGTCCTTAAATTTTCTGGGTGGGGGGAGTCATAGACTCTTTCAGGAAACAGATCAAGCAAAGCTTTAGAGCCTCTCCCCAGAAAAATGTCTAGCCATCCATCTGTACAAAATTTGGTACTCACCCATGGCTACCAAAGCAGGATCTGTAGACTAGACTTCACATTAACACCCCTGGTATATTAGATAACTTAGTGTTTTTGTTTTGAGGCAGAGTCTCGCTTTGTTGCCAGGCTGGAGTGCAGTGGTGTGATCTCAGCTCACTGCAACCTCTGCCTCCCGGTTCAAGTGATTCTCCTGTCTCAGCCTCCCAAGTAGCTGGGACTACAGGCACATGCCACAACATCTGGCTAACTTCTGTATTTTTAGTAGAGATGGGGTTTCACCATGTTGGCCAGGATGGTCTCTATTTCCTGACCTCGTGATCTACCCGCCTCCTCCTCCCAAAGTGCTAGGATTACAGGAGTGAGCCACCTTGCCCCGCCTGGGATTTTTAAGAACATAATAAAAAAAAACTCATTAAGAATAAATAATTTATTAATAAAATTTATATATTTATCCATATGATTTATATTTATTCATATAATTTATGAAATAAAATAATACAAAGTTAACACAATAATTATAAATAATTTATTTTAGGATTAAATTATTTTAGGATTTTTTTTTCCCATTTTATTGCATTTTAGGTTTTGGGGTACATGTGAAGAATATGCAAGATTGTTGCATAGGTACACACGTGGCAGTGTGATTTGCTGCCTTCCTCCCCATCATCTACATCTGGCATCTCTCCCCTTGCTATCTCTCCCCAGCTCCCCAACCCCTCGTCACTCCACTATTTCCCCCCAACTGACCCCAGTGTGTAGTGCTCCCCTCCCTGTGTCCATGTGTTCTCATTGTTCAACACCCGCCTATGAATGAGAACATGTGGTGTTTGATCTTCTGCTCTTGTGTCAGTTTGCTGAGAATGATGGTTTCCAGGTTCATCCATGTCCCTACAAAGGACACAAACTCATCGTTTTTGATGGCTGCATAATATTCCATGGTGTATATGTGTCACATTTTCCCTGTCCAGTCTATCATCAATGGGCATTTGGGCTGGTTCCAGGTCTTTGCTATTGTAAACAGTGCTGCAATGAACATTCGTGTGCACGTGTCCTTATACTATATTTTAGGATTTTTAAGAACATAAGATCTCACCGAGAATGAATAATCATATAATTTATATATTCATATAATTTATATTTATTCACATAATTTATGAAATAAAATAATACAAAGTTAACACACAATTATTTATAATAAATAAAAATATTACATGGGGAGGCTGACATTAATTTCTCATGATTTACTGGTCTGGTCTAGGGTGCCATGTCATTGTAGGAGTTTTTCTGGCAACAGTTAAGTCTGTCTCTACAACTGTGATTATTTATAGTTCACCCTAAGTACAGAATTGGGTTCCATTGATTTTACTGTATTTTTGCCTTAGTATGACAATCAATTATGAGATGAAGATAGGTTGGATACAAATTTGGATAAAAATATAAATATAAAAATAAGTTATATTTTAAAAAGACGTATACAAAGAAACAGAAAACTTTTACTTTCTATATGGAAATGAAAAAAAATGCCATGCAAAACACTAAGCAAAAGAAAGCTGGGTTATCAACAAGAATGCTAAACAATATAGTCTTTAAAGCAAAATGTCTTAGTAGAGATAAAGAGGTATGTTTTGTACCATTAAAAGAACTAGTCTCTAGACTGTAGAAGAATTAAATCTGATAACATACATTGAAAATATATACAGCAAAAAATCAGAACTAAAAGGATAAATAGGTATTTTTATAAGCACAGTGTGAAATCTTAACTTCGGTAAATAATTACTGGGGGGCAGAGGCTGCAGTGAGCTGAGATCATGCCAGTGCACTCCAGCCCAGGCAGCAGAGTGAGACTGTTTCAGGAAAAAAACAAAAGGGCAATGTGGCAGCTTAAAGGAATACCTGTTCATTCTGCACATGTATCCATGAACTTAAAGTAAAATTTAAAAAATCTTAGCAAACCTAGGAATAAAAGGTACTTTCCTAGCCAATAAAAGTTATCTATAAAAACATACAGAAAATATAATGCTAAAATATTATGTCTGCTCCCCTTTAAATATTCCTTCCTCCCAAAAATTGGATTAAGAAAAGTATCCCTACCATTACTGCTCGATTCAGTATTTTGCTAGAGGTAGAATGAGAGAATAAAAATAAATAAAACATACAAGATTTGGAAAAGAAGGAATGAAACTATGATTATTCACAGATAATATGGTTGTATATGAAGAAAATACAAATAACTCTCAGATTAATCCCTAGAATTAAAAAGTGATTTTATCAAGGTTGCCATATAAATAAATATATATGCACTGAACATAAAACAGGTAAACAAAAGTATCTTTCACAAAAGCATACAAACAATAAATACCTATGAATACATTTTATAAAATGTGTAAGACCTTTACACAAAAAAATTCAAAATATTTTTGAAAAATTTTTTTAAAAGACTTAATCAAGTGGAGGGACATGCTCAGTCCCCAGATTGGAAATTTTAATATTGTCAAGATGTTAACTGTTTTTAAACTGATGTATAGACTTGTATTAGGGTTTTCTAGAGGGACAGAACTAATGGAAGTGCAGAGCCAACAGACGGACAGAACATATATATAAATATAAATATATATAAATATAAATATATATAAATATATATATAAATATATATAAAGAGGAGTTTATTAAGTATTAACTCACATGATCACAAGGTCCCACAGTAGGCCATCTGCAGGCTGAGGAGCAAGGAAAACCAGTCCAAGTTCCAAAATTGAGGAACTTAGAGTTTGATGTTTGAGGGCAGGAAACATCCAGCACTGGAGAAAGATATGGGCTGGGAGGCTAGGCCAGTCTCTCTCTCCACATTTTTCTGCCTGCTTATATTCTAGTCTTGCTGGCAGCTGATTAGATTGTGCCTACCCGAATTAAGGTTGGGTCTGCCTTTCCCAGCCCATTGACTCAAATGTTAATCTCCTCTGGCAGCACCCTTACAGACACACAGACGATCAATACTTTGTATCCTTCAAGCCAATCAAGTTGACAGTATTAACCATCACAAGACTTAAAGCAATTCTGATAACCAAACAGACCTACACATGTTTGGACATTTATGACAGAAGAGGCATTGCCTGGCACTTTGTAAAACCCAATCTCTTCAATCCATGTGTTGGGCCAATTATATATCCATATCCAATTGGAAAACATGCCTCTTGATCATCCACAAGTATCAACTACAAATACAAATTTCAGGTGGATTATTTGTTTAAATGTGAGAGTGAAATGTTAAAGCTTCTAGAATCTAACACAGGAGAGAACATTTTTATGATCTTGAAGTAGGCAAAGATTTCTTAAAACAAAAGATACTACATATGAAAAGATAGAAATACTGATTACATTAAAATTTTTAAAAATTCTCTTCATTAAGGATACATTTAACAAGTGAAAAGGCAACTACATTATGGGAGAAGGTATCTGGAATACATATAGCTAACAAAGGACACATGTAGAATATATAATGAATTCCTACACATCAGTAAGAAAAAGAAAATGCAATTAAGAAATATTGACAAGGAACTTAACCAGGGACTACATAAAAGAGGATATTCAAATTTTAAGAAAACATAAAATGATGCTTAACATCATTAGTCTTCAGGGAAAATAAATGGATGAGATATTATTATTATTTTCAAGACAGGGTTTCACCATGTTGGCCAGGCTGGTCTTGAACTGACCTCAGGTAATCCACCTGCCTCAGCCTCCCAAAGTGCTGAGATTACAGGTGTGAGCCACCACGTCCAGCTGGTTGAGATATTATTATACACCTACCATAATGGCCAGACTTAAGCATCCTGATTGTACAATGGTGTTAAGCAACGGGAATTCATATATTGATGGTATGCTGATGGAACTGTGAGTTGGTATAACTCATATTGGAAAACTGGCTTTATCTACTGAATTTGAATGTATGCATACCCTACTACTCAGCAGTTCCACTCCTCTACCCCTAGGTATATGTCCAATATGTATAAGAATGCTCTTGAAGCATTGTTCATAATACCCTAAGCCTGGTAACCCCTCAAATGTCCTTGAACATATAAATGGATACATAAATTGTAGAATACTCATTCAATGAAACTTAACAATAAAGATTTTAAAAAGATTGCGTGGAGTAATCTCATTAATAAAATGTGGACTAAAATAGTTCATATTATGTATACGTACATATATATATATATATATATATAATACATGATAGTATGTACATAAACCTCAAAAACAAAAAATCTGTTGTGGTAGAAGTCAGGCTAGTGTTTACCTTTGTGGAGGAGCTTCTTAAATGCCATACATTGGTGATTTATGAGGTTTCTGTATGTATGATTTGTTTTAAAAGTGCCATTCTATTCATTGACATTAAATAGAATGAGTTATAAATATACATAGGTGTATAAATGTATTTATACACATATATATGTGTATATATGTATATGCGTGCCTGTGTGTGTGTATTCAATCAATGTGATTTTTAAAGTATCCTAGGTCCTGGTGCTCAGAATAATCCTTATTCATTCAAACCAAGAGAATTTGGAAAAGACCTCCAGATACCTGGGTCCATTGCTTTTATTTATTTTGTTGCAGAAACAACTGCTTTGCAATCTGTACTACTTATGCTAATTTCATTATTTTGGTATCAGTTCTGAAAGACCCAACAGATCACTCAGTGGGAGGCATAACTCCATTCCCTCAATTATAGAAATCATAACTCATTGGTATAGTTCTCAAATGGGAGGTTCAGAAATTCCTTTGTGGGAGAATATAACTTATCATTAAGCATCCCATCATGCCTCAGGCTGAATGGACCTGGAGGTGGCAGGATTCTTGTTACCACCAACTCAGTTCCTGGACTCCTTTCAATAGAGGGCCCAGTGTCACCCAGTGCTTTGCATATCCAAACAATGGAATACTGCTCAGCAATAAAAAGGAATGAACTATGGGTACGTGAAACCACAAGGCTGTATCTCTAAATGATTATACTAAATAAAAGGGGCAGGCCCATGAGAGCACATACTATAGAATTCCACTTATATAAAACTCTATTAATAGAAAATATAAGTTAATATGTAGTGATGAAAAGCATATCAGTAGTTGCTGGGGATTAGGGGGAAGATATTCAATGGGCATGTGCAGATTTTTGGTGGCAATGAAAATGTTCATTATCTTGATTGTGATGATGGTTCCCACTATATACATGTCAGAAGTATCCAACTTTACGTCTTACATGCATTGTTGTATGTCATACCTCAACGATGCTGTTTAAAAAATAAATATTGTGAAAAAAGAAAGGCGATTTAAATAATCCAACAGGATTTCTGCATTTCATTGCTGAGTTTAGAGCTTCAATTTACTAATACAATATTAGCAAAGCTTTGATATACTGTGTTTTCATTTATAAGGGAAAATATAAAGAAAGTAGAATTAAATAAGATAAATGAAATCCCAAATATCCAATCCCCAAAGGTTCCTGGAAGCCATTTTCATGCTACAGCACCATAAAGAGCTGAACTTCATCCATAAATTGTAGCTGGGCAAAGCTGCAGCCTTGAAAATGTATGTGACACATTGCAAAGCAATTTTACAGCACCTTTAAATTTTATTTCTGATTTTTCTCCCCGAGTAAACCTTGAGTTTATCAGTTTAGGTAAAAAAGAACATATTCCTTCATACAAGGCAAACTGCATGCGCTTTTTTAACATTTGAGGTGGTTTTGATTCTACTTCTAATACATTTGTGATCCAAAAATCATTAAAATTGCCTATGAAACAGGAATGCAGACTTGTCTCAAGTTGGTTCAATTAAGAAATGACACAAATTTTACATGTACAGTTATTCCCATCCGCTCTCCCTCCTTATCCTCCCCACTTTCCGCCACTTTTCCAGGCTGAGATTTGATCTGGAAAGATATCCATAAATCTATCAGACACAAGGGAAATAAGTCACCTTTTCACAGGATTTGCTACAGTGGATCTATGAAAGCCCATTTAAGTAACTGCTCTCTGGGAGGTAAATTAATCAGACTGAAGAAAAAGGGAAGAACTAGTTAAAACTTCCCCACTTTTAATCCTTTCCAAGATCCAACTGCACATCTCCCATTAAAAAGCTCCCTTTTTAAAAACCATTTTAGAATGTTTATGCCCCTGTAGCCATCTGCTCTAACTTTCTTTGTATCATTTTAGTTTATGGTCCTCCAAAACACATATTGCCTGTTTTCTGAATGGGCTTGCTGATGCTCTTTGCTGTGAATTTCATCTAACTCCCAAGTCCTCTGTATTTGTGATTCACAAGGGCAATTGATGTGCCCATCATTTCGAACTGCATCAGCAGTTCAATCCTTAGGCTTAACCTTCTGTTGAGTGTCTTTATTACTCAGCTCCTCAAGAATATGGCTGAGGAGTGGGTATGCTGGTTCATCTGCAGCCTGTTACACTAATGAGTCTCCAGGCAGTATTTTATCAAAGCAATGTGTCAGAGTCTTTCTGTTACTGCTCCTTGTTTTGATGGATTAGTGTTACTTATTAAAGGAGAACACATATTTTTTTTTTCTTTCCCTTGACAGGCAAGTTGAGGGCTCTCAGTAATAGGTGCCAGAACAGGAACATCTGGTATACATTTAGTGATGCATTGTTGCATTGTTAACTTAAAGCTGTTGCATGCCTTGATAAATGCATAATGGGCCTCAAGAAATTAAGAGAAAATTAAAATGTAAATGTTTACCCAAACAATATTTCCCCTTTATTTCCATTCAGTTGCCTACACCTGCACCTTATACAAATAAAAGGTTAGTGCAAAAATTCTCTTCCAGCCCTCTATGGGTCATGTTGTCAGGAACTAAAGGAAAGTTTTATGTCTTCTGCATAGGAGATATAGGTGAGGCCAAAAGGCACCATGGTGGTCTTGGTAAGTTACTTGAAGGCTATCTGTGTTTCTGAAAATAAGCTAGATCATTTAAAAATCTCCCTCCCCTTGGAGGCAGATTTGTTCACCCTGGGGCAAATATCCATATGGGGTTAAAAATACTGTAAATATGTTGAAAATATTTCTTATCACATCACTAGTTTTCAGCTTCAAGTTTTGCTTATGGTTAAATATTTAAAATGCATTGCTCTCTTTTTGGCTACATTGCTGGAGAAGTGCACTAAATTGTACTTCCTATAGTGAAAATGTTCAGACCCAAGGATAGAAAGTACCTTTCTACACCCTTACCAATGACTGGGCTTGGTGAGATAAATAACTCTTTTTTAAAGAACATCAGGCCTAGACATTTTACAAAAGGTGGACCTTTTTCCCTCTTTGATGAAGGATATGATGTAATGCAATGGAATGGTCAAGGAGAAGTAAAAGGGAAATGGGGAAGAGGAAGGGATGAAGGGAGAGAAGGAGTAAGGGAGAGGCAACAAAGAAAAGGGAGAAAAAGGAAAGCAGCGACAAAATAATTTTTTAAAAACTTTAATTCATAGAAGTTTTTACAAATTAAAACACAATTGTGGTTCTGTTAACAAAACTAATAACAAGGTTTGAGTAGATTTTGAAGGGAAACTATGTTCCCTCTGAAATGGTTACAACTTGACATATGGACTGACCTTTGACTCACAGCTGTTTAATTTGATATAAACTGCCTAATATGATTATTTAGATATTTTCAGGGGTTCCATTTTTACATGTTTAAAAATATTCAGTTCTGCATAAATAGCTTGATAGGGTGGTGGTGGTGGGGAGGGGGTAATGCGATTTCACTGTTCAGTTCCCTGCTTATTTTTTATCTAAGAATTGTATTTTAAAGAAACTCAGTAGTTGGAGGTAATGAGTGGCTGGCTGCCCATGTATGAAGCTAGGTCATATCATGAGCAGGGCAACTCAGATGGGAACTCCTTAAAAAGATTCACTTTTTAAAAATAACCAGCCCATCTAAGTTGAAACACTGAATATGGTTTACAGATGTAGACACAACTGGAGTCACTTGCAGAACTATGGAAACCTCTTATCAAGAAATTTGAGCAAATAAAATGATTTTTCTAGTTTGAGCTTAGAGAATCTACATAGCCGACATTAGGAGGTAGTTAAGATAGCTTACAGAATGTCTTCAATATGCTTCCATCAATCCTAAAAAATACTGAAGCATCTTCTGGCCACTGACTATATTAAAAGCAAATATTGGATATTCAAGCCATTTACACCCAGGCACTACCACAAAGACCATTTCGTGTTCTTGGCCTTCCTCCTCCATTATTTAGTTGAAAAAGTAACTCTTCTCTTTCATTTGCATTTGAACTTCTCTCTGGTAAAGATAATACAGATTTTTTCCTTTAAATTTCTGAAAATGGAATTGCTGACAATTTACTTCCCCTGGATGTAATTTTAAGAGGGGCCTAGCATTTTAGGGACTTCATTGAAATAAACTCAAGATAGCTGCCTGGAGGGGGCAAAGTGGAAGAGGGACTAAATTTGGTAACTGAGTGTGAAACCAATTTTCAGAGAGTTTAAAGATCCCTCAACAGTGCTCCTAGGAGAACCTAACCCTTAATTACCTTATTTCAGGGAGCAGGTAGGAAAACTCCTGTGGGTAAGAAGACTTCTCATGCATTCCTAAAATGAAAGGAAGGAAAGATGGCCAAAGCACTGACAATTCTTGGAGAGAAATGTGTTCCATTCTGTGCTCCTTTGAAAAATATTTTATAGCACAGACACCATTAAAATTTGAGAAATGGAAAAGCTAGAGGTGACATTAGTAAAAACAGTGAATATACTACCATTTAGAGTTTCTTCTTTGAAATAGCATTTGATTTATATCCTTTAGAAATCCTGATGGGAAAAGGAGAGAAGAGAAAGACCATTTATACCTATATCTATATAAAAATTAGACTTTTGAACTCAAGGGAGAGAGAGTACAGAACTACATGTCTTTCCTAACTTTAAAGAAACTCTCGTGTCTCTAAAATAGCACGAAATGACTATGTTTCCTAAAGAGGAATCATCTCTTCGTTTCTCTATAGTGTCCATAGTTATCACTGTGAGATTTTTAGCCAAAATAGATATGTTTGTTTTCCTATCTGGTGCAGTGTAAGTGCTGTAATAGTGTGCATGTTTGTTTTATTCCTTTTATTATCTAGAGCACGTAGTAATGACTAAAATGGGGGAAAAGCACTCAGAGGAGAAAATAATGTACAAAGGAAGTAGATAACAGTAAACACAGTCAAAATGGAGAGTGACATCCTGTTGTGAGATCATGACAGAGTCATATCCACATGGTCCAGGACATAGCATAGATATTCCACAGATATATAAGGACTGTATATCTAGCCTCAAGGATCTGCCATTATGGTAAAGATTCATGAAGGGGGAAGGGACAGAAAAATGTGTGGCATACGTAACCGCAGCGTTTTAAACTAACGTGGTGGTTCATTGCTCATCCTTTTCCTCACTCCCCACCCATTCCTTAACTCTAACTCAAGTCCATTCAAGATTATTAAACTTTGATATACTGAATTATGACATACATTATTTTCTCTTCTTTTTTCTATTTTCCTTGTTTTTCAGATTTACTTTTGTTCCAATATGTATGCTGTCTTGCATGCATCTTTGTGTGAATCTAAATCCCATTTGAATCAAAGATTATTATAAATAAAAAATTATAACACTAAGTTAATTGCTGATCTTTGAAAATTGATCCAGATTGTTAACTACCGAAAGAGTTAAAAAAAAAAATCCCTTTAGAGGGTAGACAGATTCACATAGATTTTAATCTTCAGTGGGCACTGTATTCTCTAATATGCCATCTTTATGGGTTCATATTGCATTATAGTTTAAAGATTTTTATGCTACAGCCTAAACCCAAGGCTACTCTTACTATTAGGCATCTGTAGCAATAGATACTATTTGGAGGGAGGGTACATCCACTTATGTAAACATCCATGGATGAGAGGGGGAAGGGCGTTACTGAAGGCAGACAGAGGCTCTTATCTGTAAGATTACTTTGGATATAGCATGTTCTTATAGAGGCACAGATAGCATATATGCAAAGGATTATTTTAAAAGAAAGACAAATATAATATGAAGCATCAAATAAGTCATTCCAAGTAAGGCAAAGAGAACCCAGGAAAAACAAAAATAATGTTGAATTTTTACTTAATAATCTGGTCAATGAATGAAACTGTAGGCAGTTATACAAAATGGTTGCTTTCAGTGTGATGACCAAAACCAGTATTTAAAGACACTGGCGTGGTAGGTACAGGCATACCAAACTACTGCTTCCTAAAACTTAAATACCTAAGGCTGCTGTCATGCTCCTTTTATCTTTTTATGGCTGTGCTTTCACTATGTCAAGGTTGAAGCTCTGAAATATTTCTTTAGCTTCTTGGCTAATGCAAGGTATTATGCACAGTAAATTATTGCTACTGTCACACAAGAGGAGGTGGTGTTTAGAAACAAAAAGTATCCCTTAAAGTTCCCAAGTCCCAGTTCTATACAAAGGATTGGAAAGGGAGCATTAAAACATCTTTTCATTTAGCTAATGAGTATTTTAAAAACACTTCATAAGCAAGGAAAATAAGGGGAATAAAAGTCAATTCCTCAAATTACTAGTGGACAAAAACAGTGTAATTTTCAGTCAAATATTGTCTTCTCACCATCAAATTGCTATGGCAGTTGTTTTTTATTACTTGAGTTATTTGTGGCTGTATCCTAAATCTTCTCCCCACTTTTCTCAACAATTTTGGTAATGCTAGATTACCTTCTTTAAATTAGCAACTTCTGGAATTGCATGTTTTTTCTTTTGAAGTCCAAGGGCTCTCACTGTAATCATTGTAATTATATGTAAGTGATGTGCTCTGCTTTCGTGGTTTTCTTCCTCAGTCTGGCAACATAGGCAAATCTCCCTTGATCCACCACAGTGTACAGATCAGATCACAAAAAAGGATGATGTTTAATAATTTGTGTCAAGAGTTAAATGAGTTTGTGCCTTTGGCTTCTGTACTATGTGTCATTTTAATTCGATCTTCCGTGAATTGCCTTTAATACAATATATACATTTTTCTGCTGTTTATTAGTCTGTTTAGGTTGTTTAAAACTTCTAACAGTTAATTTCTCCTAAGCCCCTTGAAAATGCCATTTTATTTTTTATAATATTTTTTAACAAATGTAAATGTAGCTATAAAAGTTAATCTTGTGCCCACCCTTCCTCCCATGGAAGCCATGTTTATGGCTCTATGGTTGGGCAGCTATACCCACGTAGTAGAAAGAGATTAAAAGAGGGCATTGGCAGGGTTATTTAGACCGGAAAGGTTAGGGTCAGTGGTCTGAGCTCTCAGGAAAGTGGGGTACAGTGTGACAAGGTGATGACTAGTACAGGAATAGCAAAAATTTATAGTCAGAAAGAAATTGTGAAAGGAGATTAATCCAGGGGAGGGAATACTGGAGGGAGACAAACATTGTTAGCTGAGACTGAAACAGGTTAATCACCTGCGATATCAAACCAATGATGGGATAGGAAATCAAGGGAATTCGAGAGGGTGAGTCATTCTCTGATGCCCTGAGACAGGTATTTCGTATTCAAGAAGCCTGGCAACAGGTATCTGGTAGAAAAGCCACTGAGGCAGGATGGTTCGAGGTGTTGGGGCAATTCTACTCGGGACGATGCTCCTTCAGAACTGGCGTGAACTACAATCAGCATTCTGTTTCAGAAGCAGAGGTCCAGAGTCAGCAGAAATGTCATCCCTCCTTTGTCTGAGTTCCTTTCTCTTGCCCTTCTGTGATGATGATTTATAGCTGCCTAATATCCTGCATTCCCTTTTTTCTGGCTTGCACAGGCACAGTGGTATTCTAGTAAATGTTTAGCAACTGGCTGTCTGGGTAAACACAAAACAAAACAAACCACCATGGCCAATTTTAAACTACCAACCATGACATTATTGAACATGGAGTTGGAAGGAGATGTGCAGCAGCAAACCATGATATAACATTTCTATCACACATGTACCATCGGCATAAATAACCTCAAGAGCCAGATGATAGTAAAATGTGGTGAAATCATTAGGAAGAAATGAGTTTTATATATGTATCACCTTTGTTTTCAATGTAATTTATTTCGCTGTAAATTTACATAATTTAAAGGATTCCTGAAAATGTAAGTTGGTTCTCATGAGCCACTAGGAGCTGACTCCAGCTTCCCCTGAACTGTTCTCCCTATTTCGTCTGCTTTTCCTTCTCCCCTTGTTTCTTAGGTGATACTTCTAGAGGGATGGTGTCTTCTCTAACATCCTGCTTTCCTTTCTCCTTAGAACTTTCACAGTCTCTTTTGGAGCTGGGTAGATTAGGATGTTGGTAGATAGTCAGAGCTGGGGTTCCTCACATTCTTCTATTTGCTGTAGGAGATAGAGGTTATCTTGGTATTTCCCTTACCCATTGATTTAGAAGTTGGTAAGAGCATGAATAGGACCAAGAAATACAAGACTCTGCTCTGGAAGAAGCCTTATTAAAATCTGATTGGCTAATTTCCATTAAGAGCCCAGATCATTAGGAAACAAATAACTTGGGTAAATGTCAAGTTTACAAGCTCACTACTTCATTTCTTTTGATCACAGCCCCCACTACATATAGGGGCATGGCGTGGATTGTGATAGGAGGGCATTTAACTGGGAGGAAAATGAAATAGATGTGGGGGAGAGGGTTTCAGTGTGAACAGGGAATTAATCTAAAGAAAATTCTGTGAAAAACTTAGTAGTTTGAGCCAGGCTCTAGACCTGTGTTGTATAATTTTCTGTGATGTTGGAAGTGTTCTGTATCTTTCCTGTTCAACATAGAAGCCAATAGCTCCATGAGGCTATTGAGCAACTGAAATATGGCTATTGAGCTAGCACACCTGAGGAATCAAATTTTCTATAACTTTAATTTTAAATCTAAATAGTTACACGTGGCTAATAGCTACCATACTGCGTAGTGCAGCTCTGGACCTGAAGTCTGCAAAGTATGGCTCACAGTTCACACCCAGCCCATCATCTGTTTCTCTATAGCCCATGAGCTAAGAATGGATTTTACATTCATAAAAAGTTAGAGAACACACACACACAGACACACATGCATGCACACAATTAATGTTAGACAGCAACTGGATGTGACCTGCAAAGCCTAAAATGTTTACTATGTGGCCTTTGGTAGACAATGTTTACTGACCCTTCTTCTAAACATTGTAATTAACTACTTCTACAATGACAGTGGTTACGATGAGGTCAATAAATTTTCCTGAGTCTACAATCCAACTAGTCTATGTCATCACTCTATTATCCTCAGGTCCCTAAGAAGGCCAAAGTTAACTTAGAGGAGTCCTGATATTGTTAATACAAGGCAGGAACTAAGCACAGAGAAGCTAGCTACAAGACAGAAGCCAAATAGCTGTGGACCAGAGAGGCAGGTTTGAGCAGAACCAGGAGGCAGCAGGACCTGAGGACCAGCCCTCAAGGCTGACGCTCAGTGTCACTTTGGGCCAGAATTGTTTCTAGGCTGAGTTCATAGGCAGGAGTCAATCCAGCCCAGTTTCCAGGATTAGGATAGTGACCTGAGAGATCTTTGGAAAAGTAACAAAACCTTCCTCCATATACTTGTAGAGGAATGACGGGCTGGTGAATGGGTGGAGAAAATGAGAGACGAAAGAGGAGAAATCACCGAGAGTCATTGGGTATCATAATGTGTGCTAAACACTGTTGTGTTTGCAAAAATATTATGCAATTTTGTTGACCTCATTCGTAATACTATGATGTCATTGTCTCATAGTAGGGTGCCTGCTTCAGCTATGAATCCTGATACATCAAAGGTGCTCAATGTGTTAAATATTATACTCATTTCATAGTTGAGGGAACTAGGACTCAGAACAGCAGACAGTGATTGTCTTTTCTTCTGCTTGTATCTGAGAGGATATGTTGTTACTAAACTTCTTATGAAAGGGAGAATTGGGAGAACTGCGAAATGTTTGTCAGATCTGGGATTGGGAGTGGATAAATAGAGAAGCCTTCATAGATACATAAAGTTGGATTTAATGTCAATGTGTGGATTACATTTTCTTCATATCCCAAATTGTCCCACTGAAGACAAGTTTTAGAAAAGAAAGCAGAATTCTCCTAAATCCATCTTGTACAGAAGCTTATACTTGATTCCCAATCTGTTTACTTTTCCTCTGTGGCTTACAGTAAAATCACGTGACCATAGTTAGGTGTGACTATGTTGCTGAATTCTGGTCAATGGAATGTGTCAGGAAGTCACATACACCACTCTAGGGCCTCGCCACGGAACCCACACACACCCGTCTGTTTTCTCTCTTTCCCCACCTGCCTGTTGGATGTTAACACCCAAGGCAACTTGAGAAGCACACACTGAAGATGGCAGAGCACGCATCATCCTAGGTCTCTGAATGATGCATGGAATCATCAGCTCCACCCCTGCCACTGCCGGGATTTTGAGAGCAAGAAGTTAACTTCTATTGAGTCAAAACACTGAGATTTCAGGTTTTATCTGCTATAGCAAACAATGTTGTCTTAACAAAGCCACTGATCCACCCAGTCCACTTTGACATCAACACCATAAACATTTGCTTAATTCATCTATTGGCATGAATAAATATAATGCTTTCATTTTGGAAAAGGGTAAAAAATAGAAGGAGAGCATTTTATCTTGGAAAGAGGTTGACCCTTCATTGAATTCTACCATAATCCAGAGATGTCTAGAAAATGTGAAGTATTAAAAGGAACAGTACATGAAATAAACAGAATGTACACTAATTTGAAAAAAGCATTTTAGATTGTTGTCTGGTTGTGTTTTATCCCCATAGAACTTGCGATTGACTGTGGTCTGCAAAGAATGAAGATGACCAAACCATTCGCAACCACAAGGAGGAGCAGGGTTGTCTTCTTTACGTGAAGCCGTGGTTGGACTTTCCAAGTCTAGGCTTAGCACTATTGCTAATCACAAAGCTTTGTTTAAAAAATTGTTCCAATGTATCTTCTCTGGCCAATTCTTGACTTAGATCCTCAAAATTAAAGTTTCCTCGTTTCTTCTCTGCTTTGTTAGAAACCCCCAGAATTAGGGGTACGTTTTAATTGGCCTTGACTATGCTCACTGAAAACAATGAGATTAGAACTGCTGAGCTAAGAATCCATTGCTGACTTAAAGGAAGAGTCTTGAATGTTTCCTTGGAACTATGACCAAATTGATCCACTTACTGCCCTCTGTATTAAAGAACAGAGAACAGAGACTTGGGGGCAGACAGAGCAGTGAGATGGCTTGTGCAGGAATCAGCCTATCTAAGTTAAGAATTATTTCTCTGCCACATTTATGAATTTGAACAGGTTATTATGCCTGTTCCCTTAATACCTAGAATGGAAAAATGTCAGCCTCATTGGTTGCTGTGAGAATAAAACCTGAAATAATGTGTTAAAGCACCTTTCCAGTGAAAACTCAGAGGCAACGCCTTCCAGGAACACTGTCAAACCTGCAGGTTGAGATGGTGTGTTTCTGCCTACTGTCTTCCTCACTTTGTCCATTGCTCCCATTCACCTTTGTGTTGTGGTGACATCAACCTTCCTTTGCTTTTTTGGTTCACTCGTTCTCACTCAGGAGGAGGTTTCATGCCTGTAGTGCCTTGTCCCCTTCCCCAGACCCTTGCTTTGGCCCCACCCTCTGTCACCCTAAGACTCAACTCAGGCTTCCTCTGACCCACCAGCCTTGCTTGTCAGCTTCTTTTGTCATGTGCTCTTATTTTTTGGGATGGAGTTTTGCCCTTTTTGTCCAGGCTGGAGTGCAGTGGTGTGATCTCGGCTCACTGTAACCTCTGCCTCTCGGGTTCAAGCGATTCTCCTGTCTCAGCCTCCCGAGTAGCTGGGATTACAGGCATGTGCCACCACCCCCAGCTAATTTTTGTATTTTTAGCAGAGATGGGGTTTCCCTGTGTTGGTCAGGCTAGTCTCGAACTCCTGACCTCAGGTGATCCACCTGTGTTGGCCTCCCAAAGTGCTGGGATTACAGGCGTGAGCCACCACGCCCGGCTGCTTTTTCCTGTATACCACTTCTCTCAGTTTGTAGTTTGCATACTCATCTGTGCCATTATTTAGAAAATGTTCATTTAACCCAGTGGGCTATAACTCCATAAGACAGGTATAAAAGCTAACTACTAAATAACTACTAAACTAACTAGTAATGTAGTTAATATGTGGCTTATTTTTTACATGGTGTAACATTATGTATTTTCAAGTTAATTTTGTAACATAATTGTTGGTCATACTCATAAGTAATTAAAAGTACCTTCTGTGACTTAGAGTTTGTTTTGGGACTTAGAACTTACCCAATACACAACTTTGCTTTTGGGACTTAGAACTTACCCAATACACAACTTTGCTTCATTTTCACTTGAAGCTTAAGCACGTGGCAGCTGCTTAGCAGAGCCCTCCAGTCAGTTCTAGTGATGTCATCAACAAAGTCTGGTATAATGTTCAAACCACAGGAGGCATTTCCTGTAGGCAGTGTAGACTGAAGTAAGCAATCTAGCTGGAATTTGGTCATGACATTGGAACAACACACCACACCCCAAGAAAGCCTAGAGTATTATTTTTCTAGTACATCTATTACCTTGTTTTTTAGATATTTTTCCTTTATGAAACTCCATTACATTTACTTTGCTTCTGTATTTTGTCCTGCAATTGAACAAAAAAATTAAGGATAGGGATAAAAACAAATTTTTGAATACTAAATATGTTTATAGCATAGAATATCATGACAAATCTCAGCTAATTTACTGTTTTGCATTTGCAGCGCACACATGAGTGAACCAAATGATGTTTAGATTTTTCTTGGTTCTTTCTCAGTAATGGGTCAGATAAATCACCGTCTGAATTGCCTATTACATTCTTGAGATTGCACTGGGAATGACTGGCAGTAAAAGGCTCCAATTCAGACTCACTTGTATGCAAACAATAAACATTGTTTACCATTTTTATATTTATGTCAATGATTATAAAATACTCAACAGCTAAAAGATACTTAGAAAAAAACAGCATCTTGCCTACAGAAAGAAATCTTTGACAAATTTTTTTTTCCATTTCCACTTGATTATGTTACTCCACAGCAAGACAATAATGTGAGATATGCAACAATCCCCAAAGCCATTTATAGCTTTGCTATCAATTATAAAATCGTAAGCCAGAGAATACAAACATGCTGAATATTAAGGAAAAACAACACTTCTGTTTGATTGAAATGTTGTTTCTGAGTGCCTATTTCAGAATCTCCAGATTGACCCAGTTTACTGCACAGATTTTCCCTGGGCCTGATTTCACCCGCTTTCATTGAAATAATAGTGGTAATTACTGACATTTACATCATTTATGAGGCTTTTGCTCATTCATCCTCTCTTTGGTTTGGTATTATGCTTAAAAAAATGGGCAAACAATGTCTAACTTATCTAATGTTTGGTTAAGTAGCCAAACAGAGCTTGAACTCCTACAGCATTACTCCAAATCTGAATCTTTACTTTTATGCAAGGATAACCCTGTTTGGTAAACTTAAGCTCAGGGCATGAATTTCTGGATCATGTTTCTAGACTTATATGCTTTTGCATTGATTGATTAATTGATAGATTAATTTTCTTGATCATTTAGTCATTGGCCCATCAGTTTTTGTAGGTATGGTATCTGGTATTCTGCAGAGAGTTTGGTCTTTTGTATGTAAGTTATCTTACTAAGTTCCATGAAGAAAACTAAGGAGAAAAGAGATAGCGTTAACTTAAAAAGAACTTAAACAGTTACAAAGCAGCCTCTGTGCAGGTGTGTGATAGTGGGACTGGAAGGAAAGGATTCCTTGTAAAAGGTCTTGAGTCTTGCAAGGAATGATGGACTTACATTATCAGAGAAAAAGCAGACAGGCATCTCAGGTGGTGGAGAATGCGGGAAACATTTCTAGGAATCATTTTAATGGATGCAGTGAGTAATTAATGTGGCTATTCCCTAGTATGTCTGCATACTGTATTTTAAATGATAATCTATGATTGTAAGTAGTGTCTGATTCTCATGAATGTCAGAATTATTCCATAAAGATTTTATTAATTAAAAATATCCAACTTCCATTATAATAAAATTCTGAAATCGTTTAGGGTCTCTTGAGGTGAATGAAAGTGACATATGCCCACAAACCAATATATAGGTTCAATTGTGATGAGGCTTTGGATGATGACAGCGAACGGTCAGAAGAGAGTTTTATTTGTGAGGAATTTTATAGGCAGAAATGTGGCTGCTGCTATCAGATTAAAAACCATCACTCCCTGAGTAACACAGAAGAGTACTCATGACCCTTTGCATTTGGATTTCAACCTTTTGGTCATGTGTATTTTGTAAGCAGAACCTGATAGTATTCTGAGCAGGGCAGTGCCCACGGGGGACAGGGGCAGAGACAATAAGGCCTCCTTGTCAGGGTATACAGATGAAAGGGCAGCAGGAGATTCTGCACCCTGTGCAGGCTAGATGTGTTTGAGAGTGCGGGAAATGGGTTCCTGTTAATATCTTCTTCCAGCTCGTTACTCTTACTTCCATGGAGCCCTCCAAGGACACATGGTAGAGGGAAGGTCAAAGTGATATCCAATGGTGAATCTGCACAGCACCTACCATGGTGAGGTGGGAGCCTGAATGAGCAGAGGAGATGGATATTCCCAGGAATCAGGAAGGCTGCTAGTGGAAGAAATTATAGAAGTCAGGAAACGGCCAGCCATCTCCTGGTATATGGGAAAGGGAAAGAGGGGCTGACACCCAGCTTTGATTGAAGGTGGGGTGGGGAGAAGGCTGTTGGTGCCAGACCTAAGATGGTGGTCAAGGAAGCAAGAGCTCTTTCAGCAGCTCTCCCTCAGGACTGAACTTGAGGATACTGGGCCAGTGTTGTGAAGAGAGAATTGGGAATGGAAGAACACTAAGGATACTGGGTCATCAGATGACTGGGAGCAGCTTCCAGACTGAAAGACCAAGAGTGCAGGTGGTTGAGTGCTTCCCTGTTGGTGGGAATGTAAACTAGAAGAGCGACTATGGAAAACAGTATGGAGCTTCCTCAAAAAACTGAAAGGAGAACTATATGATCCAGCAATCTCACTGCTGAGTATCTATTCAAAAGGCAGGAAATCAGTATATTGAAGAGATATCTGCATTACCATGTTTAAAACTGCACTATTTGCAATAGCTAAGATACGGAATTGACCTAAGTGTCTATCAGTGGATTTTTAAAAACATGGTATATATTCAAAGTGGAATACTATTCAGCCATAAAAAGAATGAAATCTTGTCATTTGCAGCAGTATGGATAGAAGTGGAGGACATTATGTTAAGTGAAACAAGCCAGGCACAGAAAGACAAATACTGCATGCTCTCACTCATATGTAGGATCTAAAACAGTTGATCTCATGGAAGGAGGGAATAGAATGGTGGTTACCAGGGGTTGGGAAGGTGGGAAGATGGGGATGAACACGGTTTGGCTAATGGGCCCAAAAATACAGTCAGAAGGAGTAAGTGCTAGTGTTTAACGACAAAATAGAGCGACTACAGTTAACAATAATTTATATTTCAAAATAGCTAGAAAAGAAGAGGTGGAATATTCCCAATTCAAATAAATAAATGTTTGAGGTGTTGGGAATCCCAATTACCCAGATTTGATTAATACACATTGTATGCTTATATCAAAATACCACATGTAACCCATAAATATGTCTAACTATTATGTATCCATAATTTATAAAAATGGAGCAGGTAGGAGCCAGCAAAGGTGAATAGTTTTTAATATCTCAGATATCACATTCTGACTTGCAACCTGGCTTCTAATTTATGTCTTGGGACTCCTCCCTGGCTAGTAATTTGGTTTTCTTTTAACCTAACATTTTTTCAATATTTGTTCAAAATTTGTTTAGTTAAGAAGGGGAAGAAGTCATTTTCTATCAATAAAACTAGTATACACACAATGAATGATTTATTATGTGCCCTGAAGTTACCACTGTTTTTACCCATTCAGATTTCCTTTTACTTCTGTGGTTTTTCCTATCACACATGCCTGAATAGTGTCTGGCATCACACTCTAACTGCAGAAATGTATATAGATATGGTTACTGAGACTTACTACTGGCAAACAGCAGTATTTAGTGTCTGAATTTTAATTGACTCTGATGGCTGACATCAGAGACTGTCAGGTAGCTGGTCTCAAGTTGGTGATCTACCCCAAATATAGAAATTGTCATGTGTACATACAAAAAAATAAGAGATTGGAGTAAAGGATTTTTATTACAGTTTCTACTTTTCATTTCTCTCTTCTTCTGCCAACCAAATTAGCAGAACCAAATTAGATTTTGCAGATTACAGAGTTGTGTGTGAAAATGTGTCAGATGTTTTCCCACGGTGATCCATCCTTTTTCCATTATGGTTCGGGGATCCAGGCAGCTGCCCAATTCTCTTGTGCTTGACTCAGCTCAGGCTATGGGGCATTCTGAGGCTGATATGCCCAAGAAACCAACTGTTCTCCAAAATGTGGGAGGGGAACTTTGAGGGGGCAATTTCAAGAGAGAAAGGTTTGGGGGGTGTGTGTGGTGGGGAGGAGAAGGTGCAGAAAGGGATACTATTAAGCCAGGAATGGGTAAATGAGAGAGGCAGAGAAAGAATGGAATACATGTAGAGTTGCCACTGTCAGCAGGCCTCTCTCCTTCACTAGCGGGGAAACAGCAGCTGGCCCTTTTTCCTTTCATGAGGGGAAGGATCAGGAGTAGCATCTTGATGGTTGTGCCATTCTCTTCTCTCCCCTTCGTGGAAGGCTACTGGCTGTTACAGCTTCACTGATCTAGATTTATATATCCTCAGCAAGGCTATTTTACCACTGCTGATCTGCCCAAGAATGTAAATGAGTACATTTAAATATCTTGTTCTCAACAATTTTATGTTTTGTTCTAAGCTCAAAATAAAGTTACCCAGGTGTTCTTTTATAAATAGGACTGCATGAATTTAAACAAACCTTTGCATTATTCATTGCAACAAAGGAATTGGAGTTCCTTCTCTAGTTATAACTAATTTTAACACTTTTTTAAAGTAATAAAAGACTGAAGGTAATTAGCACATCATTAGGCATTTTCTGTAATAGACATATCAGATTTGACTTGGAAACCATTTTGTTGGATGAACAATTACTCTGAAATTCACTAAAAGTTACCTGTCATCACTTTTTGGCCATGCTAACTGTATATTATCATAGATTGTTTTTAATTCAAGCCTTTGGCAAACAACTTAAATGAGATTTGCAACATAACACTGCTAATCTCATGGTTGAAATATTAAGACTTCATGCATGAAAGATTTATCCTTTTAATAAGATCAATCACACTGGACATCACTTGCCTTCCCCAATTAAAACCCATTTAATTTGCAAACAATTTATTTAAAAAACTACCTACTCCAAATGCAAATTAGCATAATAGATTTTCAGATCCATTTAAGATGGGCAACAATTAGCCATATATAAACTCAAGCACTTCTTATTCTATCAAAAATTCTTTATTAATAGATAGCACTTTAAGTCAAAAACAAAGCTTGTAATAGTTTTATAAAATAGGTACACCAAAGAGCATGCAGTAATAAACAATTTAATTCTATGGGAATTTCCAAATCCAAAAATGCTTACAACTAACTAAGAGAGTTTGGTTGTTTAGTCAATTGTTTCTTAGTGTCACCTTGGCACAAAAATCTCCTCTGCTGGAGGGATCCCTTCAGTGGTCCCTTTCAGCTCTGGACATATAAAGCAAGTGATGTTTTCTCGGGAACAGCATAAGTGGACATTTGTTGGCCTGACAGAGGCCCTGTTTCCCACCCTCTTTGGTTGTGAAAACAAAACTCTGATGAGAAGAGAACAGGGATGTTTGCATGGGTATAAGGCATCTTTTTGAAGGGGAGGGATTAAGATTTTGATACACTGTTACGAGGTTGATCCTTTCTCTCACAGGAAGGTGGTCCTGAGAGAGATCAACTGTCAAGAGAAGGTCTCAGAAAGTTGTGAAAGGGACTTTTCCTTAAGGGTGAGGGCATCTGAACCAAAGGGCTGGTTCTGATGACATTTTCCAGGCAGAAATAGAAACCTAGCACTAGAAAAATATGACTGTGTGGATATTATAGTAGGTGGGACCCAGGAGCATGGTGACATGAGATGATTAAGATAGTTTAGCACTGGAAAAGAGACCTTTTGTTCCCTCTTCTGTCCTGACAAACACTCAGCAGGGGCAGTATCAGACCGTCCTGGACCACCAGTCTATACTGAGCAGCTGTCCTTGCATCAGTGGCATCAGGGAAAGAGACCAGGGCTGCTCAGAATGTCCATTTTTCTCCACACTGTGACTGGCTGTAGTGCCAGGAGAACACAGATTTCCATGAGCCTCACCTGCAAATATGGCAAGATGCTGACTGGTCCAGCACCAGTTGAAGAAGCTATTAAACAACGACGACAAAAACAGAAGATACTTCCCCTCCACAGGAACTTACATCTCCTGTGCATGTTGGAGACCTAGGACTGCACCTCTAATACTATAACCTATCATTTGATGGGCACAAGTCAGCGTTGGAGTCAGCAGAAACAGAAACCAAATAAAGACCTAAGAACAAATGATTTATGTTACTCAGTCAACTTTAAACCCCTTAATACATTGCTCAAGAAGTTGTCTCAGGCCAGGCATGGTGGCTCATTCCTGTAATACCAACAGTTTGGGAGGTTGAGGTGGGAGGATCACTTGAGCCCAGAGTTTGAGACCAGTCTGGGTAATACAGGGTGAAACCTGTCTCTACAAAAAATAATGTACAGTGGTGCATTCCTGTCATCCCAGCTACTTGGGAGGCTGAAGTGGGAGGATCACTTGAACCCAGGAGGTCAAGGCTGCAATGAACCATGATGTACTTCAGCTTGGGCAATAAAAGAAGACCTTGTCTCAATAAAAATAAAATAAAATGTTTCATTTGAGGAAAAGAATGTAAATGTCAAAGAGAAAAGTGGGAAGTATTTTGCCAACATGAAGGACAGAAGAAAAGAGAATTTAAATATATTTTAAACATGCTAATGTAAGTGAAGTTTGTTTTCAGTGAGTTTGATGACTAACTCTAGTTATGAATGACAGAAAAACTGTGAAGAATTCCAAATACATTAAAATATGGTGTTACTACAAGGAAATAAGTACCTCACATTGAATTTAAACAAAAAGTTTGCAATTTTATTAATAGAACATTTTTTCTCATGTGGTTATTAAATGAAAGTTGAATGAATATGTATAAAATAAACATTTAAGGAACTTCAACTCACTAGCCTGTCCAGGCTGTTGAGCCGTTCTGCCTCCCTCCGGGCCTGCCCATTAGGAAATCTGGGCTGACCTTAAAATGACTGATGCTGCTCTGAGGTCCTAGATCTACTTCAGTTCATGAATATTTTAAATCAAAGGAAAATGCAAATGGTATATAACGATGCAGCCTTTCTCTCCAGCATCTTGTCCTCATCACCCTGTGTCTGGGCAGCCTTAACACACTAAGAATTTTAGCTGAATGATGCTCTTTCAATGCACCAACCACCTTCCCACACACTAGCATTTCCAATTTGGTTCAATAACTGTATTAGGTATGTGTTTGCTATCAACATTCAAGTATTGTGTGCTTTAGCACCTGAAGGGCAATAGTTAGGTCTAACTTGGTGCCACACAAAGGGCTCCCTAATATTTTCGGAGAGGAAGTCACTCATTCATTCATTCAGCAAGTATTTACGAAGCGCTTACTATGTGCTAGGTTCTGTTTTTGGCACTAAAGGTACAGCAGTGAGAATCGACAAAATCCTTGTCCTTTTAGAACTCACATTCTAGTAACAGACAACAGTTAAGGAGAAATAATATCGTGTGTTAGAAAGTGGAGACAAATGAACTAAGGAAATGACATTGGAACAACTGATATTACTGCACACATGTCATAATTTGAAGTAGGGGTTCAGGGAAAGTTTCACTAATAAAGTGATATTTGAACAAGCACCTGAAGAAGAAGGGGAGTGATCACTGAAGATGGAAGTTCTAAGGGGAAGAACTTCCCAGTGAAGAAAAGAAACTGCAAATCTAAGGCCTGGAGGTGGGAAGGTGCCTGGTATGGAAGCAGGGAGACCGGTCAGGAGGCCATGACACTGATCTACGTGAGACATGATGATGGCCCATGGTGGGGTGTACAGTAGGGGTCATGAGGAGCACTCAGATTCTGGAAATGCTCTGAAGGAGGGGCCCGCAGGATTTGTAATTAATTGGATATGAACTTCGAAAGGAAGAATAACTGTGCAGAATGGCTAATGAGCTTACTGAGATTCCCTGGCTTCTGGACATCTCTTGACTGGTCACATCTGCCTTTTTCTCTTCGGGTCATCTGAGACCTAAACCTTTTCTTGGGTATAGCAGTCTCTAATTTATACAATCCCTAACATCACATGTTTCAGAGGCTTATTTCAGACTCCCATTATCTCTTACAAAGCCTGGCTTATATGTCTATGGGGTAGAAAGCTCAAGGAAAACAGCAATTTATAGGGCTTCTGGAGGAGGATGCTACAGGTCTTTGGATCTACTGAGATAGGTTTGAATGTTTAAGCAGAGGTTGAAGGAAGAATTTCCACTGACTACAGATTCCCTTGATTGGAGCAATACAGGAATCTGGGCAAAATGAAGTATGAACAAGTTTGAGAAGGGACCTGGCTACAAGGCTTTCTTGGCATAATAAGAATGCATCAAAATTAGGTGTGAGTTGTAGAAAAGGATTAGACACAATTGTAGGATAGACCCAGGGAGGGATAGGAGACCTTTCATTTTTTAATGAAGAAATGAGCACTCACTGTGAAACCAATCTTTTGTTCTAAGAGGGTGGCAGAATATCTGTCAAGAGCATGGACGAGTACATGCCAACCCATGCCCACCTCGTGTGGCAGCTGGCCATTTCTACATGGTCCATAGTGAACTGGATTTCAATGAATCCTTGACAAACATGGGAGTTAATTGATAAGGGTAATCATGTATGCAGATGCACACCGAGACTGGGATCTGTATCTTTAGGAATCAAAAGTTGTATAATAAGAGGATGCTGATATTTCTGCATCAGGAAATGCAGAGTGGGGGCTGGAAATAATCCCCAAGGCATAGAATGCCTGTGTTGACTCAGATTATTGGGGGATTCAGCAATTAAGCTAATTAAGAAATGCAGTTCTGAATCTGAGGAGACAATTCTTTCTTTTCTGTGTGATTGAGCTGTAGGAATAATTGGAGTGTGTGTCACATTGTATTTGTTTCTACATCTAACTCCTAACTGAGCAAGCAACTAGAGGACAGAAATCAGTGTTGTGTTTTACTTGGTAGGCCCTACTGGCTGGAGGATTGTTGGTACATAGAGTTCTAAAAGTGTTAGTGAGTGAATGGGCAGATGATGGGATGGATAGGTGGTTGGATGCATAAATAAATGAATGCATGCATAAATGAGTAATCACACTCTTGCTAAATGTTCCTAAAAAGGATACTACATCACACTCACACACACCCGCACACGCACGCATACACTTATATACACATTTACAAACATACACTGTCAGACATTGATTCTTCTTTTTCTCTATTTTAACCAGATAATTTTTATTTATTAAATATACTTTTTATAAGACAAAAATCTACTTTGAACTTTATTTACAGTAGTTTAAATAATTTGAAACCCACTTCCATTTAAGAAATAAACTTCAAGAAAAAGAAAAGATGATGAAGCAGATCAAAGCACTAATTCTATCAAATTAATGCAACATAAATGAAAAGGCAATAATTATAATGTGAGTACCCTATTTGAAACTTAATTTTAAAAAGTAAGTGACAAAAACTATAACATTTATGAGACAATTGGAAGTTTGAACACTAACAGGGTATCTGAAAATACTGAGAAATTACTTTTTCCAGTGTGATAATGGTAGTATGGTTATGTTTAAGAAAAAAATATTTTATTTTTTAAAGATACATTCTGCAACATGTGTGGATGAAATATTATAGCTGAGATTTGCGTTAAGTTAAAACAGAAGGGATGAAGATGATAAAGAGTATGGATATAGCAGTACTGGCCAATATGTGATGGTTGCTGAGGCCAGATAATGGGTATATGGAGGTTCCTTACATTACTCAGTCTATTTTTGCATATGTTTGAAATTCTTTTTGACAAATAAATACAAAGTAAAAAACTAAAGTGGATATTAAGATCTAGAAAACTGGTATAGCAGATACAGTGGTGTTTTAAATTAACCACAGTAGGCAGGCTTCTAAATTCTTTATTCATCGAATCTACTGCTACTGTACATGCATATTCATAGGGCAATAGATGCCTTGGTGAAGAAAGCATTTATTTTTTATCTTGCAAGTCATTTAAATAAAACAAACCTTGGAAACTTTCTCTTTCTTACTTGTCATGTAAATCACTTTATATAGGACATCTTGAGACCCACGCTTTGTGCTTTCCTTGCAAACCTTAGCATAAATCCTCTTGATATGTTTAAGACGTACTAAAATAAAACCTTAGGCCCATTTCTTCTGACAAAAGTATGTATTGATACTCTATCATTTGTTCCATTTTCTCCTGAGGACTTTACCATCTTTATTCTGCATGACTGTATTTATGTTGCAATTGAAAAAACTTCATAACACTGATTTCACAGGCTTTAATTTCTATGTGGTTTTGCATAACTAACTGCCTGCAGAATTCTGACACCCTGCACAGATATATGTCTAATTACACTTTTGAACTTAATGAAATGGATATAATTCTGTCCTCTGATGACAGGCTAGATATTTAAAATTTTTAATTGGCTATTATTTTTCCAAGTAAGCTTATTGCAGTTTGAGGTTGAATTAAATTGGAAAGTACATGTGAACAAAATTCTTGTATTTTAATGTCTGCAATCTATTGTTGCACGTATTTCTAATAATAGACTAGCAATTATATTTTTAGCTATGCATATTTCACACATGAATTATATATAGATTTATGTAAACATATTATGGTAAAATCTCTTTGTAATGTAAAACTGGATGGGACTCACCAACTCAGGGGCAAAACATACTGCTATATTTCAGAGGTTATGGTTTGATTTTTACTATATCTAAATTTGTGTTATAATTCTGCTCCAGCATAATTTTACTTTATTCAAGTGAAGAAGCAGTATTTGGAGTATTCAAACTTTCAAACTCAAATGCTGACAATGGCCAGGCTGGTAACACAAATGAGTGGAGGCACGTGGGTGAAATATGTGATCACCTGGAGGTACCTCCCTGTCTAAAGGGGCAACACCTCTCAGCTCCAGTCAGTAGTACCTTTCATGCATAGTGTTTCCAGATGTTACAATATTTCTAGAGAAGGCATAAATCAAGATTTTTATCTTCTGATTTTAAAATGTGGGCCAAAGAAAGTATGCCTGCATGGAACAAATAGTAATCCAGGATAAACAGCAGTAGAAGAATTTTGCCCCTGACTGTCTTGCTTGCTACTCTAGAATTTCTACAACTTGCTTGCCTGTTCAATATATGCATTTATTTCTTATAATCAGGATAAGAGTATCCATTAACCATGTTTGTATGCTGACTGTACGTGTTCAAGACATGAGGTCACTTTGTAGATTCAGCTCAGCATTTTGGACTGAAAATAACTAGGAAGGTGGGGAAACAGTCACTCTCCTCACAGGATAGTAAATTGGAATAACTTTTACAGAGAGCAAGTGGGCAATATGTTCAAATGATTTTTAATATGTTCTCTTTGACTCAACACTTCTATAAATTTATTCTTAGGAGAAAATTACAGATGTTAAATCACATGGGTTTAAAATCACATAGTTCATATAAAATTTGTCATCTCAGTATTACCCATGGTAATAAATATCGAAATAACCAATTTGTTAAACCAAATTATGATGAAATCACTTCTGTGTGATGTAGGAATTTCTGTAATTAAACATAAATAAATATTATTTTAGATGAAAAAAATAAGCTGTAGATTGATGACATGTTTTAAAACATCATAAGGAAGCCCTAGGTCTAATTCATTAGGAGGGGGGAATTAGTTGAAAGCTGTCAATGACACTTGTTGCAAGGAAATACAGGTAAACCAAGAAACAGAAAGTAATCAGTAGGCCAAATGTGTCTAATGGGATGCACACTAGAGGTGATTGTATGCAGATCATCAGGCTCTAGTTTAATCTTGCAGAGCACATATGGAAGGCAGAACTTTATAGATCTGGGCTGTTCCAAAGCAGGTGGTCACATCTGCCCTTGTAATGCTAGCCACCACACAAATCAGAGGCATTTTGAGCAGTCACCTATTTGTTGCCCGACGCCTTGATTCATAGGGTCCTGTACCCTGAGACTGCTCACAGCTTTATGGATACACTAGGCTGTTTCTTGTTAGTACCTTAGTCATTGCTGCTCATCCGCTCAGGAAGCTCCTGTCCTGCCTTCTCTTCATTAGCTGCTACTCACACTTTTGGGTCCAACTCAGGCTTCGACTCCCCATAAATCCTTAGCTGAGTCTATTCCTCCATGCTGTGTCAGGTTCTCATCTTCTGTGCTTACCTCTGTATTGGCACTCTCACCTTGTTTTATAACTTTATCTGTTTATGTTTTTGCTTTCTCCACAGAGCTGGGAGTTTTTTTGATGAGGGAGATTGTGCCTTTCTGATACTTATATCCTGGCAATAGAGTAGTGTATGGAACCCTATATAAGCGAAAAGCTCTGTACTCAGCCTGTTAGTCTCTGTGAACTTTGCCATCTAGGATTGTGCTGTGCCTCAATTGTACAACTATAGGTGGTAGTCCTGAGTCCCAGTGGATTTCAGTTCCACGTACATATTTGTGTTTTCACATGACTGATAATGCCTTGAGGGCCTGCTCTCTGTCTTTACAGAGAAGAAATATCCATTACCCTCTTCCTAACCCCCAGCAGCTAGTACTCAAGATACTGCTTTATACAATCTTGAGACTCATAGACTTTTTTTTCCCCATTTATTTATTTTATTGCATTTTAGGTTTTGGGGTACATGTGAAGAACATGCAAGATTGCTGCATAGGCACACACGTGGCAGTGTGATTTGCTGCCTTCCTCCCCATCACCTACATCTGGCATCTCTCCCCCTGCTATCTCTCCCCAACTCCCCACCCACCACTGTCCCTCCCCTATTTCCCCCCAACTGACCCCAGTGTGTAGTGCTCCCCTCCCTGTGTCCATGTGTTCTCATTGTTCAACACCCGCCTATGAGGACTCATAGACTTTTTAAATGATCACATATTTTTATAATTTCTGTAAACCTGAAACATTAAATGCTTTCATAATTTTACTTTAAAGGAAAAAGGGAGCCACTAATGGAAATGTGCTGTTGTTAACAACAAAAATATATTTTTTGAAGTTTTTATGTATCGAAAGTGAATCTTCTGTGATCTTTATCCTAAATAATTTGGAAATGAGCACAGCAGTTTGGAAAATGACAATGAGGTCTTGTTTATATCTTGTGAAATTCTTATGTTGGAATCTTTTAGACATTTAGAGAAAGCTGTCATTTTTTAAAAAATCAAGTACTAGTATGTAATGAAATCACTTATTTTTTCTTTCACTAGATCCTCAAAATAATCATATTTTCATTTTACAAGTGAGAAAAATGAAGCTATGAAAAGTTATAATGACTTAGCCCAATCAAGCATGTACAGTAGTTGGATTCTTCTGATCACAAATCTTCTCCTTAACACCATATCTTAAAGCTTTGTTTAATTGCTTCTTCTCTTTTATTTAAAAGGGACTAACTTGGCTACTTCAGTATACTTTAAATCTATGTTAAATTTTTTTTAACCTCATCATTTGGTTGGAGATTCAGTTATAAGCCTTAAGCTTGGATGACCTCTGTTAAGTTGGTAATGATTTGTTTTATTAACTATTGCTTTTTTGAGTTCTAGGACATACATTATTAGTATTATAGAGCTTGGTTTCTTAAACGGAAGTCATCTATTAATATTTCTTCAAGTTAAATAAGTGTAAATATTTACTTATTTTGGCTTCAACATGCAGATTTTCTACCTAATTTTTATTGGGTCTCTAGGAAAAAATCTAATCTGAAATCATGCCTGACACAATTTAATGAGAATGAATTATTTTCTCTCTCTTAATGCATTTTTATTTGATTTTCTTATGCATGGGAAGATATTTTGGCACTAGAAATTGTTGGAGGAATATGGAAAAATGCCTAAAGTCCAAAGATGAGAATACAGTACTGACCTGGTTGTACCTCTAACCCCTACATTTCTACTTTATTCTAGGGATTGTATTTCTCTAGGTTGTTCAGCCATTCAGTATTTTATGCTTAACCCTCTGAGAAAGTGTCCTTAATGGGTAGAAAAACACAACACACAACTTTCAGAAATCCATAGCTTCTAAAATCAATAGAGCATCTCAGAATGTTTTTGCAATAGAAATAAGTCTACAAATTTGTCATTGTTGTAATTTCTTCAAAGGAATTAAAAAGACATATTCAAAAGTGAAAAATATTCTCTTGGTTTTATTTTATTTTATTTTTTTATGATACTTTAAAGTTCTGGGATACAGAATGTGCAGGTTTGTTACATAGGTATACACATACCATGATGGTTTGCTGCATCCATCACCCTGTCATTTATATTAGGTATTTCTCCTAATGCTGTCTCTCCCCTATCCCCCCACCGCCTGCTATGCCTCCCCTAGCCCTCCACCCCTGACAGGCCCAGATGTGCAATGTTCCTCTCCCTGTGTCCATGTGTTCTAATTGTTCAACACCCACTTATGAGTGAGAACATGCGGTGTTTGGTTTTCTGTTCTTGTGTCAGTTTGCTGAGAATGATGGTTTCCAGCTTCATCTATGTCTCTGCAAAGGACATGAACACATCCTTTTTTATGGCTGCATAGTATTCCATGGTGTATCTGTGCCACATTTTCTTTATCCAGTCTATCATTGATGGGTATTTAGGTTGGTTCTAAATCTTTGCTATTGTAGGTAGTGCTGCAATAAACATACATGTGTATGTGTCTTTATAATAAAATGATTTATAATCCTTTGGATGTATACCCAGTAATGGGATTGCTGGGTCAAACGGTATTTCTAGTTCTAGATCCTTGAGGAATTGCTACACTGCCTTCCACAATGGTTGAACTAATGTACACTCCCACCAACAGTGTAAAAGCATTTCTATTTCTCCATATCCTCTCCAGTATCTGTTGTTTCCAGATTTTTTTTAATGATTGCCATTCTAACTGGCATGAGATGGTATCTCAATGTGGTTTTGATTTGCATTTCTCTGATGACCAGTGATGATGAGCTTTTTTCATTTGTTTGTTGGATGCATAAATGTCTTCTTTTGAGAAGTGTTTGTTTATATACTTCACCCACTTTTTTATGGAGTTCTTTATTTTTTTTCTTGTAAATTTAAGTTCTTTATAGAGTCTGGATATTAGCCCTTTGTCAGATGGGCAGAATGCATAAACTTTTTCCCATTCTGTTGGTTGCCAGTTTACTCTAATGATAGTTTCTTTTGCTGTGCAGATGATTTTTAGTTTAATTAGATCCCATTTGTCTATTTTGGCTTTTGTTGCCATATCTTTAGGTGTTTTAGTCATGAAGTTCTTGCCCATGCCTATGTCCTGAATTGCATTGCCTAGTTTTCTTTCTAGGGTTTTTATGGTGTTAGGTCTTATGTTTAAATCTTTAATCCATCTGGAGTTAATTTTTGTATAAAGTGTAAGGAAGGGATCCAGTTTCAGCTTTCTGCATATGGCTAGCCAATTTTCCCAACACCATTTATTAAATAGGGAATCCGTTCTCATTGCTTGTTTTTGTCAGGTTTGTCAAAGATCAGATGGTTGTAGACGTGATATGTGGCATTATTTCTGAGGCCTCTGCTCTATTTCATTGGTCTATATCTATGTTTTAGTATCAGAACCATGCTGTTTTGATTACTGTAGCCTTGCAGTATAGTTTGAAGTCAGGTAGCATGATGCCTCCAGCTCCATTCTTTTTGCTTAGGATTGTCTTGGCTATGTGGGATCTCTTTTGGTTCTATATGAAGTTTAAGGTGCTTTTCTCCTGTTCTGGGAAGAAGGTCAATGGTAGCTTGGTGGTGATAGCATTGAATCTATAAATTACTTCAGGCAGTATGGCCATTTTCATGATACTGATTCTTCCTAACCATGAGCATGGAATGTTTTTCCATCTGTGTCCTCTCTTATTTCCTTAAGCAGTGGTTTGTAATTCTCCTTGAAGATGTCCTTCACATCCCTTGTAAGTTGAATCCCTAGGTATATTACTCTCTTTGTAGCAACTGTGAATAGGAATTCACTCATGATTTGGCTCTCTGTTTGTCTGTTATTGGTATATAGGAATGCTTGTGATTTTTGCACGTTGATTTTGTATCCTGAGACTTTGCTGAAGTTGCTTATCAGCTTATAGAGGTTTTGGGCTGAGATGATGAGGTCTTCTAAACATACAATCATGTTGTCTGCAAATAGAGACAATTTGACTTCCCTTTTTCCTAGTTGAATACTTTTTATTTCTTGTGAAAGATATTTTTTGTTATGAAATAATTCAGTTGCATATAAAGGCACAGAGAATAATACAATAAAACCTATGTATCCACCACCCAGTGTAAGTAATCAAACATAAAAATAACCATTAAAATCCTTTCAATGTCCTCCCAAACCCCATTCTTTCTCCTCTCTTCCAAATGCAATCATTATCTAAATTCGCTGTGTCTCACTTTCATGGATATGTTTTTATTTTTACATATGGATATATTTAGAACAATAAACTCAAGATTTGATATTGTTTCATATGTTCCATAATGACAAATAAATAGCCTCAATCTTTATATATCCTTCTGCAACCTCTTTTTTTTTTTGCTCAAAAATGTTTTTGAAAATTATATTGTTGCATGTAGCTCTAGTTCTTCATTTCTGCAGTTGTATACAATTACATTATATGACTAGACTACTTTTTTTTTTTTTTTTTTTTTTTTTTTTTTTNCCATTTCCATAGTGATGGGTATTTAGGTCAATTCTCCTTTTGTGTTATTATAAATAATGCCCTACCGAATATTTGCTTAAAGCTATGTAGTTCCAAGTGGAAAAGGTGCATTGATAGCTACACTTACTAAGTCTTTTTAAAATCTGTCTCACTAGTTATGCGAAAGCTGTTTGTTTCGTCTTTTAAAAATATTGGCTTCCTTCCTCTGAATATGTAGCTTCACTGAATGTCAATCAGTTGGTTTTGGAAACCATTAAGAGGGTTTTAGCATGTACTATCAGTAAAAATACATAAAGAAATAGGTAGATGCCGATACACAATATATATATTATATACACATAAACACAAATGGATTTTTAAAACATTAGAGAATGGTTTTTTAGAAAATTTTTAAGCAAATTAGAAAATTTAATTCCAAGCTATTGGAATTAAATGCGCATATAGCTTGGGCATTTTAATAGGTGCACACATCATATCAGTAATAACACCTTAACAGTGAAAGCATTTCTACATTTACTTTCTTAAAATGCTCTCTTTATCAAAAAATTTATTTGAACAGTTAATTTTTCATCCATGATCCAAATGTCACCTTATTTTGAGGGCATGTATTTATCTTTATATTTTAAAATATGTACCGGGTAGCAGGGTCCCAATAGTCATTTTTCCTCACAGAAAAGGCCAGAGGTTTAGAAACACTTACCTTTCTTGAAAGAAAAAACTGCCAACTCAGCTTTCAATTTGCCAACTCTTTTACCAAACTTCTGTCTGACAAAAAAGACTTTGCGATTATTGCTCATCTCAGTATAATAATTTTTTTCTGATAATATAATCCGTAAAACCACTTAATCGGCACTTTAGAGTTTTTTTTTTTTTGCCACAGTGTGCTGGAACCATAAAGGGGTGAGTAACTTAATACACATTGTTCTGGGGAACGTCTTCTCACCTGCAGAATATTTTCTGTCTGATATGCCACCTGAGAAAGGCATATCATACAGCAGGTGTTCATGTCAGCATCAGTTTGCATATTACATATTAATAAAGCTCAGTATAAAAAATAAACAAAATAGAATTTTCTGTTCTACTTCTGCCCCCAAATGGCTTATCTTGTGCAGTTCCTGTAGCGCATATACCTTACTTTGAGGATCAGTGGCTAAAATGATGAGTGGGATTTGGATAGACTAAAGGCAGGGGTGAGGGCTTTTTTAGTGGCAGCAATTGTGAGCAGAAGCTCAGGCTGGAATGAGTGGCACATATAGGAGAGATGACAACGAGAGGAGTCTAAGCAGTGGGTAGGAGTGGAAAAAAAGATTCATGTCAGGCAGGTGTTTATTGCCATGATTAGGAATTATGTTAAGGGCCAAAGGAGGAGATCTTGGAGCAGATGAGGAATATAATCAAAGCTCCAATTTGAAGAAATTCATCTAGCTGCAGAGTGGAAGAGGGGTTGGAGAGGGGAGAAGAGAAAGGTTTTTAGAGGCTAATTTCATATTGAGTTAGTGAACATCAGAATGATGAAAGGGGGAGAAGGATTTGAGGAATTTTTATGAATATGAGTTTGACAGGCTGTATGTCTGATTTTCCAGGACTGGAGAGGCAGAGGGAGGAGCCATAGTACACCGAGGTGTCATTCTTCAGAGGACTCCTGGATGAGTGTCCCAACTTAATGGGGCAGAGTCAGTAGGAGACTTGGCCAAAGGGAGTAGAGAAAGGAGTTCATTGCAGATACATGGACTTTTGATGTCCATGTAGACAGGTTTGTGAGTAACGGGAATGGGAGTCTGTCTTGGTCAGGTGAAGACTTGGGAGCTTATTGTGTAGAAGAAATAAATGAAGCCATCAAAGTATAGGCTGAAATCACCCAATGAGAGTGTAGGGAACAGGAGAAGGGTGCTGCTGATACTTAAAATCCAGAAAGAAGGAAAGGAGTCATCAAAGGGACCCAGAAATGATCTGAGAGGTAGAAGATGTGGTCATTCCTCACTCCCCTATCCAAAATTTTCCCCCAACTCATTATTTTTATTTTTATTTTATTTATTTTTCCCATTTATTTTATTGTATTTTAGGTTTTGGGGTACATGTGAAGAACATGCAAGGTTGTTGCATAAGTACACACGTGGCAGTGTGATTTGCTGCCTTCCTCCCCATCACCTACATCTGGCATCTCTCCCCTTGCTATTTCTCCCCAGCTCCCCACCCCCCACCGTCCCTCCCCTATTTCCCCCCAACTGACCCCAGTGTGTAGTGCTCCCCTCCCTGTGTCCATGTGTTCTCATTGTTCAACACCCGCCTATGAGTGAGAACATGCG
>NW_016107585.1:543802-555123 GCF_001604975.1 Cebus imitator
CTGGCTTTCAGAGTGGGTCTCTGAGTGGACATTCTGTTTGTTGATGATGAGGTTATTTCTGTTTCTTGGTTTTCCTTCTGACAGTCTGGCCCCTCTGCTGTAGGTCTGCTGAGATCCACTCCAGGCCCTGCTTGCCTGGAGTTCACCTGCAGCAGCTGCTGAACAGTAAGGGTTGTTACCAGTTTTCTACTACTGCTATATTTGTCCCAGAAGGATACCCACCAAGTGTCAATCTGATCTCTCCTTTATGAGGTGGCTCTTTGGATATATAGGGGTCAGGGAGCTGCTTGAGGAGCTGGTCTCTTCTTTATAGGAGCTCAAATGCTGAGCTGTGAGCTCTGCTGTTCATTCAGAGCTGCTGGGCAGGTACATTTAGGTCTGCTGCAGCAGAACTCATAAACTGCTTTTTGTTCCCAGGTGCTCTGTCCCAGGGATTTAGGGCTTTATGAGTTTCGGTTATGCTGCTGCCTTCTCTCTCTCTCTTTTTTTTTTCCTTCAGAGCTGCCCTGTCCTCCCCCAACTCTTTATCTCCCCTTTGCCTGCTTTGTATTCTTCACTTGGCACTTGTCTGCAAATACTATGTATTTTTCTCATTTGTTTATTTTCTGTTGCTTCACACGAACATTCGAGCTTTCTGAGACCAGGAGTTTTTGTCTATTTTATTCACTACCATATCTCCTGTGCCTGGTACACAGTATGTATTCAGTAAATGCTTTCCAATAAAGAATAAACAAATCAGTGAACTAACAAAATGTATTGTATCCCAAAACCCAAGAGCTTTATGAGGGGTGAAATGTTCAGCAGGTTCACTGCTGCTATTTAAACATTTTCAAGTAGTTACTGAGCTACATATGCCTTACAACCATGCTATGATAAACAAGTATTTTTCCATTAAAAACAGATACTAATAAAAGCAGCTCCACTGATCACAAAACGTATGGCAAGCAGCCTATATATTTTATCTTATCATTGTATGTATTATTTCCATTTTACAAATAAAGAAATCAAGAAATTAAGTAATTTGACAAAATAAACTATGAAGTGACTGATCTGGATATTAAACCAGAGCTATTTTCTTCCTACAGGATCAATCTGACTTTGAGACCCCAAAATAGAAAAATACAGCACACGGTTCATTCCTTCATTCGTTCATGGATTTATTCAAGGAGGCTAGAAAAAGGAAGAACAAAAATAGATGAGGTTAAGTAGGTAATGGGGTCCAAATCTGTTTGTGTGCTGAATGAGATGAAAAATTATTAAAGGATTTTGAGGAGAGGAGGTCCAGGATCTTAGTTAATTAACACTTTGCTCCGTTGAGAACAAACTAAAGTGTGGAGCAAGGCAGAAGGAGAGAGAGAAGTTTTGAGATTAAAATAATCCCAGCCAGAGGTTATGGTGAATTAAAACAGGGTTACAGTGTTGAAGGTGCTAAGATGTGATCAACTTCTTGATATTTTGAAAACAGATATGAGAGGATTTTCTGATACACTGGATATAAGGATATGTGACTATGATGTGAGGGGAAAAAAGGAGTCTAGGATAGCTCTGAGGTTTTGGCCTAGACAATGGGAAGGTTGGGCTGTTATTACAGCTAGGGTGAACATCACTATAGAAGCAGTTTTGGGGTAAAAATGGTAAGATCTGTTTTGGAAACAATAAGATTGAGACACCAAATTGCACATCCGAATGGAGATGCTAGGAAGCAGCTGAATACCCAAGTCTGGAGTTCGGGGAGAGGCCCAATGTATTGGTTGTGTTTGAAGTGATAGATCACGTTGAGATTCCAATTACATTTAGAAACAATGAAGAAATAGTTTAGTTTTCAATAAAAATAGTGTTTAATGTAAAATATTGTGGCTACCCTCATTTTTACTCACAATAGAAGGTTGGCAACTAAAGAAACTCGGAGAAATCAAATAAGAAAAGTGAGCCACAGCTTCATTGCACTTCTTCATCAGCAATGAAACCGACACATTCATTCATTCAATATGGTAGAACTGTCAGGAATAGCGATGCTGACTCTGTTCATGAAGGACAAACTCAATTTGTTAATAAACCATGTATGCACTGAACTGAAGCTTGTTAATAATTCATAAAGTACCTCATACACAAGTAAGTTATTTCTTTCAGGAATTTATTTCAACCAGCTGAATGCACCATAGTGACCAGTTCCACAAGCCTAATAGTTGTGACAGGGTATCAGCAAAAAAGAATTTCTGTGTATCATCAGTTGCTTTTTTTTTTTTCATTTTTCTTTGCTAAACAAAAATGGAAAGGCCTTTCTGATGGCGCATTGATAGTCTTCCATGATGGTGGTGGTTTTCCGATTCTTTGTGTTCTGGGCCTCCCTGTGAGGGAAACCACTTTGCCTGTGAAAGGTGCTTGGGCTGGAAAAATGGGCTGCTTTCCAGATGTCTGAAAGTTAATTCCACTTTAAAAAAATTATTATGTCTTTCTGCTTAATGCCAGATTCATTTCACATGTTGCACCTGAATTACTATCAAGATCACCTAATTTGTTTTTATAGTATGCTATTGTCCAACAGACACAATAGTTTACACCTAAAGAGACCGATCTTTAATCATGCTCTGAGTGGGGATTTAGAATATTGCACTGCTAGTGAGTGGCAAGGACTGTTACAATTAGTGCCTGGAAATGTGAAAAGAGGGAGGCTGATCAGACTCCTGCCCCCCCCTCCCCTGTCGATGCGTTTCTGCAGTCGCTTGATTGGGCGGCATGCAGTCTCATGCCACTGACCCTCAGCATTAGCTATGGAAACAGGCTCTCTGTGCTGCTGTCTGGAGAGTGCTATTTGGAGCAATTTGGAGCCCCTTTCTCCCTTCAATCAAGCCATTTCAGACTGTCTCCATGGTACCAATTTTTTCCCTGACACTGAGTGGCAGCAGGGCTGGAGGAAGTCATGGTGAGAGCCAACCAGCTGGTTTTGGTCTTGGTTCTGTCATTCAATTAAGTTGGCTCAGGAAAGACAATCTAAGCTTTGTCTCCTATCCAAAAAAATGCTACTAGAAAGACAAAAGAAAACAAGAAATGTGAAATTCTTTCTTATATAAAATGTGAATAATTATGGTTAAGTAACCTATGATTCAAATAGAAGAATACCCAAATCAAACTTATCTAGGTTCTTAAAGAAAAATAATAAGGTATTTGAGGCATATAGAAAGGTATAATATAACAAACATCTGTGTACCACAGTTTGACAACAAAACAGTAAATTTATAGTAGAAGCTGTCTGTGTACTCCCCACATCAAATCTCCCCTCTCCCTACCCTGCGTAAGAGTAACCACAATTGTGAATTTAGAGTTTATACATTCAATGAATATTTTTAAAAATGTAATTATATAAGTACTTCTAAATAGCATCAATAAATAATATACAATAATTTTTCATACTCTAAGGAAACTTATTGTATGATTCTGAAACTTTTTTTTTCAATAATACGTTTTTGAGAGTTATCCAATTTGATACCTGTGAGTATTAAATCCATTCAACTGCTGCATTTTAAGTCAAATAAGACAGGCACAGAAAGATAAACCTCACATGTTCTCACTTATTTGTGAGATCTAAGAATTAAAACAATTGAACTCATGGACATAGAGAGTAGAAGGATGGTTACCAGAGGCTGAGAAGGGTAGTGTGGGGCTGTGCTGGGGAGGTGGGGATGGCTAATAAGTACAAAAAGTAGAATAAATAAGACCTACTATTTAATAGCACAACAGGGTGACTGTAGTCAATAGTAACTTAATCGTACAGTTTCAAATAACTTGAAGAGCATGATTAGATTGTTTGTAACTCAGACAATAAATGCTTGAGGGGATGTCGCATTCTCCATGATGTGCTTATGTCACCTTGCATGCCTGTATCAAAACATCTCATATACCCCATAAATATATATACCTACTATGTACCCACATTAATTAAAAATAAAAAAATTAAAAATGCTGTAGTCCACTGTATGACTAAACCACAATTTATATATTCTATTCTTTCCATGACAATACTTTACCAACAAACTTGTTCATGTAGGATAGATTCTCTTGGGGCACTTAGGTAGTGACCAAATTGCTGGGCTATGAAATACTCATATGTATTCCATATGAGTACTCATAGAAATTCCATTTGACCCAGCAATCCCATTACTGAGTATATACCCAAAGGATTATAAATCGCTCTATTATAAAGACACATGCACACGTATGTTCATTGCAGCACTGTTTACAATAGCAAAGACCTGGAACCAACCCAAATGCCCATTGATGATAGACTGGACAAGGAAAGTGTGGCACATATACACCAGGGAATACTATGCATCCACAAAAAATGATGAGTTTGTGTCCTTTGTAGGGACATGGATGAATCTGGAAACCATCATTCTCAGCAAACTGACACAAGAACAGAAAATCCAACAGTGCATGTTCTCACTCATAGGCAGCTGTTGAACAATGAGAACACATGGGCACAGGGAGGGGAACATCACACACTGGGGTCTGTTTGGGGGGACCAAGGGAGGGACAGCAGTGGGGTGGGGAGGTCAGGGAGGGATAACATGGGGAGAAATGCCAGATGTAGGTGACGGGGGGATGGAGGCAGCAAACCACATTGCCATGTGTGTACCCATGCAACAATCCTGCATATTCTGCACACGTACCCCAGAATCTAAAGTACAATTAAAAAAAAATTGGAGACAACAGATGGTGGAGAGGATGTGGAGAAATAGGAACACTTTTACACTGTTGGTGGGAGTATAAATTAGTTCAACCATTGTGGAAGGCAGTGTGGCAATTCCTCAAGGATCTAGAACTAGAAATACCATTTGACCCAGCAATCCCATTACTGGGTATATATCCAAAGCATTATAAATCATTCTATTATAAAGACACATGCACATGTATTTTCATTGTGGCACTGTTTACAATAGCAAAGACTTGGAACCAACCCAAATGCCCGTCAGTGATAGACTTGATAAAGAAAATGTGGCACACATACACCATGGAATACTATGCAGCCATAAAAAAGGATGAATTCATGTCCTTTGCAGAGACATGGATGAATATAGAAATCATCATTCTCAGCAAACTGACACAAGAACAGAAAACCAAACACCACATGTTCTCACTCATAGTGGGTGTCGAACAATTAGAACACATGGACACAGGGAACATTACACATGGGGTTCTGTTGGGTGGTGGGGGGCTAGGTGAGGGATAGTGGGATCGGGGGATGGGGAGGAATGACATTAGGAGAAATACCTAATGTAGGTGACAGGTGAATGGAGGCAGCAAACCACCATGGTATGTGTATACCTATGTAACAATCCTGCAAGATCTGCACATTTACCCCAGAACTTAAATTTAAAAAAAATAAGAAAACTGGGGTTATTATCTGTTGTTCATAGAGTTTTCTCCAGCACTAATGGGTTTCTAGTATCTGGCACCTGATTGGTACTCAATAAAAAAACATTGTTGAGAATATGAGTATTGATTATCTACATAAAGTGATAGTAGTCCTTGTGACAGGCAGTTGGCGAGGAAGGGTACAAAAAATTGAACAGGCCCTCAGAGAAGGAGCTTAGAGTCTAACGGGCTAACCAGACTTGTATGTAAAAATCATACAAAGCAAAATATAAAAAATTTTGGATTGAAGATAACCAATGCTCATGTGTTAAACTGCCTTCCCAGAATTATTGGAATTAGTTTTCTGTTGAGTGTATGGAGATTTACTGTCGTTCCTGGTGTTTTAAGTCATTTTAAATGTACATGTACTTTAAAATTTCACTGATATTTTCAGCAACCATGATCTGTTAAAATTATAAAAACCTCTAATTCTGTGGCAGGTTGAAATTGGTTCTGGCTTCATATGCAAAATATTCTGGGAGAAGACTTTTGACAAAATAATTTCTGGTTAGCTCCTTACATCATTTCTTCATGACACTCCAATCTTGAGTACGAATCTTAATGTTTCCTGTAACAGCATTTTAAAAGAAGAGAAGTGACAATTTTTCACTGCCTGGGTTTTGGCCCCTACCATCTTTCCTCCAGATGATGCTGTGTCCTCTCTCCTCTGTTAACTGTCCTCCATAACCCAAAATACAGAGTTTCAAAAGACAGATCTGAATAGTCATTTTTATCCTTAACAGCCTCTGGCAAAAGGATCTAGTATAAACTTCTGGTTCAGCATGGAAGGCTCTTTACTGTTTCCACAAACTTAATTTTCCTTCCTCATCTTCCACTCTGTATCCTAATTACTTTTTCATAGCTCTCTGTCTAGACACTGAGTTCCTTAAAGGTAGGAACCTGTTATTCCCCTTTTTTATCTACGATTCCCGGCACCTAAAGGTTAGTCAGTAAATGTTAGGTTAATTACTTTTATAAGACTCAGGAGGCTTCTCTAAATTCTGAATGATTTTTGGCAATATCAAATTGAAAATGTCATGTTTCTTAATTGAATGTTGAAAAAGGTATAATTGGTGTCATTTGGTCAAAGGAAGTTCATTTGGTAGAATTCTCAATGATCCTTTTTACTTGTGAGCCATGTCATTAACAGCCACTCATGTGGCTATTACTCTGAATTGCATGTGAAAAGTGTGGGCAGTGGCTAAGCCAGAAGAACTGAGTCCAGGAGACCAGGGAGGTCCCCTCATGGCTTCTACTGTCAGGTTCCTAGTATAATGATAACTGTGCCTGACATTTTGTCGTATTGCCAGATGGAAATGTACATGTATTGAAAAAATAGTATGTATAAATATGAAACCAATATTTTCCTCCACTGCTTGAATTCTGTATTATTATTCACCATGTGTAGTTAGAGTGATGAAAGGAAAACAAAGACTAAATTGTGTAAGCAAACTGGGAAAAGGCCATACTTTGATATTGTCTCATTTATCTTGGACTTGGTCAAAGAAAAGGAAAAGAACAAAGTCTATGAGCTGTCAGAAGAGACATGTCATCATGCCTCCCAAATGAAGTGAGGCACCTTCAAATAATACTAAGCTGGGGGGAGCCAACTGTAAGGGATACTCTTGACTTGTTTTCAGGTCTTGATTAATGTCAATGAGACACACTTTACCTCTATCATTTCTCCCTGTTTCCACAGAAAAACGGCAAAGTCCGCTCCTCACAAAGGGAAAGTATGGGAACACTTCCATTGTCTCCTCGGGAGAGAAGGCATCGCTTATCTGATTGGTGAGTTTGGTGAAGAACTGACCATGTTCAGTCTACCCCCTTTTCTTATAGGCGTTTGCTTGTGTTTTCTGCCCTTCCTTGCTTGATCCTGCAGGGGCCAGTCTGTCCCTGTTTGGGAACCTGTGGTTGTTCAAATGTGCCTGCACTTGGCCAAGCAAATATATCTAATTAAGAGGTAAACATTAGAAAGGCCATTGTTTCTTTTTCTTGCCTGATTGCCCTGGCCAGAACTTCCAATACTATGTTGAATAGGAGTGGTGAGAGAGGGCATCCTTGTCTTGTGCCAGTTTTCAAAGGGAGTGCTTCCAGTTTTTGCCCATTCAGAATGATATTGGCTATGGGTTTGTCATAAATGCTCTTACTATTTAGAGATACGTTCTATCAATATCTAGCTTTTTGAGAGTTTTTAGCATAAAGGGCTGTTGAATTTTGTCAAAGGCCTTCTCTACACCTATTGAGATAATCATGTGGTTTTTGCCTTTGGTTCTGTTTATGTGATGGATTATATTTATAGATTTGTGTATGTTGAACCAGCCTTGCATCCCCGGGGTGAAGCCGACTTGATCATGATGGACAAGATTTTTAATGTGCTGTTGGATTCTGTTTGCCAGTATTTTATTGAGGATTTTCACATCAATGTTCATCATGAATATTGGCCTGAAATTTTCTTTTTTAGTTGTGTCTCTGCCAGGTTTGGTATCAGGATGATGTTGGTCTCATAAAATGAGTTAGGGAGGATTCCCTCTTCTTGTATTGTTTGGGATAGTTTCAGAAGGAATAGTACCAGCTCCTCTTTCTATCTCTTGTAGAATTTGGCTGTGAATTAGTCTGGTCCTTGACTTTTTTTTGTTGGTAGGCTATAAATCATTCTATTATAAAGATATATGCACACATATTTATTGCGGCACTGTTGACAATAGCAAAGACTTGGAACCCATCCAAATCCCCTCAGTGATAGACTGGATAAAGAAAATATGGCACATATACACCATGGAATACTATACAGCCATAAAAAAGGATGAGTTCATGTCCTTTAAAGGGCATGCATAAAGCTGGAAACCATCATTCTCAGCGAACTGACACAAGAACAGAAAACCAAACACTGCATGTTCTCTCTCATAATCTGGTATTGAACAATGAGAACACATGGACACAGGGAGGGGAACATCACACAATGGGGCCTGTTGGGTGGTTTGGGGGGGGAGGGGTGGGATAGCAGGGGATGCGGGGATAGGAGAGAGACAGTATTAGGAGAAATACCTAATGTTGATGACAGGGTGATGGATGCAGCAAACCATGATGGCACGTGTGTACTTATGCAGCAAACCTGCACATTCTGCATACGCACCCCAGAACTGAAAGTATAATTCAAAAAAGAAGAAGGAAAAAAAAGAAAAGGCCACTGTAACTGCACATTTCAGGCTTGTGCACCTACCAAAACTTTGTCAGTAATGAAGCTGATTTTGGTCACTATATGTAGGTCTGCCCTGTAGGGCTTGATTGGATATGGAATCAAAATAAAAGGTGTCCCTTCTCCATGTTTGGAAAACCACAATCACCAATTAGGCCCATCTCTGTAAACATTGTGCCAGACACCCATTCAGTGGCCTCTCCCAGGTCCCCCACACATGCACATAATGCACAGAATACACGACGATCAAACAAAATCCTGCATCTCATTTGTTTTCCCTCCTTCCTCAGAAGCAATCAGTATGACTAGGTTAGTATGTCTTTGTCCCAAGCAAACTTGAGACCCGGTTTATAGGTGGGTAGGAGATTTCATTTTCTCTTTAATAATTACATGTTAACACCTTTATTAATTTTGTTTTCTTCAATTCATATTCATTGACTTTCTATAAACGGAAATTTCTCTGTATCGAGTTTGTTAGTGGAACTAACGAGTGGAAGTTTCATTGCCCTTACTTGTAGTTAATGATGACAGCTGAAGTTTGAGAAATCATAATGATCAGGAGATCTGGGTTGAAACTTGGTGTGCAACTATGAACAGGTCAGATTCTTATTCAGTTTCCTCATCTGTAAAATGGGAACTCATGTATCCAAATGCAACATTTGGTTTGTGTGGGAACCAAATAATCATGTATATGAAAATACTTTAAACAACATAAAGTACTAGTCATTAGTGATGCCACTAGTTTTTCAAATAAATTAACATATCTGCTAGGAAAAACAGAGTAGGTACTACACTGTTCATTATAGGTGACTATTAAGTTTTAGAAATGCTATATATGAAATTGAGTAATCATAATTTGAGAAAAAGTATTACTTTGCTATAACACTTGGTTTATTAGTAGAATCTGTCAAGACTTGGTCAGTAGTACATGGGATTTAAACATGTCATGAGAATACCATGTAAGTTATTGATACATAAATGGAAGTCCAGTTTTGTGCCATATTTTTAATGCCTGACGCTGTTTATCTGGTTATCCTGGTCAAGTGGTAATCAGGCAAGTCTCCATCATTTTCTTTACCAGCAATAAAATGTAAATTTGCTTTTGGGGAAAATTAAAAGGTTTGGAGATGGCAGGAGCTGTAAAGGAATTAAATCTGTCACTAAATTAGTGAAGGTACAGAATTCCTTTGGTTTCCAAACTTTAGAATTAGGCAACTGTTTACTATCCTTTTTAAGAGATGAGGAAATAAATGTTCCCAACTGGGGACCAGTAAGTGGTGAGAAGTCACAGCAATAGACAAGAACACAGCCAGAATTAGATGTCATAGTCCCTGAGTTTCTGGTTTGGAAACCAAATAACTCGGCTTCTTTCCCAGTTCAAGTGTAAAATATCACTTTGTCCTAGTCCTAGTGGCTGAAATTTTCCAGAAAAACATTGAGTAACATCCAAAACTTTTTATTATAATAAGATAACTGTTTGTGTATATGTCTACACATGAGTGTATAGGATACCATCACTAATGTGTTGATTAAAGCAATTTATTAAAAAGAATTAAGACCTAATTTGTGAGTAGGAACTAGAATAAGCATAAGTAGAGTAGCTTTTAGTTGGTAAATAGACAATTCAATACACAAGTATAATGTAAAATTATGAAAAATAAGGTTGGGGAAAATTCCGGAATAACAGTTTAGCTCTTAGGCAAATATTCTAATACTAAAAAGGTACCAATAATTTGCAACTTATTAGCAGATATGGGGTCAATAACATTTTTGGTCTCTTTTTTCTTTTAAGAGCATGAGATAGTACCATTGTCAAGAAAACAAGAAAGTTGTAACACAGTAACTAAGCTATTTAAGAAATGTCAACAATATAAATCTTAAAACAAGAGGGCACTGGTAAGAACAATTTGAAATGCCCTGGCACATATCTGAGATTCATAAGTATTCAGGGGAAAACAGTATTTTCTCCAGGAGTCAAACACACATCCTCAGAGTGACATTTCATGTATATACATTGTTATTTTAACATCAGAATTTCCTCTGATTCAAAAACAAAAACAAAAACCTGGACTTAGTGGCAGTGTGGTATGATGGAAAGAGCCCAGACCGAGAGCTTCAATATTTCATTCTACTTCAGGCTTTTCCATTAACTATTTGAGTCTTGGCAAGTCACTTTCTTTCTCTGGGAGTCATTTTTTAAAAAAACTATAAAATGAGGGGATAAACTGAGACTGATAAGAATGTGACTGACCAAGTAATTGAACCTGTGACTTATTACACTGATGTTTCAAAATGAGAAACCAGACTATGGAATAAACCTAAGTTCTTTTTTTTTAAATTGCATTTTAGGTTTTGGGGTGTGAATAACATGCAAGATTGTTGCATAGGTACACACATGGCAGTGTGATTTGCTGCCTTCCTCCCTTCACCTATGCTGGCATTTCTCCCCATGCTATCTCTCCCCATGTCCCCACCCCCCTGACCCTCCCCCATTACACCCCAACAGACCCCAGTGTGTAGTGTTCCCCTCCCTGGCTCCATGTGTTCTCATTGTTCAACACCCGCCTATGAGTGAGAACATGTGGTGTTTGATTTTCTGCTCTTGTGTCAGTTTGCTGAGAATGATGGTTTCCAGGTTCATCCATGTCCCTACAAAGGACATGAACTCATCATTTTTGATGGCTGCATAATATTCCATGGTGTATATGTA
>NW_016107585.1:556633-573203 GCF_001604975.1 Cebus imitator
GAACTTCCAGTACTACATTGAATAGGAGTGGTGAGAGCAGGCATCCTTGTCTAGTGCCAGATTTCAAAGGAAATGCTTCCAGTTTTTGCCCATTCAGTATGATATTGGCTGTTGGTTTGTTGTAAATAGCTTTTATTTTTTTGAGATACGTTCTGTCAATACCTAGTTTATTGAGGGTTTTTAGCATAAAGGGCTGTTGAATTTTGTCAAAGGTCTTCTCTGCATCAATTGAGATAATCATGTGGTTTTTGTCTTTGGTTCTGTTTATGTGGTGAATTACGTTTATAGACTTGCGTGTGTTGAACCAGCCTTGCATCCCCGGGATGAAGCCTACTTGATCATGGTGGATAAGCTTTTTGATGTGCTGTCGCAATCGGCTTGCCAGTTTTTCATTGAAGATTTTTGCATCTATAATAAACCTAAGTTCTTTAGCTTCTTTGAGCCTCAGTTGCCTCATTTATAAAATGGGTGTAGTGATACCTGATTGGGTTATGTTGATGGTTAAGAAATATTAGACATGCAAAACAACTAGTATAATAATATTTAGAAATTGGCAGCTATGATTATTACTATGCCCTAGATGTTTTAAATACTTTATCACAGTAGTTCACAATTTTGAGCATGTATCAAAGTTACCTGGAGGTGGGGCTAGATAATTTGTAGTTCTAACGAATTCCCAGGTGATGCTGATAAGAAAATAGTTGTGAATACCTAAGACTGTGTGATCCTAAGAGTAGTAAGTGTCAGTCTATTTGATTATCATCTCAGTTGACTTGGCAATACCAAATATGGTTGACTTTTAACTTAATGTGGATCCCTAATGACTACTTAATGTCTTCAGAAAGATCACAGTATGATGTGATGGGGCTTTGAAAGGAAAAGTTATGGCAAATGCAGAAGAAAGCCTACCATGCCCTAGGCAGTGGAATCAAAGGGAGTGGAAATGGCCAGCTTCTTTAGAGTAGATTGTAGTATTTTCAGCTGGGAGAATAGATGTATGATCATGATTTGTGACAGTCTATCACTCAGGCACTAAACATCTCTATCAAAAACTTCCAGACTGCTTTGAAGAGAAACTATTTAATATACGGTGCGAGTAATTCAGTAGAGAAAAGAACTATGAGTTTAACCCAAGCAGAAATGCGGACATAACTTTGATATTCTTTCAAATGCCTAGAAATTAAATGGTTAATCCCAAAGGTGTTAATGGGGTGGGGTTGAAATCAAGGCCTGGGTTAGAAAAGCAGCATGTCCCTCCTGGGCTATACAAGCTGCCCAGGGTCAAAATACTCAGATGAGACTTTATACTAGAAAAGCAAATGAAGAAGACTCCAATCATGACTGAAAAAATGCATAATTGTACAAATAAATGGTAACATTGGTTAATAAAAATATTTGGTGAATATTTACTATATGATGCATTTTCCCCCAAAGAAGCCTGTAAAATAAGATTGCTACTGGCAATCAGTGGCATCTAAGGATCAATGAAATGGCATATCATAGTTTATTTATTCTCTTTTTGTTAGTAATTTCTAGTGGTTGCTATTATAAATAGGACTACTATGAGCATTTGGTTCCTATATCTTTTTCTATAACTGAATATTTTTTCTAGGCAAAGTGTGACTTAGTCTTGAGGAAAAGATATTTGGAGATGTAGGTGGGAACACAATTGTCCCTTTCCCTAATGTTGAAGGGTGGACATTCCTAAACTTCCATGTAAAGACTCTATCTTAAGGCAGACTACCTCCACTCAGTTCTGTGGGTGATTGCTTAAGTTAAAGAGAAAACAGAGATGACCAGTTCTATTCCTTTTTCTTTGACATTTATCCACAAAAATGATTATTTTTAGTTAATCTTCCTAACCTTTTCTTTTTCTTGCAACCCAGAGGAATTTTCTCTTATAGTATAAGGAATTACTTGTTGTTCTTCTTTTGCATCTTTTTCATATTCATGGATAAAATTGCTGCTCTTTGAACAAGACAATTATTCCTTAAAAGATAGAAATGAGTTTACTTTCCCTTTGGTTCTGAAGTAATTATATAAACAAAATTTTAGAATGCAAGTGAGAATAACAAAATAGAAAGAGCTGTTCACAGAGTTAATTGGCTGATCTTTTTATGTAGATCTAATTGGGGATGTCAATTGAATTTTTGGAAATCATTGCTTATTTCCTTTGAGAATTATTTATTGCTCTGTGTAATTTGAATGTATAATACATAGTTTGTTCACTTCTGCATTACGGCTTGATTGAGAAAACCTATTTTTATCAGGGAGATAAAAAAATATTTTTGAATCAGTTTTCTGCCCTTCCAGTAATGGTTTAGGGACAATACACAGATGTAAAATGAGCACATAATGAATTGTTAGATTTATCATGGTTTAGTTATTTCTTGACATTGGAGAGCTGGCAGTGGCATAGGAGGGAGGGTACTTGGGTAATGTGAGCTTTGTTCTGGATTTTGCTACTTATTAGTTGTGACCTTGGCAAACTCAACTAACTTCTGCAGTCCTTAATTTTAAATGTGTAAAGCAATGTAATCAATAGTGTTTCCTCTGTCCCTCCCTTCCATTCTTCCTCTTTTGCTCTTCCCTCCCTCTCTTCCTTCCTGCCATCTTTCTGCTTCTGCTTCTTCCTATTCATCCTTTTTTAGGAGATAGTGCACTGTCTTCAAAATGAGATAAACGTTGATTGGCATCTTAATTCTGCCATGTGGTGACGCTGGCAGTTTGCCTAGGCCTTCTGGGCCCCAGTTTCTTCCCTTGTAACGTGGTAATAATACATATACATACTTGTGGGTGGTTTTGAAAATTGAGATGGTCCATATAAAGCAACAGGCGTGGCATAGACCCATCTCAGGCCCTCAATAAACACTGTTACAATGTGGCTGTGAAGAAATGTCATGGAACGTTTATAAAGGTCCTTTATTGACATAGAGTGCTAAAAACTCGAATGTGAAGGAGTTAGCATGTGCTCCGCTTGGTAAGTCTGACTCAGTCTTGACTGTGTGGCAGCTGAGGCTCAGCACGGATGTTGCTCTCTTCCTGCCTGCCCTGAATTTGCAAAATGTCTATGTCCAAACCACTAATTTTAATGAGTTCATAAACATGTAAATTAAATGGGACTCTTGTTGAATGACCCTTTAAAGGTGAAACTCAAGCCAGGAGCTTACTTGGCAAAGTTGAGAAATATCTTAAAAATCAGATCCTAAACTTCTTGGTGTAGAGCCATACTCACTGAATCAATTCTCCTTCCCTTCTTGGCATCTCTCTGTACAAGAAATCATTTTTTCAGTTAATCTTATAAGTGAAAATCTAAAGATTAATTCCCCTCACTCCACCCTAGGACAATCCAAAGCTTCCTCCTGTGGCGTTTGCAGTGTAAATCTTAGAATTTATCTCCTCCCCATACATAAGGGCTCCATTTTATATCCACAGCTTTGGTACTTCTTAATAGCAAATCAATTAATTCAATCTTAGATTCATCATTTTTCCACTGTATGCTGGTGTGCATGTACTTGGGCATTTATCTTAGCACTTGACAAGTTGTAGGCACTCAATAAATATTGCTTGGATAACAATGAAGTTGAGTGTTGTTTGTGTGTGTTTGGTAATGATATATCTAGCTATAAAAATTCATTTAACTACTCTTGTTTTCCTGATATCTTTTCTTCTTTGTCCATCAAGTCATGGCACTCACAGAGCCTGGTTATTTGAAAGTAAAAATTTGCACATTGTTATATTTTTAGACCTGAAGAAGGTGAGAGTCAAGAAAAAGCCTCAGTATTCCACAGCAGTGTGTTGACTATAGTTAGCAATAATCCATTGTATATTTCAAAGTAACTAGAAGAGAGGACTTGAAATGTTACTCATACATAGAAATGATAAATACTTAAGATGATGGATATTCCAAATACCCTGACTTGATCATTTCACATTCTTTGCATGTAAAAACTATCCACATGTACCTTATACATTTGTAAAATATTTGTGTAAATTACAAAACAAAATAAAAACAAAAATTATCCAGCAATTACATGAATACATTCTCATTGTGAAAAACTCGAATAATATAAAATTATCTCAGCAAAAATGCTGAGGAACTTCTTCAAATTCATTAATTAGAGCTGATAATTTGGTGTGTATTCTTCCACTCTCCTTTCTACAAAATTACATACATTAAAAAAATACAAATATATAGCTTTTTATATGTAATACACCAGATCATATGCATTGTTTCACCACAGCCTTGTTTATCTACATGTCTTAGAACACTTTCTATTATCTCTGTGCAAATAGATCATCTTTTAAAATGCTTATAGAATTAAATATAACTGAATTATATTTAATCAATTAAATATGTTTCTGTCTTGTGTATTTGACCACTTTGCTCATAATAAACACATGCATCTTCCCACAATTTTTGGCTGTTTTAATTCACATTGCAGTATTGAACATTCATTGTTATTCATATGTACAAGTATTTCAGTAGGACAAACTACTAGACATGAATGCTGGTCAAAGAGCATACATAATTAAAATGTTGACCTATATTGTTTTGTTAGTTATTTACACTATCACAAATAATGTTTTGGGAAGCCCAGAGTGAGGCATTTGTACTCTAAATTAAAAGATGGTTTTTATCTCCTCATCACAAGCATTACTAGACAGATTCAAGGATGGTGTCTGTATGTAATGAAATAAGTTAGCACAAGATGTTGGCTCTTTTAAAACTTGTCTTAAATGTTTCTGGCTCAATGGTCTCATTTAGTAGAACGCAAATTCGCAAAGATAGAGGGAGTCAACATGGGCAGAATAGAAGAATAGGGTAAATATTTTTTCTCGTAGTCCTAGCACTTTGGGAGGCTGAGGCGGGCAGATCATGAGGTCAGGAGTTCAAGACCAGCCTGGCCAACACATTGAAACCCTGTCTCTACTAAAAATACAAAAAAAAAAAAAAAAAATTAGCTGGGCATGGTGGCAGGTACCTGTAATCCCAGCTTCTTGGGAGGCTGAGGCAGGAGAATCACTTGAACCCAGGAAGCGCAGGTTGCAGTGAGCTGAGATCACACCACTGCACTCCAGACTGGGCGACAGAGCTAGACTCCATCTCAGGGGGAAAAAAAAAACAAAAAACAAAAAACAAAAAACCACAAAAAAACCAAAATGAGTATCAGCACCTTGTTTTAAAGCCAAATTTACAAAGAATATACACAAAAACTATTGCATGATTAAAATAAAAGATGGAAAGGACTTTCATATCACTTAAAATTTGAAACTAAACAGTGCTATGGCTTGCATTCTAGCATTGCATACAGAGGAGCAAGAACAATTAAAACATTACATTAGCTCAACACTTAGGATTTTGGGCAATAAGCACATACTGAAAAAAAGACTCTAGAGAAATACAGAGGCTTAGAGTTACCTTCCTATTCAACATGTGCTCCATTATCTTGGGAATTCCAGAATCAGGACCAAAATTCCCACAGCTAGGCTAACTACTTTAATAAGACCGGCTTTATTTAAAAATAAATCTGAAGCAGATGCCACAACTGGACCTGGTGATGTACATTTATCCTCTCCATAGTGTTGTTTTGTTTTGTTTTTTTTCTCCTATGACATTGCACAGTTGGTTCCTGATCTCCACTTTGATGGTGCCAAGGGGCAGCATAACTTTTGCCAAATGTGTAAGACAGAATGCCTGTTTTTTATAGAGCTGCCCTGGCCTCCTTTCTGTGCTCTTTCTCCCCAGATGTCTAGTTTCTTCTTGGCAGCCAGTGCTCACCCCTGTCCCCTGAGAGAGCCTTCTGCCTCTCAGTTCTGTCCTCCTCCGACCTTCCCATCTAACCTCATGTCCCATCCCCTCTGTCAACTTCAGCCAATATTCCTTTTTTTAAAATAAATTTTGTGGGTACATAATAGATGTATATATTTATGGGGTACATGAGATATTTTGATTCAGTAATACAATATGTAACAATCACATCAGGGTAAATGGAACATCCATTACCTCAAGCATTTGTCCTTTCTTTGTGTTACAAATAATTCATTTATACTCTTCGTTATTTTAAAATGTACAATAAATTATTGTTGACTATAGCCACTCTGTCACACTATCAGATACTAGATCTTATTCTTTCTAGCTATTTTTTGTGTGTGTCCATTAACCATCCCCACTCCTGCCCACTACTACCCTTCCCAGCCTCTGGTTGCCATCATTCTACTCTCTGAGTTCATTTATTTTGATATTTTGCTCCCACATATGAGTGAGAACATGTAAAGTTAGTCTTTCTGTACCTGTTCATCCAGCATTCCTTGATGCCTGATCTGTGCCCAGCATCATGCCAAGTCCTTGGATGCTGGGAGAAAGCATAATTCCTGCTCTCAGGAAAATTGTGACTTAGTGGAATTTTCTTTTTCTTTTTTCCATTTATTTATTTTATTGCATTTTAGGTTTTGGGGTACATGTGAAGAACATGCAGGATTGTTGCATAGGTACACAAGTGGCAGTGTGATTAGCTGCCTTCCTCCCCATCACCTCCATCTGTCATCTCTCCCTTTGCTATCTCCCTCCAACTCCCCACCCCCCACTGACCCATCCCTATTTCCCCCCAACAGACCGAAGTGTGTAGTGCTCCCCTCCCTGTGTCCATGTGTTCTCATTGTTCAACACCCGCCTATGAGTGAGAACATGCAGTCTGCTCTTCTGTCAGTTTGCTGAGAATGATGGTTTCCAGGTTCATCCATGTCCCTACAAAGGACACAAACTCATCGTTTTTGATGGCTGCATAATATTCCATGGTGTATATGTACCACATTTTCCCTGTCCAGTCTATCATTGATGGGCATTTGGGTTGGTTCCAGGTCTTTGCTATTGTAAACAGTGCTGCAATGAACATTCATGTGCACGTGTCCTTATAGTAGAATGATTTTCTAGAGTTAATTTTTAAAATGTATTTAAGATCATGCCTTATGGAAGATAAAGTCCAGTTATCCTGTCACTTATCATAAATAGCGTCTGTAATTTAACAGAGACTTTAAAAGAGTAAGTAACATAAAACCATCAGCTACTGAGTTGAAGGGAGTGCAGAACAATTTTTATTTTTCCTTGAGGTAAGGGGAACTTTCATACTAAGAAGGTGATTCTGCCTCCCTTTAAGATCCCCTGTAGCAAACAGGAATAGACACTTAGGTGGGCTTATATCACACAGGCCTGCAATGGACATTAACACTTATTTTTTGTATTTATGGCTCCAATCTCAGTTTTATGTGTTTGATTTATCTTTCCTTCTCAGACAGAGCATTCATAGCAACACCTCAGGCCTGTGTGGAGTTAGGCCAAGCTTATTTGGATAGAATTTGTATTTCAGTTGAGTGCTCCCCTCTTCACATGGAAAAAAGCAATTCCAACTGTGAAATATAGGTGGCTGCTCCTGTACTGCTGTGCTGTGCCTGGCAGGATGTCTACCAACTAAAAAACGGGGTCCAGACTGGTGTGGGGAACATCCAAATAGTACCTGAGGGAGACGGACCTCCAGCCATAAACCATGGGAGACAGGAGTGTGTCTGCCTGGACACCTGAGGCAGTTGCAAACCATAGAAAAATGAAAACAATGAAACTGAAACCAACCAAAACAAACCAAAATCAATCAAATCACAACCAAACCACCATTACAGATATGAACTACTTCTCTCAATTTCAAACACATATGTCCTGAAAGTAAAGCAGGAAAAGCAACATTGCTCCGTATAAGCCTGAATCTTAGAACTACTAGAATTGTTTAACTGTTTTCTTGTCTATATCACACTATGCTAGAATTCTTAGTGCAAAGCTTAAATTCTCCTGAAGCAACGTGAGCAGACCTCTGCTCTGTTGACGGTGTCATCAGCTCATCGTCACCAGCCCATTCTCCAGCTTACATTCTTCAGATTACTGAAGACATTGCCAGCTGCCAAAAAATATCTATTCTCCCCTTCTCTCATGCTCCTAGAATCCCAATTCTATTTGGGGCAACAATATATCCAATTAGATATTTTTTTCAGACTCCCTTGCAGCTAGAGGTGGCTACGTGACCTAGATCTGGCCCATGAGATATGGAATGTGTTTGCACAGCAGCCATGGAGACAAAAGCTAGTGACTAAAACAGCAACAGCAGGTACATGGAAGGAGCCCATGCCTGTGGTGGCACGGCTGAGCCACTGAACATGCTTCAGAGTGTCTTCCCTGCATCTTCTCCTGTGTGACATAGAGAAATCCCCACGTATTTAATCTGGATTTCTGATGTTTGCTGCAGAAAGCATATCACAAATGAGCCACTATCCTGAGGCAGTGCCTTCTTTTGGCACCAGAAAACATGGTGATTCTGAGGCTTCAAAAGTCATGAGACCTGAAATCACAAAACTCCTAGAAGGAAACATACAGAGCAAGCAACATTCCCTGTTACCCATGAAATGTTATTCAATCTTAAAAAAGAAGGAAATCCTGCCATTTGTGACTAGGATGAACCTAGCGGCTAAGTGAAATAAGCCAGTCACAGAAGAAAAATACTGCATGGTGTCATTTACAATTGGAATCTGAAAACCTTGAATTCATAGTAGCAGGGAATAGGGTCAGAAGCCATGGCTCACATCTGTAATCCCAGCACTTTAGGAGGCGAAGGCAGGTGGATCACGAGGTCAGGAAATCAAGACCATTCTGGCTAACATGGTGAAACCCTCTCTTTACTAAAAATACAAAAAATTAGTCGGGCATGGTGGCACATGCCTGTAGTTCCAGCTACTTGGGAAGCTGAAGCAGGAGAATCGCTTTAACCCAGGAAGCAGAGATTGCAGTGAGCCAAGATAGCGCCACTGCACTCCAGCCTGGGTGGCAGAGTCAGGCTTGGAAAAAAAAAAAAAAAAGAAGCAGGGAATAGGATGATGGTTACTAGGACATGGGGAGGAGGGTTGGGGGGAAATTGGGAAATGTTAGTCAAAGGATACAAAGTTTTAACTACTTAGAAGAAGTAGGTTCTGGAGATCTAATGTGCAGCATGGGGTCTATAGTTAACAATAATGTATTATATACTTGAAATTTGCTGAGAGAATAGATCTTAAGTATTCTTACCACACACACACAAAGGTAACCATATAAAGAGATAGATGTGTTCATTAGCTTAACCATAAGAATAAATACATTATGTACACCAAAACATCATACTGTATACCTTAAATATATACAATTTCAATAAAAATTCAAACAAACAAAAGTCGTGAGACTTTTAAGTTCCAAAGTTTGTGGTACATACACCTGGCATCTGGGAGGTAGGAACTGATAAAGATTTCTTTGGAAGAAAGAGCTTACTGGCCCATCTTCTAGAACAGCAAACTAATAATGATGAGGTCAGCAACTTATATCTACATAGTGTGATAAGGACAAGAAAATAGTTAACAAACAATGCACCTGCCATTTATCCAGTCCCTATGCATTAGGAACTTTATAGAAATTAACTCTAAATTCTCTTGGTAACTGCAATGGAGATATTATGCTGCCTGTTTTACAAATGAGGAAATGGAAAGAGACAACTTGCTCAAGATTATAGAGCTAAAAAGTGGACGAGCTGGAATTCAAACCCTCCTTTGGAAGCCAAAGTCCATGCTCTTACAGCAGTGTTTCCCAAAGGTATATTACTTTAATTTCCTCCTCACAAGCAACCACAAAGTAATTATGTTCTCCTATTTTACCTAGGAGAAAGTAAGTGTTAAGAGATGGCCCAATATCTCACCGCTGATCAGTTTAATTTCCAAAAGCACAGCTCTTTCTACTCCACCAAAATGTAGCCCTTCAGAGATTTCCAGAATGTTTTTCCCCCACTGACATTTGCTAAGTGCTTACTTAATAAGCCTGGCACTATGTGTTATTCTTATTTTGTAGATGTTATTCTTATTTTACTGAACATCAGAGATGAAGTAATTATTCAAAGTCACTCAGAGAAGTAGGTGGGCCACTGCAGACCTGACCCCAGGCAGGCTGGCTCCTAAGCCTGTCTCCTCCCTCCTTGCCTCTTAGACATAGTAAAGCCATTCTGAGATGATTCTAGGAAAGTATGGCTATCCAGGAAGTATAAGGGAACAGGGGAGAAAGTATTTCCTGAAATTTCCTTAGAACCAAATGTTGATTTTGAAAACTCTGCTTCTGTTTGGCCAAGAGAAAAGTCTGACACTTGTTCTGTTCCTCAAGGTCAAATATATGAGGTAATAAAGACAGAGTTATGAAATTACTATCCATGTCCTGAATGTAAAATGTCCATTTACTCTTTAAAAACCAAAAAGAAGAGGAGAATTCAACACACTGACAACCTAAACATTATCTTTCTTAATAACCCAGCTTGGAAATTAATGAGCTGTAGGAACCAAAAGAATCATTTTGCTTTGGCTCAGACAGAAAACACTGATGGGATTCTGTGCCAATGCATTGTGGGGCTTTGTAATTGTTCCCCTAAATGGTCAATAGTTTTAATCTGTATATAACACGTGATTTTAATCAGCCTAGCCAGCTGTTTATGCAGATTTTTCTCAAAGAGGTTGCAACATGACTGATAAAATTTAAGTAGAGTCTCTCATCCGATTTTTCAAAAAAGATAAATGCCTGCATTTAAGAAGGCAGAAATTTTTCTGTGGGTTATGACATCAAAATATACAGGAGGTCTCCTCTCATGCCACATAATGACATACCCACTTGATTCTGATTCTGGGTGAGAAAAACTTTTGGTGTCAACAGGCCATTGCCATTCATACCGTGGAGATTTTTGTGGACCCTAACCTACCATGAGAAACTCAACTCTGGTCATAATTATGTAAGCAATCGCAGTTCCAACTGCATGGATTGCCTGCAAATATCACATTTTACCTTAATTTAATTTTTCACTTTTCAGTCGGTTTCAATGATGTCATGTTGATATAGCCTAAGGGACACAAATTAGAATATACTTTTAATAAAATCATAGTAGCGCTTTTATTTCTATTAGATACTTGAGAAATGAGGCAACTGGTTAGTTGAATGTTCTGGTTTATCATCTATGTAACATGCATGGCCAATTTTCAACTAATCAGAGTACAGTATAAACTATGATCACGCCTGTTCACATGTGATGGCTCTGTTCCCTCCCCACTGTCATTTTTAAATGTAGGAGAAAGCAATGCCTCTCAGGAACTGTCCTAATTTGCACTATGTTCTATAAATACCTCTTTTAAATTTATTTTTTAGGCTTTTGAGAGATTATAGACCAGATGAAAATACTGTTTTATAAAATTTACTGCACAACAAATTAAGTCCACATTTGGATTTTTTTTTTTTAACTTATCACATCATGGTGTGGGTTTGCTGTATTCAGTAATGTTACTATCTGTTGAGCAGATAGTACAGTGTGCCAGAACGTTACAAAATATATGCATACATTTACATACACATGCAAATCTGCATATAGCCATGCGTATATACTACTTCAAGACTGTCATTTATATAGAAAACAAATATCTAAGATTAAAAATGATTCATTTTATCACAAATTTTGTTTCTATTTAATTCTGAATACTGGTGTGTTGAGTTAGTAAAATGCAAGAAGTTAAAAAGTTATATTTTATAAGCTTTCTGGAAACTTCAAGTTTATAAAATATCCCCAAATCAAAAGTATTTTTTGGCACTGATGTTGGCATGCATATCCTGCTGTATTGTATCAGAGATTCCTCAGCACCACATTTCAGCACCTGGCTTAATAAAGCATGTAATAAGTATTTGTTTAACTGTGAATGCCTGCAGAGTTCAAATGTCATATGCCAATGTTTAGTGCCTATACTATTGGACAGATGTCCTTTCCCGTCCTTTAGGCTGTTCTTACTTCTCCCATTACTTTCTGCAGATTAAATGAAATTCTGTGTAGACCCAGCAAAGCAAATGAAATCATTATGTCAAGCAATCCCTTGTCTTTTGGTTAGAAATCACAAAACCAGCATCTTTGATCGCAAAGGAGAAATAACAAGAGCAATTTGAGTGCCCATAAAAGTGATTCCTAAATTTGAATTAGTTTAGAAAAAAAAATCTCCCCAAACAGCTGCTTGGTTAATGGTTAGTGAAAAACGGTGGGAGCTACATCAGCAATCCCCAAATTGCAGCTAAACTAATTGCTCGGGAGGCTGCTTTGAAGAGAGATAAAATATATTGATTAGATTTTATGGAAAGTGGCAAACAGTTTTAGGAATTTTGATCTGCCCTTCCTTAAATCCAGTCCAGACCCTTGGGGCCCACTCTGTCGTCTTTATTCCTTTCTGTTCTCCGACTGCCCTGATCCCACTGCCTGGCCATTTGCACACTGGTCATTCAGTGAAAATGTGCTACTCACTGTTGGACATTGCCAGAAATGTGACTGCAGCCTCTTCTCCACTGTCATGCTTGCCCCGAGGTGGTAGTTGGAGAGTGTAAGGAACCATTTGGTTTCTGTTGACCTATAATTACTCTCCATTTGAAATCCTCTTGCATTTCAGATGTAGGAGATGGAAGGGGTGTTTGGCTGTTTATGCTTTTCTCCTTAATCCTTAGTAGCTAAAGTGTATATATACTAGAAAAACAAATTTGAAACACAAACTGTTTCTATTATTGGTTAAGAAATACATATTTATGTAAACTAGTTAATAAAAGTAACGTTGTCATCATTTTCACAGTGATTCATAATTAGTACCTGTAGATGTGGGTACTCAACAGGATGATTAAATTTGTGAACCACATTCAGTGGAGTCTCTCTGGAATCGTGTTACATCTCAGTGAATCAATGCTTCCATAGCTTCTTGTTAGATTTCTCCTTGGGGCAGCCTCAGAATTTAACTCCTAGCAGTTTAGGACAGATTTTCCCCCTCTTCTAAAAGTATTCTTATGTCCTTCTTGAAGGGAAGGCAATAAATATAATAGGTGTCTTCTTTTAGCTACACAGGCAAAGCAGAGGTAATGGTTTCATGGAGAAGCACATGTAGCATTGAAGGGGTAATACTGACATCTGTGCTAAGCTACCTTGTCTTCAACATACCTTTCTGAAGGATTGTCTCTGCAATAACATCAAGACGAAATACATCATATGCAAAGCACCATGCACAATGCCTGACACCAGTAGAAATTCAGGAAATATTAGTTTTCTAATCCTGTATCCCCATCCACGCACGCACCCATTCATATACACATATGCACACACCCTCCGCCAACACACAAATTCACCAAAAAGTTAGCCCCACCTTCCTGACTCCCATTCTGTTATTTTACCAATCATCCCCCACAACCTCTATTTCATTTTGTCCACTCTGCCCAATTTAAATGTTTAAAGCAGTTTCTGTTAAATGAGAGCGACATTAGTGTTCTTTTGTTCTGAGAGAAGGGATTTACAATAAATGCTGAGAGAATAAGCAATAAGAAAAAAAAGTTCTCAAATAGATTATATTTTATATAGAAGGAAGATTAAATTATTCCAAGCTATCATCATTTTACTCTCTTTAAACAAGCCATGATTCAAATTGACGTCAACCTAGAAAGAGTGAGAAAATTGGATTTGTCTATGTTTTGGTACAGAGGGAACATGTGGAACAGCTACTGGGCTGTACCAGTAATGGCATCTTCTGAGGGAGAAGCTTCTAAAAACTTGTGAGAACAGTGAGGCAAGAGATAATTATTATAGCCACATGCTCATACACTATGCCAGACAGGAAGTATCTTTCACCTTTATCCCTTTCAAAAGCATTCTTTTTATCTAACACCAAAGAAAAATGGATTCTGACCATGACCCATCCAGGTAGCTACAAGTCAAGGCAGGTAGCAGGTGTGCCATATCCAAGGATATTGGTGATGGAAAGCCACGATCTTAGACAATAAAGCCTATTGTTTGTTATGTTTAGAAGGCTGGTAGGCTTCAGAGTCAAATGGCCTACATGAGAATTCCAGTTTGGCTCTTACTAGCTGAGTGACCTTGAGAAATTCTCATAACCTCTGAGCCTAACAATTTTCTCCAACTCCAAAGTATGAATAGAAATAATGTCTTTATTACTGTGAGGTTATGGGGGTTCCAAAGGATGATGTAAGGAAAAGAGCTTTGCATAGAGCTGCACATTACAGAGGTTCCATGCATATTAGTCCACAAACAACAAATCCACTGGGAGCACTTTGGACCTGAATCATGAATGCTTGTAATCATTTNTCTCATAGTTGTTGAGTCATTTTCTTCCTAACTTTTTCACCTAAAAATAAATGCCGGCTGGGTGTGGTGGCTCGCACCTGTAATCCCAGCACTTTGGGAGGCTGAGGTGGGTGGATTACCTGACGTCAGGAGTTCAAGACCAGTCTGGCCAACATGGCGAAACTCCGTCTCTACTAAAAATACAAAAATTAGCCAGGTGTGGTGGCAGGCACCTGTAATCCCAGCCACTCGGAGGCTGAGGCAGGAGAATTGCTCCAGCGCAGGAGTCAGAGGTTACAGTGAGCCATGGTCACGCCACTGCACTCTAGCCTGGGTGAGAGAGTGAGACTTCATCTCAAAAAAAAAAAAAAAAAAAAAATGCCATTTTTGTAGGCATCTGTTTTAATTACCAGAAAACTGCAAGTTACTTCAAGCAATCATCAGAATAGATAAGGTAGCTTTAAAATTATGCTAACAATTTTCTGTCATGATAACTAGCCCTATCGATACTGTCAGCTGCCAGGTTAGAACTCCTGAATTTTAGTCTTCATTTTTCATTAATCAGGCTTTTGCCTTTGAGTCAGTTGTTTAACTTCCTTGGTGTCAGTTTCCTCATCTGTAAATGTGGGTGGAGTAGAGGTGGAGAGTTAACCTCCCATTCAGGGAAACCCTTCTTTTAAGATATAGCTCACATGTCTAAATATCCAGTGCAAAATGAAATTGAACTTTAAAAACTAGCCAATTAGTTGCCTACTATTAGGAAAAATAAATGTCTTTGTTATTTAAAAGCTAAATCAACTTGTCTAATTATATAAAATTTCCATCTGACTGTATGTGAAAAAATGACAGCCTTTGGAATCCTGCAAAACTCGTGACATAAAGGCTATTCTACATCCTGAAGATAGAATCTTGTTGTCTTATCTTTCTTGCATACGTGCCGTCATATACAATGACATCTGGGAATTTCAGTTTTCTCAGACCTGGCTTTTAGATTTATTTTGAACTTTGTGAATGTTTGGAGTTTTTTTCTGAGTTAAAGTATATACAAGAAAATTTAGAAAATTTGGAAACTTATTAAAAAACATAATAATTAGTAATCTCACTCTCTAGAGATTAATCATTGCCAAAATTTTAATCTTTATTCTGAACTTTTTCTGATATTAACATTGCATAATATAAAAAACTTGGCATTCTATTTTTCTGGCTTAAGATTATATTGTGTGAATTTCCTCATGCTTTTTTAAACCTTTGTAAACATCATTTTAAAAATTGAGGCATATTAGGCAAGAGAAAGAAAAGACATCTTTATAGGAAAGGAAGAAGTAAAATGGTCTCTATTTGCCGATGAAATGATTTTATATAGAGAAAACCCTAAAGACTCCACCAAATAAAAAACTATTAGAACTGATAAACAAATTTAGCAAAGTTGCAGAATACAAAATTGTCATACAAAAACTCAGTAGCATTTCTATACACCAGTAATGAACTAACCAAATAGAAAATTAAAACCATCCAATTTACAATAGGAACAACAACAATATTTAGGTGTAAATTTAACCAATGAGGTGAAAGAAACGCTGATGAAAGAAACAGAATAAAACACAAATAAGATATTTCATGCTCATGGATAAAAAATATTAATATTGTGAAAATGTCCATAGTACCCAAAGTGATATACAAATTCAATGCTATCTCCATTAAAATTTCAATGCCATTTTTTCACAGAAAATACAATTCATCATATGGAAACACAAAAGACTCTGAATGGCCAAAACGATCTTGAGCAAAAGGAACAAACCTAGAGGCATTGCACTCCCTGATTTCAAAACATATTATAAAGCAATTTGTAATCAAAAAAGCATGGTACTTGCATAAAAACAGGTATATAGACCAAAGAAATAGGATAGAAGGCCCACAAACGTAGTTCACACGTGTGCAGTGGAGTTTTGATAAAGGTGCCAAGAGCACCCAATAGAAAAAGAAAAGTCTCTTCAACAAATGGTGTTGGACAAACTGGTTATCCATGTGCAGAAGAATGAGAGTGCATCATTATCTTACACCATATTAAAAAACTCAAAATAGATTAAAGATTTAAGGCAAGGTGTGGTGGCTCATGCCTGTAATCCCAGCACTTTGGGAGCCTGAGATGGGTGGATCACCTGAGGTCACATGTTCGAGACCAGCCTGGCCAACATGGTGAAACCTCATCTCTACTAAAAATACAAAAATTAGCTGGACGTAGTGGTGCGCACCAGTAATCCCAGATACTCAGGGTGCTGAGGCAAGAAAATCGCTTGAACCTGGGAGATGGAGGTTGCAGTGAGCCAAGATCATGCCATTGCACTCCAGCCTGGGCAACAGAGCAAAACTCTGTCTCAAAAAAA
>NW_016107585.1:573238-602163 GCF_001604975.1 Cebus imitator
GATGAGACCTCAAACTATAAAACTACTAGAAAAAAACACAGGTAAAAAGTTTCACAATGTAAATATGGGCAATGATTTTTTGAATATGACCCTGGAAGCATAGATGACAAAGGCAAAAATAGACAGATGGCATTATATCAAGCTAAAATCTTTTGCACAGCAAAGGAAACAATTAACAAAGTAAGAGCCAACCCACAGAATGAAAAAAATATGTTTGCAAACCGTACATTTCATAAGGGGTTAATATCTAAAATATATGAATAACTCAATAGCAAGAAGAAAAATAACCAGTTAAAGAATGGACAAAGGACTTGAACAGACAATTCTCAAAAGAAGACACACAAATGTCCAACAAGTACATGGACGACATGCTCAACATCACTAATTATTAGCAAAATGCAAATTAAAACCACTAAGAGACATCACCTATCACCTGTGAGAATAGCTTTTATCAAAAAGATGAAGGATAGTAAGTTTTGGTGAGTTTGCAAAGGAAAGGAAACCCTTGTATGTTGCCAGTGGGAACATAATAAATTAGTCAGCTATTATGGAAAACAATATAGGGGTTCCTCAGAAAACAGAAAATATATGATTCAGCAATCTTCTTGTTATATATCTAAAAGAATTGAAATCAGTAAGTCAAATGGATACATGCACTTTTATGTTCATAGCAGCATTATTCACGATAGCCAAGACATGGAATCAACCCAAGTGTCCATCAGTGAATGAATAGATAAAAAAAATTGTGAAATATATACACTATGGAACACTCTTCAGCCTTAACAAAGGAGAAAATTCTGTCATTTGTGACAATGTGGATGAATCTGGAGGACATTATGTGAAGCAAAATAAGCAAGGCACAGAGAGATGAATCCCACATGATCTAACTTATATGTGGAATCTAAAAAAGCCAAGATCATAGAAGTAGGGTAGAATGATGGTTACCAGAGGCTGGAGAGGGGAAAAGGGAGGAATGGAACTATTGGGCAAAAGGTACAAAGTTTGAGATAGATAGAATAAATAAATTTTGAGATCTATTCCACAGCACGGTGATGATAATCAATAAAAACATATTGTAGTTTTCAAAATAACTAAGAGTAAATTTCAAATGTCTTTTCATACAAAATGGTAGATACGTGAGGATATAGATATATTAATTAACTTGATTTTATAATTCCACATTGTATCTATCAAAACATCACATTGTAGCCCTTAAGTGTATACAATTGTGATTTGTAAATTATAATTTGCCAATTAAAAATAATGATATTTAGAAATTGCTGCATAACATCACATTATATAAATTTACCATAATTTGTATTTCCATTTTTTAATAAATGGGTCTAGTTTTTATTTTGCTTTGTTTTTAATTGTGTATTCTATTCATAGTGCATGTTGATAGCTTAAATAAAAATTAAAACTACTGAGTATACTCTTATAAAAATTTGGTATATCTAAATATTTTGAAAGTCTTCAACCAAATGTGAGAATTCTTCTCCAAGAGAATCTGGAGTTGAAGAATTTCAGAGATTATAGAAAAAATAAGGCTAGAAATGCAGATTAAGGCATTATAAGTATTGAGGGCAATAAACTCAACCCATTATTATCTAAAGATCATATCAAGGGCATACTATATATCATAAATTAATGCTAGTGAGTACAATACACCTGATTTTGACTTATCAGCCCTTAATTAACTTGAAACATTTTGGATTCTCCCTTGAAGTCTCATTAAGATGCCTGTTAAGTCATTTTGAATGATCACAGAGGAGCTGCCCACTAAGAAACACAGTTGTTCTCCTGTGACTAACCCTTCAACAGAAGATTCTTTTCAGTTTTTCCAACTCGGAGCTGTCAACTTTCTGAGGCTTCTACATTCTAATCAGGCCCAAGTGGCAGCTTCGAGGCACAGACCCCTGGTCTCTGGTTTATACAGTTCAGCATTTGCCTTCTCACAGACACAGAAATGTGGATCCATGCCTAAACTGAGGACACTGAGTTTCCTCTATTTTCCCCAAGACCTGGTTATAAAAGCTTCAACTCCTGCCATAACTTTTGCCTTACTTCCTGTTTCTACTCCCAGCTCTCAAATGCTTTTTTTCCTAACTATATCCAACTGGAGTGACTCTTAGCTAATGGAACAAAATTTTTGAGGTTGCCAAAAAGAGATACAGAATTGATATCATATATATGAAAAATTTAAGTACAAGAAACTCCAAAATTAGTAGTGGGTTTAGGATTGATAGGGGAGCCCTATGCTTTCAGCATGAAGCTATAAGTAAAATAGATAAGCAAATAAACTCATACCAAGCCTTTACTTTTATTGGAATATAATTTAAATACAATTCACTCTTTTAAAGCATACAGTTCAGTAGTGTTTAGTATAGTCTTAGAGTTGAAACCATCAGTGCTGTCTAATTCCAGACTATTTTCTTCACTCCCTGCCAAAAAACCCTATACCTATTAGCAATCATTTCCCATTTCTCCCTTTCTCCAGCCCCTGAACAATCACAAACCTACATTTTGTCTTTGCAGATTTGCCTATTCTAGACGTTTCATATAAATTGAATCATGCAATATGTGGTCTTCTGTATCCATCTTCTTTCATTTAGCATAATTTTCAAGGTTCCTCCACAGTGTAACATGTATCAGTACTTCATTTCTGTTTTATGGCTGAATTATATCTCATTGTATAGCTATACCACAATTTGTTTATCCATTCATCAGTTGATGCACATTTGGGTTATTTCAATTTTTTGTCTATGACTAATGCTGCTATGAACATTCATGTACAAGTTTTTATGTAGACGCATGTTTTCAATTCTCTTGGACATAGAATTGGAGTAGCTAGGTGATATGATAAATCTATGTTTAATTTTTTGAGGAACTGCCAACTGCTTTCCAAAGCAATGGCATCATTTTACATTCCTACCTGTAATGTATCAGGGTTCTAATTTCTTTGCATGTTCACCAACACTTGTTATTGTCCATCTTTTTTTTTTTTTTTTTTTTTTTTTTTTTTTTTTTTGTAATAGCCATCCCACCAGGTGTGAAGTGGTATCTCATTGTTGTCAAAGCTTACTTTTTAAAGTAATTGTAAAAAACATCCAAGGATAGATACGGGGCATATTCATTTTATCTGCACTGGAGGTCTCTGACTGAAGGTTCCTCAAGAGCCAGATTTGACCAGTGAATGTGCTTTGTTTGGCTCTTAGGTGGGATATGAATTATTTAGTTCTTCTTATGCCTTTAAGCTCTCTTCCCAGCTAATCTTACATCTGGCTGGACTCACTCCTTTATGTTACCTATCTGGCTCCTGTGAGTATGTCTTTGGGGTCTCTATCTATATTTTCTGTTTCTATATTTAGATTTCTTTATTCTATTACTAAGTGTAATGAATCTGGATACAGTTTAGAGAGATTTTGAAATAATGAACTGTGGGGATTAAGCTTTCTGAAATGCAAAACTTAACCAATATACCTATTCACAAGATATTCTATTTGATCAGGACCTTAAAATTGCTTTGGCAATTTAGCAAGTTTTGTCACACCATTTTAGGGATTGTCAAAGCTTTCAGAACAAAGACCAACAGACACAGCTGTTGCAACAACACCTTGCAGACACAGTCCATCATCCCTAATTGTGTTGTTTTCAAAAATCTTGAAGTTTGCTTAACATGTTTGTGATTTGGCAGATTCTATGAAATGGTCGAAAACAAGGCAAAATTGAAACCACATTTATAAAACCAAATGCTATTTGAAGCATTAGAAGTTGCTTATAAGCTGGGATAGTTTGGTCTCATATCTGTAATAACAGGACTCTAGGACATCAAGCAGATAGTGGAGAATAATGATTATTGAAAAATGCTTCAAAGGAGATCAATACACTTAATAAAAAGATAAGAAATAGCCTGTTTTCAGAGTGAATCAGTGTCCATCAGAAACCAGACACTTTTTATTTAGAGATAATAGCCTGCACTTTGGAATAAAAACCTTTCTGCACTGAAGATTGAAAGACAATTGGGGTGGGAGAAAAAAAGGGAATCAAATTATTTACAAAGTTAATCTTTTCAAGATGTGTTACGTAAACTACTTAGCACTTAAAAATTAGCCATATCTGTTTCCTCTTCATTTCAAGAATTTATTTTTGAAATTAAGTGTGGAAAAGTCAAAAGTAAAATGTTTATAAATCTAGATGCTCTATCCGTCCAATATTTATAAACTTAGATTGCAAATATTTTTGTTGTTTTCTTTTTCTTTCTTTCTTTTTTTTTTTTTTTTTTTTTTTTTTTTTTTTTTTTTTTTTTTTTTTTTTTTTTTGGAATCCTGTAGTTTCATTTCCTGTAGGGTAGATTTCAGGGCATTAGAAACTGTTATTTCCCAAATTCAATAAAAATAGGTTTTAGCATCAGACATTCTACAACTGTACAGGGTGTAGCAAATTTGCTTTTAAGAATTAATAGGATTTCCCAAAGGATGTATTTTCCTGTCAAATATAATCCTCATGATCAACAGCTATAGCTCCAAGTAATTCTTTATGATTTCTAAGCTTATTTTTACATATCCTCTAGCGTAACTTTTATTACAGGAATTACTGGCTTTTCTGCCAAGTAAGAAACATACTTTATTTTTTGATGACAAAGTAACAGAGTCAATTCTCTTTTTTCCCTATAGTAATATTTTTAAAAATATGGGCTATTTTTATAATATTGATTTTTCCCCAATTGCAGCCTAAAGCATTGACGGCAAATCATCTCTTCTGTTTCAAAACCTAGAGATAAATTATACAACTTTAGTCAATATTGTTGCAATGGGCTTTAAAAAGTAATTTGCTCTATAGCTACAGAGCTTTACATAAAACTGGCATAACTCTTTCATATGAATCTGGGCAATATGTATCTTTTTTTTAAACTGAGTTCATTGACAAAATAGAAACACATCCAGCATTCTTTTTATTTTTCTATATAATGCAAAGTAATGATCACGCACTGGGTCTAGTAAATCAGGGTTCTTGCTACCTAATGTGTTGGTATAGATGAGCCTGGGAGAATTAGAGAACAAACATTTGACTCAGCTGCATCACAACCCACTGTGTGACTCCACATATGTGAATCTTCCCCTGAATCTTAACTACAGAAAACCCTTCCAGTTCCCTCACCCCATATACACTCATACAGAGCACACACCAGCTTCCCAGCTGGTCAGGTCAGGACTGGTGGCTCCTTTAGTTTTATAGCCTCTGGGCAGCACATGGGCCAATTTCCTTTCGCATAGACTAGTGGTTGTGACTCCTTCATTGCCCTTCACACTTTCCACCCCTCCCCTTGGGGCCTTTAAATGCCTTCTGCTTAAAAATTTTTGAAATGTGTGTTTAAATAGTAATATTACAGAAAGATTAGAAAATAAAAGTCACAGGTTGTATTAACACAACCACAGCCTAACATAATTACATCAACTTCTCTGCCTCAGGGGGCACAGCCCACTCAGGCAATACAGCATAAGAGGTAAGAGGCTGCTGCATGCAAATACCAGCAATCGCACTGTATGACCTTGGGGAAGTTACTTAACCTCTCTGTGGCTCAATTGCCTAATTGACAAAATGGAAGATGTGAGGTTGTGAGTATTCAATATTTAATGAGCTATCATACAACAGGGTCTTAGGACAGTGTGTGGCACAGTGTGAGCTGTATAAGCATTGTCCTTAAGCAGTATTTGCTATCTTTTTCTCTACACACAACTCTTTAAAAACACAGTTGAATAGATAATATGCACGTGATTTTGTATTTTGCTTGTTTCATTTAAGATCATAACAATTTCTTCCCATGCTGTTTTATAGTTCGTATAATTAAGATAGTAATGACTGCATACTATTCTATCCAGTACAAGAGTTAACATTCAAGTTAATCTCACTTTCCCACTGCTGTAAATAATGCTGCAATGAATATCTTTATGTAAATATTGTCTTTCTTTATTTGAAATAATAAAGGTAACAAAATGATCAGAGAAGGGAATACTTTTATACTGCATACATGTCTTTTAAAGTGTTTAATTTTTTATTATCAGCAACAAGAAAAGAGCTTATGTTGTGATAAAAATAACATGTAGCTTAATATTTACCATGTTAAAATAGCTCCATATGTTGGGATTACTAGCTATATTTACTTTTTTATGGCTGGTAATATTAAGTCTTTTGCCCAACTAGTCTATTGCAGAGTTTTAATGTTTTCTTTTTAATCAAATTGCATTGTACAATAGTAAACATAGCTCTTTTTGCAGTTTTTGCTGGGAATATCATCTTCTAATTGTTTTTATTTCTCTTTAGATTTTATTTGTATGGGAAGGTATATTTCAGATGGTTGGATTTATTTTTGTCATTTTTAATATTTCTTAATTTATTAGAGTCCTGGCAAATGATTTACCTTTTAAGATTTGATACTGATTATCTAAAGTTGGTATGACATTCATTCTATTCTATGGTGTGAATTATAAATCCAAATGGAAAAACTGTTCACTAATTAGTACTATGACAATTTACTGAGGAGTCTTTTTCTTCCTCATTATTTTGGTGAAGCTGCTTTTTACTGCATATTTAATTACCATGTAGAATGAGGTTGGTTTTGACCTCACATCTTCTGTTCCAGTGATGTGTTTATCGACGTGTAAATAAGACACTGCTTTATTTCTTTTGCTTTGAAAGATATTTAAATATCTTGTGGGACTAAAGGCACACAACTCCTTCCCAGGAAGAGCTTTAATGGTTCACTTTTTATTTTTAGTTGTGTGTGTGTGTGTGTGTGTGTGTGTGTTGTTTTGTTGTTCATTTAGGTATAATACACATACAACAAAATTTACCCTTCAATAAATTAGGACAAACTTACAGAATCATATAATCACCACCATCCCCAAAATACTCTCTTGTGCCCTTTCGTAGCCAGTTTTCCCCCTCTCCCCCAACTCAGGCAACCACTGGTTTGATTTTTTTCCCCTATACTTTTGCTTTTTCCAGTATGTCATGTAAATGGAATCGTACACTGGATAGTCTTTTGAGGCTTCCTTATCTTAGTATAATGCTTTTGAAATGCATCCATGTTGTTATATATATCAATACTTCCTTTTTATTGATGAGTAGTAGTCACACTTTGTAGATGTACCACAGTTTGTTTTTTGGGTCGACAGTTGATGGAATAATGTCGCTACAGACATTTGTCCCTTGTGTTCTGTGTAGACAGACAGATTTGAGAGGCAAGGAAATGACATTATTTGGTATTTAGTCTTTGTAACCTGGAAAATAAATCATTCATGGTTCTTTTATCATGTGTGTATATGTGTGTGTGCTATGCAGTTTTCTTCAAATAGGACATACATTTTCAACATGAGATTATTACTAGGTACATTATAGCTCTGTTGTTAATGTGAAAAAAATCTTTTTAAATGATATTCTAAAACAGTTATTGATAGAATACAGAGCTATCATTGGTTTTTGTATATTCATCTTGTATTCAGCTATTTGTCCGAATCATTTATTACGCCAAATGGTTGTTTCCTTATACATTTGAGTGTCTGTGTATACAATCATGCCACCTCTCTCTTTTTCTCCATGTATAAAACTATTGATGTTTCATGTCTTTGATTTAATATTACTTTGAAAATCATGTTCTATGCAATAATGATGACCATATCATTTTTGTTTTGTTTCTCATTTTAGTAAAAATGATCTCAGTAGTTCATGATAAAATATCGATAGTTTGTAATAACACCATTTAAGTCAAGCATCTTTTTATTATTGTTTTTAATGTTTTTAGGAAGACTGGTGTTAAATTTTATCAAAATCATTTTTTGCATCTATTGATCATGTGGGTTTTCATATCTAACAAGCTGGCGAAGTGTTAATTATAAACATTTTATTACATTGATCTATCCTTGCATTACTAGAATGAAAGGTACTCGGTCATGCTCGTTATTATTTAACTATATGTTACATTATCTTGGCTAGTATTTAACATTTTAACACATATATTAATAAGGGGAATTGACTTTTGGTGACATCTTTAAGTTATCCAGTTATATTTGCTTCATAGTTTGTACTGGGTACCCTTTTCATGTGATTTGTTCTGGAACAGTTTATGATAATGTAGCAATCACCAGTTCTTTGAATAATTGAAATAACTCATCAGGGACTCATTCAGAAGCTTTTTCAGGATTCATCTGAGGGAGAGATAATTGTTTGATAAAACTTCTAGCTTTTTAAAGATGCTGTTCTCCCCAGTATGCCTGTTCTTCAGTGCTCTTGGTGGCCTTCCACTGAGGGCTGCCTGCACATTTCTGTCCCCAAGAAAGGAAATAAATGAATACTTGTTGAATGAGTACTATCCATTTTTTTATATTAACTATCTCATTACATTCTCACAGCTACCTTCTCAGGAGAGCTTTATTGTACTTCTATGAAATGGAAGCTTAGAGGATATTTAAGAAATTTTCCAATTTCACTTTCAGTTCAGCTAGTAATTATGTTTAAATTAGGATCAAGGCCTAGTTTTAGCTTGGCAGGATCAGCACTAGAATTCCAGCCCAGGTTGCTTTTTTTTATTATGCCATACGCCATCATTACTTAAAAACACATGGGATTTAAAATTTTCTTCTTTCACCTTCTTATTTGTGTTTTACCTAGGTAATACTTTATATTTTCACATTTTGACTTATAATTAAATGTCTTTCCAATAATGTTAGCTCCTCCCAGGGGTTGCAAAGTCCTAAAACTGGTCTTGTTTGTGAATGAATAGACCACAGGTTTTTTTTTTTTTTCTTCTTTTTTTCTTAATTATACTTTAAGTTCTGGGGTACATATGCAGAATGTGCAGATTTGTTACATAGGTATACATGTGCCATGGTGGTTTGCTGCATCCATTCCCCTGTCATATACATTAGGTATTTCTCCTAATGATAGTCCTCCGCAATCCCCCCACCCCCTGCTATCCCTCCCGTAGCCCCCTCAGAACCCAACAGACCCCAGTGTGTGATGTTCCCCTCCCTGTGGCCATGTGTTCTCATTACACCAAAGTTGTTGATAGTTCTGTTTCCTTAATAAAAATACTCATGATTTCCCTATTGACTGGCACTTCATATTTGACAGGTAGTAACTTAATATGAAACCAATTTAGAATAATTTTATTATTTTTAAATTGTTAATCTTTCTAAATGTTCACTCATGTAAAATGAGGAGATTAAATTAAGTATGTGCTTATCTAACTAGTGACACAAATAATACTGTTTTAATGAGTATTTTATAAAAATTAATCACAAGGTCACTCTGTGAATGGTTGTGTGTAATACAGGATTTGAGCACATATAGGTTCATGAAAGTCCTTCAATAGAAAAACCTACTGTTTATCTGTTTCCCAAATTTACTTATGTCCACTCACACGTGTGTGTATGTATTTGGATAACACATATGACATTTTCTGGGGACATATGTACCTTGAGGGCTAAATTTTGGGAAATAACCATAAATTTTCTGGTTCTAAAACTTTTACAATGATTTAAGGAAATTACAATGTTCAGTAATTAGACTGGTATACACAGACACATATTCAACAGGACAGAATCATTAAATTCAGCCTATTATAATAAATCCGAGAGTTACATCAAGAAAATAATATTAAGAAGCCACACTTGGAGCAATCGGGTCACATTGACTGGAGGCTTCATATGTGAATGAGAAAACAAGACAACCCATGATTAAATAAAAGTAAATTACTCAATATATTCTAAGAAGAAATGAGAGGAAAGGGGAATTACATAGAATGGATTAAATTAGTGCTAGTTCACAGGTCCTCTATACAAGAGATTTACAATCACTCAATTTAGTTCAACATTGTATAATAACTAATTAAAATGTCAGACAATTGCACTGGAAAGTCAATTAATTTAAATATGTAGTCAGACACTTAAATTGAAAAGTTTGGTTAGTTTAATTGGAAGACTTTCTACAATAAAAACACCTCAATTTGATAATTTTTTTCTCTCATTTTTTCCTATTGTTAAGACATTGGTTTATATAGAATTACCCAATTAGAATAACTATTTCTAATTATGTACTCGTGTTTTTCAAGTTTTGGTTTCAAACATTAATTTTAAAAGAGTGGTTGTTTTATTTATTCATGAAAATTAAGACTGGGCCAGTTCTTCTTCTTCTTCTTTTTAAAAAGTCTTCTAAGATTAAAATGTAGTGATTTTACTTGTCATTTCTGGTTCTAAATACCAAAATTGTAAATGTGCATTTGGTCCCTCTATTCTATTTCTAGTTATTTTTCTTAAGGGATAACCATAATCATGTAAGTGGACCAAAATGAATGTACAAGGATGTTCGCTGTAGCACTATGGCACTTTTTTCCTAATAGGAAAAAATACTGGAAACAACTAAAACACCCATTAAAGAGTTTATTAACTTGTGTTATATATATGCAATCAAATGTGATATTCTCATTTAAATATAATGAGGTTTTGCTTTGGCATGAAAAGATATTTATGGCATATTGCATATTTTTGAGGGAAGAAACGAGATTAGACACGTGTGTGTATGTGTATGCATGCGAAACACACAGACAGAGAGGTACAAAAAGGTTGGTAAGGACCTTCAAAGTATTAACAGGAGGGTGTTATTTTTTGTTTTTATCATTTTTCTTATTTGATTTTTTAACGTTATTTATTATTGAAAGTGGTTTTTCACTTGGGGGGACTGAAACAAATCAAGCAGAAGTGCCAACAAAGGGGACCCAGAAGAAATAGTTGAAAAAATACTTTTAAAACCTGGAGCAAATGTTGGTGTGGTAATTAACCCAGAAGAGAACATTCAGAAGGAGGGTGTGCTCAGGCCCAGGCTGAACAGATGACTGCTATTTTATTGGCAGTTGTAAGGATCATCACTCCTCTTTTACAACTAATAAAACCCTATTCCTCTCTCAGCATCTAGTTCAAATCCCACCTCTTTTTGAAGTGTTGACAAACCATGAAATACAATTTTAAGAGCTCTCCTCTGGAATTAAGGTAAAAATAGTGTTTTATTGCAAATGCAGTCATCATGTACCTCTATGAGTTACCGCCATAAAAGTATTTTCATCTGTCACTGTAGCAGTACATCATTACAACTGCTACCACTTATGGAGCTCTCCTTTTGATGGGTACCTTTTCAGGCCTTTCCAGACCTTTAGTTCTTATTGTTACCCTATGAAATCAATTCTATTATTCCCTTCATACACATTCCAAAACTAAGGTTCAGAAAACCTTGTCAGAAGTCATAGTACCAGAGCTAGAATTCATACTTATTAACATTCCAAATCTCACATTTTTTTTTTCTTCCTTTTATTCTTGAGATAAGGTCTCACTCTGTCACCCAGCCTACAGTGCAGTAGTGTAATCATGATTATCCCCTCTCCACTCCCCAAGTAGCTGACTACAAAATCTCATGTTCTTAACAACTACACAATTCTGTATTTGCATGTATTTGCTCCTCTCCCCAATTAGATTATAATCTTCTTGAAGATACATTTCTATATTTCTTACTCCCTAGCTAAATGATATTCAAATGTTTTACACTTACTATGATATAGTTCTCTTTTGAAAGAAAAATATTTTTTTCAAAATATTTTCTATGAATTATTTCTCAAAAACTGTATAACATAGCACATGTCATGAATGTGTAGGAGGAAAAATAGTTCATTCACTAATTAGGATCATAGTCAAATTTTGTTAATCTTTCATTTTATTTAAGTCAGTAATGTCTAATCTTTGTCATATTTATGTACCTTGAGCTTTTCGTAAATGAATCTATTCATCTTCTGTTTCACAATAAGGACTCAGGCTTATCCAACATTTAGGCCAACATCTGCCATCAGATCTTAACTAAGCCAAAAGTGATTATCCTGTATAGTATCATGCATAAAAGAAAGGTGCCTTAGAATTTGCTTGATAATAATATTTTTTGCTGTGGCTTTGGATAATGTTCAATCATTAGCTATAACATGAAATCTTGTTTGCGTGTATGGAAATATTTATTGCAACTCAAAGGAAATTCTGACCTTTGCTTTAGTCAGTATTTATCATCCAGGTAAACATATTTCAGTATTTACTTGAGCAGAAGTCAAGGTCTATTTACTAGAAGCCTAGAACATATCATTTAATCTTCCACCACATAGCTACTTACCCAGTGACTAACACAACAATTCGATAAAAATTATTAAAATGCTTTCCATCTCCAAAATTCTGTGGATTAAAATAAATGGTCTCTCTCTTTTTCTCACACACACACACACACACACACGTTAAGCTAGGAATGTAGGACAAGAGCATTAAAATGTACATTAAAAATATTATTTTCCCTATTGGATACTTCCTTTTGTTCAAATTTTCAGTTTGATACCTGACCAAAGAAATAAGGAGTATTTCTGTAGAAAGCAGCAGCAGAAAACTTAGCATTCTGACAGCAAAAAAAATTGCACTTAGAAGAATCACTGTACAGGCAACACTCCTCTACTTGTTTCTGGGGGAGGAGGACAGTATCCCTGGTCTGAGCTCTCTGGGGGCTGGAAGAGTAGGAGGTGACTGCTTTCATGAAGGAAGTGAGGCGATAATGTGTTGCTTTAGGCTACATTGTTTCTGATATAAGAATGAGATCCAGGTCCTTATATCACCCATAAAGAACTGTAGTTCTAGTGAATATTCTGCAATTTTTATGCCAATGCCTGTCATATGTCTCTTCTAGTATTAAATGCTTAAGGGAAAAAAGCAACACCATAGAGAAGATTAGCTGTGCCCTGTTCTCATGTATGGGCATGCGGCAAAGCAAACAGATGAGTTTGGATAAATGAAAATCAATACACTTGAAAAGGCCTCTTTCATTCAATTGATTCAAGCTCAGTGGGTAATAGCACGGTAGAATGTGAAATGGTGTTAACGTGGCCCTGGCGTAAATCCCATTTACAGGAAATACAGTAACTAGAGTGAATAAAAGCATGAAGGGATTTAATGAACCATAATGAACTCTTTACCATGGACCTTTTATAAACGCTTTTAATGTGGTCTTATCACCATACCATTTGAACTTTCAATGAGGCAAGATAGCCCTTTACAGTATCTATACATTTTTCAAAATCTAAGAAGCTGGAAGAGTAAAATGTAATCATTGTCTTTAGAGTTAAAAAACATTTAGTGCCAGAGCGAGAAAAGTCTTATTTTACAGAAAAAGAAATGGGAGTCACCTGTGGCATCATTTATTGCTCAAGGGTGTATAGGAACTTGTTGGCCAACATTTCATTCACCAGAACTCATGGAGTTCATACTCCAGTTACTTTTTTCTACAAGTCAATTTGGAGATGTTAGGATGATAAATGTGTAGATGGTTGCCAATGCTGGTGAGACTGTGAGTAGGAAACGAGGCCACAAAATAATATAAGCAGCTGGTTCCTGAATCATAGTCTCTCACTGCTGCTAACATTTTCAGAAACTCTGATGCAGGAAAAGGCCTATATTTTTTGACCTAGTAATTCTATTTCTGGAAATCCATCTTGCAAAAGACAGTCTCACATGTGAACAGACAAAGAGTCAGACAAAGATGTTCATTCTGGTATTGTTTATAGTAGCAAAATTTACAAATGACATAAATGATCATCCATAGGGGACTGGTTAAATGATTATAGCACATCCACATGATAGATTACTATGAAAGTGTTCACAGATACATTGAGGTTGATCAATATGTACAGACAAGGGAAGACATACAGGATGCATATTTTAAATGTAAACCAATTCACAGGATAATGTAATATGTAAAATGATGCTGTTTATATTTTTAAAACCTTTATTTGTGCTCTGTGTGTCTGTCTTATATAACTTTCATTCTGCCTTCTTCCATGGTTGTCATACTTGGGGATATGGGGACGGGAGAAGGTCTTGGGGGAGCAATTAAGTGCAGCTGTGTAAGACTGAGAGAACATATTTTATTAGCTTTTATTTTTGGAAAAATGATACTTCAGTATTATGTAACGGAATGCCTAAGAGGTGCTTTGGAATCAGATAAGTAGGTTTGAATCCCATCTCTGCCTCTCACTAGTGGTATGACCCTGGGAACACTTCTTTGCTCCCCTGACAGTCAGAACTAAATAAATAATCAAAGGTAAAACATCAAACACAGTACGTGGCAAATAGCCCACAATAAATGGTAACAGCTGTAATTGGCTTGTGTTTAAATAAATTCAAATTAAATGCAAAATACCAAAACAAAGTAAATATCAACAAATTCAACCACCTAAAGTTTACCTCTATTATAATTTAATGTCTTTCCAAAAAGCTCTGCAAATGAGCTTTTAAAATATATTTACAAAAGAATTCTATAATTTCCTGTTTTGATTGACAATATTCTATAGACTTTCCCCATGTCGTTATAATAAATGCAGTGTACATATATACTACACAGTGTATGCTATATATGGTATGTTTATACTATATATATAGATTGACAGTATTCTATAGACTTTCCCCATGTCTATATAATATTGAGAATATAGGTTTTTCCTATGTCTATATAATAAATACAATGTGTATATATACATACATGTGTCATTTTAACAGCTGAACTGTATTCCATTGAAAAACTGCATGTACCATACTTACCTAATTGGTTGCTTTCTGGTGAACATTTAAGTTGGCTTTAATTTTCCCCTGTCATAGACTTGACTGTAATGAACATTCATTCTTGTGCAAATTTTTTTCATACTTGTTAAATTATCTAAAAGAGGGGCATTGTAATGGATAGAAATGCTTGGATAAAATGGTATTTCTCTTACAGAAAATAATATGAACAAGAACTGAGGGGAAGAAAAGTTCTCAAGGGAACAGTGAAGTTCAGTTTTAGTCCAGATCATGGAGTTTGGCACTTTTTATAGGCAATAGGGAGTTGCTGAAGGTTTTTAAACAAGGGAATAACATGATCAGAGCTAGGCTTTAGGAAGATTAATCTAGAGGCTGTCGGGTGACTGATGCAAGGAGGGAGACAGGAAATAAGTGAAAGCCCAATAGGAGGCCACTGCCAGAGAGCAGGGGAGAAATCATGAGAGATTTGACAAGGGTGATGGTAATGAAAATATACTGACAGATTCCAGAGGCCCTACAAGTGCTGAAGCAAATGAGAGGGCTTTGCAACTTGCTAAGGGTCACGGTCAGTGGGGAGGACGGCAAGGCAAGCTGGGGAGATGCCTTCATTAGTCTTTGCATCGCCATCAGCAATGGTGCCCAGAGGAAGGACTGGTAGGCAGTTTCCCACACTGCTAGCAATGGTACCTCTGGTGGTGACATTTCAGATGGTTTTATTTTTATTATTTATTTACTTATTTATTTTATGACAGAGTCTTGCTGTGTTGCCCAGGCTGGAGTGCAGTGGTACAACTCAGCTCACTGCAACCTCACCTCCTGGGTTCAAGTGATTCTTGTGCCTCAGCCTCCTGAGTAGCTGGGATTACAGGTGTGCGCCACCACTCCCAGCTAATTTTTGTATTTGTAGTAGAGACGGGGTTTTGCCACATTGGCCAAGGTGGTCTCAAACTCCTGACCTCAGATGATCCGCCTGCCTTGACCTCCCAAAGTGCTAGGATTATAGGTGTGAGTCACCATACCTGGCCTTCAGATGGTTTTATATTGCTCTTTATGCTTATTTGCAATTTTAATTTTCTGTGATGATCATGTATTATTTTAATTTAATGTTTCCACAATTAACATGTATTATCTTTGCTTGAAAATAGTTACATATGATTACTTTTTAACAATTTAAACATAGAGATATATAAAGTAAAAAATAAAAGGATCCCCCTTCCATTTCCCATCAGGCACTCTCAGGACAGTAACTGTTTGGAAGTAAAAATAAGAATAGGATGCAGTGATGGATTCAAGAGTTAGACTAGGTATGATTTGGCAAAGACAGGAGAAGGGGAAGAACTCAAGGATGACTGAGTGAATGGGAGATTGGCAGTGTTTTAATAGACACAGTTAGGAGAAAGGGTGAGAGGGAGGAACAAGATAAATTTTATGTTGAGTTTGAGTTGGCTATGGAATATCCTGATGGAATCCTCTGAGTATTTGGTGGAATTGCAGGCATGGCATATGAAAGCAACTTCTTTGGAAGCAATGGCAAAAGTAATGGGGATAGATGAGGTTTTCAATGAGGACACAGAGGGCAGAGTGTCAAGGACTATGGTTCAGGATTGTGGTAGTTTACATTTTTAGGGTTTGAAGGAGGAAGGTGAACCAATGATGAGAGAAACAGGAGAATTAAGTGCAGTGTAAAGGATGACAGGAAAGAGAAAGCTTCAAGAAAAAAGTGGTAAGAGACAGGACAAACTGTGGGAAGCTGCTGTTGAAGTGCCTATTAGAAGTTCCAGAGACTCTTAAGTGAGTGGGTCCTTTTAGAGCGATGCTGTGATTGCTGCTTTCATATTAACTTGAATGTTTCTGCAGTGCAGGTGGCAATGCCGCTGCTTGGAGTCAGGTTAGGGGGTTGAAAATAGAGCTATACATGCAAGTTCAGAAGAGCCAAGCGGGGAATTTCATCAGCAGTGAGGGGCCAGCATTGGAAAACAGCGTTGAAACTGAGCTCAGTTAGCATGGTTTGAGAACTTTAAAAAGAGGTTGTTAAATAGTGTTTCCAGGGGCTGGAAAGTGGCAAGGCAGTTTCAGTGGGCAATCAAGGAGTTGAGGGAGGGGCTGGGCCAGGCAGGATGGGCTGAGTGAAAGAGTGGGTGATTATCGCCGGAGATAGGCTGAAAGGGCCTCAACTATGACCTCAACTGGCCAGGATTCCACCACAACCAGGCAGCAAAGAAGTAGGCAGAACCTCCAGTCATCAGTCATCCCCTCAGGACTCCAGTGTCACTTCAAAGCGAAACATTGAAAAGGGAGCTATTCCCCGCTCCATCCCTAATCTAGTGGAGGTAAAGAAGAAAAGCAAAATGAAGAAGGTCAGCCAAGCAATTGAAGAAGACCTAATCATGGGACTGCAAGGGATGGATCTGAACCTTGAGGCTGAAGCACTGGCTGGCACTGGCTTGGTGCTGGATGAGCAGCTAAATGAATTCCATTGCCTCTGGGATGACAGCTTCCCAGAAGGCCCTGAGCGGCTCTATGCCATCAAGGATCAACTGATCCGGGAGGGCCTCCTAGGTTTCTGCGTGTCCTTTCAGGCCCGGTTTGCCGAAAAGGAAGAGCTGATGTTCATAGCCTAGAATATATTGATCTGATGGAAACAACCCAGTACATGAATGAGGGAGAACTCCGCGTCCTAGCAGACATCTGTGACTCAGTTCATCTTCATCCGAAATCATACTCCTGTGCCTGCCTGGCCTTGGGCTCTGTCCTCAGGCTGGTGAATGTGGTCCTGGGGACTGAAATCTGGAATGGCATGGTCATCATTAGGCCTCCTGGACATCACACCCAGCACAGTCTCACAGATGGCTATTGCATGTTCAACCACGTGGCTGTGGCAGCTCGCTACGCTCAACAGAAACAATGCATCCGGACGGTCCTTATCGTGGATTGGGATGTGCATCACAGTCAAGGAACACAGTTCACCTCTGACCAGGACCCAAGTGTCCTCTATTTCTCCATCCACTGCTATGAGCAGGGTTGGTTCTGGCCCCACTTGCAGGCCTCTAACTGGTCCACAACAGGTTTTGGCCAAGTCCAAAGGTATACCATCAATATGCCTTGGAACCAGGTGGGGATTTGGGATGCTGACTACATTGCTGCTTTCCTGCACATCCTGCTGCCAGTTGCCCTTGAGTTCCAGCCTCAGCTGGTCCTAGTGGCTCTGGATTTGATGCCCTGCGAGGGGACCCCAAGGATGAGATGGCTGCCACTCCAGCAGGGTTTACCCAGCTAACCCACCTGTTCATGGGTCTGTCAGGAGGCAAGCTGAGCCTGTCTCTGGAGGGTGGCTACAACCTCTGCACCCTGGCTGAAGGCATCAGTGCTTCACTCCACACCCTTCTGGGAGACCCTTGCCCCATGCTGGAGTCCCCAGGTACCCCCCGCCGGAGTGCCCAGGCTTCAGTCTCCTGTGCTCTGGAAGCCCTTGAGCCCTTCTGGGAAGTTCCTGTGAGATCAGCTGAGACCATGGAGGGGGACAGCATGGAGGAGGACAATGTAGAGGAGAGAGGAGGAAGGACCCTGGGAGTCCTCTGTGCTCCCAATCCTGACATGGCCAGTGCTACAGTCTCACACAGGGCTGGTCTATGACCAACGTATGATGAATCACTGTGACTTGTGGGACAGCCACCACCCCGAGGTACCCCAGCACATCATGTGCCATCTGGAGGAGCTGGGCCTTGCCAGGCGCTGCCTCACCCTGCCACTGCACCCGCTGCACCCTGCCACAGAGGCTAAGCTGTTTACCTGCCACAGTGCTGAGTAAGCAGCTCATTTCCAGGCTGCAGAGAAGATGAAAACTCAGGAGCTGCACAGTGAGAGTTCTAACGTTGACTCCATCTACATCTGCCCCAGCACCTTTGCCTGTGCACAGCTTGCCACTGGCACTGCCTGCTGCCTGGTGGAGGCCGTGCTCTCAGGAGAGGTTCTGAATGGTGCTGCTGTGGTGCATTCCCCAGGACACCATGTGGAACAGGACGCAGCTTGAGGTTGTTGCTTTTTCAACTCCATGGCTGTGGCTGCTTGCCATGCCTAGGCTATCAGTGGGTATGCCCTGCAGATCCTGATCATGGATTGGGATGTCCACCATGGTCATGGAACTCAGTACATGTTTGGGGATGACCCCAGTGTGCTCTGTGTGTCCCTGCACCGCTATGATTACAGCACCACCTTCCCCATGGGAGATGAGGGTACCAGCAGCCAAATCGGCCAGGCTGTGGGCACAGGCTTCACCATCAACGTGGCATGGAATGGGCCCTGCATAGGTGATGGTGCCTACCTAGCCACCTGGCATCGCCTGGTGCATTCCGTTGCCTACAAGTTTAACCTAGAACTGCTGCAGGTTTCAGCTGGTTTTGACACTGCACAGGGGACCCGCTGGGGGGGCTGCCAGGTGTCACCTGAGGGTTAGGCCCACCTCACCCACCTGCTGATGGGCCTTGCCAGTGGCAGCATTATCCTTATCCTAGAAGGTGGCTATAACCTGACATCCATCTCAGAGTCCATGGCTGCCTGCACTTGCTCCGTCCTTGAAGACCCCCCATCCCTGCTGACCCTGCCATGGCTCCTACTATCAGGGGCCCTGGCCTCAATCACTGAAACCATCCAAGTCCTTCACAGATACTGGTGCAGCTTATGGGTCATGAAAGTAGAAGACAAAGAGGGACCCTCCAGTTCTAAGTTGATCACCAAGAAGGCACCCCAACCAGCCAAACCTAGATTAGCTGAGTGGATGACCACATGAGAAAAGAAGGTTCTGGAAGCAGGCACGGGGAAGGTCATCTCAGCATCATCTGGGAAAGAGTCTACTCCAGGCCAGACTAAGTCAGAGACAGCTGTGGTGGAACTCACTCAGGACCAGTCCTCAGAGGCAGCCACACTGGCCCAGACCACCTCAGAGGAGGCTGTCGGGGGAGCTACTCCGAACCAGACCACCTCAGAGGATGCTGTTGGGGGAACCACGCTGGGCCAGACTACCTCAGAGGAGGCTGTAGGAGGAACTACACTGGCCCAGACCACCTCAAAGGCAGCCATGGAGGGAGCCACACTGGACCAGACTACATCAGAAGAAGCTCTAGGGGGCACTGAGCTGATTCAGACTCCTCTAGCCTCGAGCACAGACTACCAGACCCCTTCAACCTCACCTGTGCAGGGAACTACACCCCAGATATCTTCCAGTGCACTGATTGGGAGTCTCAGGACCTTGGAGCTAGGCAGCAAATCTCAGGGGACCCCAGAATCTCAGGCCCCAGAGAGGAGAACCTAGGAGAGGCAGCTGGAGGTCAGGTCATGGCTGATTTGATGCTGATGCAGGAATCTAGGGGCCCCACTGACCAGGCCATATATTATGCTGTAACACCACTGCCCTGGTCCCCATTGGGTGGCAGTAAGCCCCATACCTGCAGCAGGCCTGGACGTGACCCAACCTTGTGGGGACTGCGGAACAATCCAAGAGAATTGGGTGTGTCTATCAGGTCTACTGTGGTCATTACATCAATGCCCACATGCTCCAACACCACAGAAACTCTGGACACCCACTGGTCTTCAGCTGCATCGACCTGTCGACCTGGTGTTATTGCTGTCAGGCCTGTGTCCACCACCAGGCTCTCCTAGATGTGAAGAACATCATCCACCAGAACAAGTTTGCCCCACCCACACTAAGCCCCAGAATGCACTCCCTCTTCACCATCTGAGGCCCACGATAGACCAGCTGTAGCTCATTCCAGCCTGTACCTTGGATGAGGCGTAGCTCCCACTGCATCCCGTCCTGAATATCCTTTGCAGCTCCCCAAGAGTGCTTATTTAAGTATTAATACTTTTAAGAGAACTGCGGCGACTAATTGTGGATCTCCACCTGCCCACTGCCTGCTTGCGGGGCATCACTACTTCAGCCCAGAAGGAAAGTGAGGCAGCTCAGTGGCCCTCAAGAGGGAGCTGATATGAGGATCACATTGGCGGTGGGGTGGAGGGGCGGGGAGTTAACTTGCAGCATGGCAAGGTTACATATATAATAAAGTACAAGCTGCTACAAAACGTGAAAAAAGGAAGAGTTGAGGGGCTCCAGGGTGCTTGCAAGAGAAGAGGCTTCAATGCCTGGCGTTGAGCCCCACTGGGCAGTAAGGTGAATGAAATTAGGAAGTGTGTGAGGCCCTTGCCCAGAAGAAATTAAAATCCAGGAGAAAGGGCGAATGATTGGCTGTCAGGATAAGGGCAAGGATATATTTAGCCGGAGGGAGCATGTGCACAAGCAAGGACTACCCAAAGGAGGGAATTTCAGGGTTTTGGACTTTTTAGCTGGGGCAGTTTACAGTATTGTGATTTCCCAGGTATTAAAGTAGAATGGGGATGAAATTTCTGGGGTTCCACAGATCTGGGAGGTTTTAAGTCAGTGCTGAAAGATCATCAATATGTATTTTTAAAATTATTTAAGTCTACATTGTCCCAAATAGTATGCAAAACGGGTAATAGTATACCAATTTACAGATATGAAATGAGTCCCTAGAAGTGTTTAATAAACTTGTCTGGAATCATCCATGTAGTATTTGGTGAAGAAAAAAAAAAAAGAGTTTGGTATATCAAGAACTGCCTGAACCAGGGAGGCAGAGGTTGCAGTGCACCGAGATTGTACCACTGCACTCTAGCCTGGGCTACAGAGTGAGACTGTATCTTAAAAAAAAGACTTTGGTATATATATTTGGTATATCTACTTCTCGATGATTTTTTCCTATATGTTTGTATTAATATATATCTGAAAGTACCTAGATGTAATCTATATGAATATGAGATCATTCTAAATAATCATTGCTTGCAACTTGGTTTTCTTCAGCCACTTGTTTTCATTGGCTGCGGTGTATTCCACAGCATGGGGGTGGGTGGCTGGAGAATGGCAGCGTCCTCAATAGACGGAAGGCAGTAGGTGGAAGAGGTAATGTTGTGGGGAAGGTGAGCAGTTAATTAGTAGGTTTGGTGGGTTTGAAGCCCCAGGTTGGCAATTGGAAATGAAGGCATGAAAAGGTAGAAAGAAAAAAGAGCTAAAGTTCTTAGAGGAAGGTATGCAGATGGGATAGTTAAAGATGAAGAGGCAATTCCATTTACTAAGGGAAACCTGTTAACCAAGAATCAACAACCATTTGTGGAGCCTCGCAATGTGCCAAGAAGAGTGCTGCCCTTGACCCCAGGGATCAGTGTCTCTGAGTCAGAGGAGTTGGCCTGGAACTTTCTGCTGCTCCCAAATGCTATATCGCCCTCAAGGTCCACAAACTTCCTGAAACAGGTCAAGTGGCAAAAGGTCCATGGCATTTGTATGATTGACACACACTTCCTCTAACCCCCATAGAATAATGTCCTACTAACTTATTTTTGCAACATGGCAGAGGAACACTACAGATTTTTTCTCTACTTCAAACTAGGGTGCACGAAAAGCCCTTTGCCATTAGTTTCAGCCAGTCTTTCCAATTTTATCTCCCACCAATTTGCTTCATAATCCTTGCTCATAATTCCCCCAACAGAGAGTGATCAACCACCCAAGTTTGTCCAAATCTGAGGGGTACTGGGATGTGGGACTTCCATTTAAAATAGATACAGTTCCAGGCAATCTATATCTGCCAGGAACCAAGGGAGTTATCAGGATGTAGGACTTCCAGGGCTAAAACTGGAAATTTCCAGGTATACAGGGACATATCGATTACCTTACCAGATATAGCAGGCTCTTCTGTGCCCTTATATGTGCTGCTTCCTTTGTGTGTATTCTTTGAGTCCTTCTTTACAAAACACTTATTCATTCTCTAAGACCCACCTTAATTTTCCTCAGGGTTTCTTTTGCTCAGCTTTTCCAGGTAGATTTGATCACTTTCTTTGGGTCTTTGTTGGTTATCTCCATGCTATGCTCCACAAATATACCTTTATCTTACTTTGGGGACCTCACCTTATGTGGTTTGGATGGAACTGACCTCACCCACCCTCAGGGGCAGTCCTGGTTGGCTTATGCTCGTCCACAAATTGCATTACCTAAGCCACAGCAACTGTTCAGACAAAGGCATAGGAGAGAGTGGGAATTCTAAAACACGGAGAGCTACTAGAAGCTTCCTCTTGCTGCACCTGGATAACATAGTGAGAAATCGTACAGTGTGGAACAACTGATGCTATTTTGTAGCCCAAAGGGTGATGCTAAGAGCTGATGAGAAGCTGCCATGGAGCCTGAGTCAATGCCCAGTATTAGTTTGCTAGGGCTGCCATAATACAGGACCACAGACTGAGTTAAACAGAAGACATATTTCTGGATGCCAGAAGTATGAGATCACAGTTTTGGGAAGGATAGTTTCTTCTGAGGCCTCTCTCCTTGGCTTGTGGATGTTCCTCTTCTCCCTGTGTCTTCATGTGGACTTCCTCCTGTGCATGCCTGTGTCCAAACCTCTTCTTTTAAAGACACAGTTGTACTGGATTAGGTCTCACTCTAATGACCCCATTTAAAAGGTTAACCCAGTAACCTTTTAAAAGATCTATCTCTAAATATAGTTACATTCTAGGTACTGGAGGTGCCTAGGATCAGCAATAATTCTGTTTTAGATATATAAGCTAATAAATTAGCTTTTTGTTTGGACTACCCTGAGTTTTAGTCTTACTTTGTGTCTTTGCATTGGAATATTTCTATCTGATACAGCCTCATCACATCTTTTTGTTATATATCATTTTTTCACATGGTACCTTAATAGCTTGTTCAGCTGCTGATTTATTGCAGTTATGTGTAGTCTTTTTTGGGTGAGGACTTTTACTCACATTTCGTATCTCCATCCCCTTAGATTCTGGCACATAGGAGGTGCTCAGTGATACTTGTCAAATGAATAAAGACTGATTCTCATTATGAGCAAGAATCCTGGAAAAGCAAGACTCCCCTCAATCTTCATTTTATTAAATTTTTTGGGCCATAACCTTAAAATGGCTGCAATTAAATCTCTGAGCTTTGATCTCAGCATTATAAAACTACCATGGATCCCAGGAGACCATACCTGGGATAGCAGCAGTTGGAGCATGAGGACATCTAAGAATGTGAATAATGTGAATGAACAGCAAACATGATTGAGTACCGAGGAGGCAGAGAGTAAATGTGTCCTCATTACATTTTGCATAATGAAAAAGAGAGAAGAGAAACTTATAATTATCTTCTTTGAATCATCAAATATACATGTAATTCTTGATGCCAAAGTTTAAAACAATGAAGCAATGCTTACAGAAATAGCATAAAGGTATGCAGTGAAAACAAGTCTACATGAAGATACATGTTAAAGTGCATTCAGAACAAAACCTCTTATTTCATCTGAGTACAATCTCAGGAAAGCCCCTGTACTTTCTAGCAAATATATAGCTCCCTCAGGAATTTTTTTTTTTATTATTTTAAAGTAGATAAAAGAATACTTTCAGTTTTCTCTCTTTTAACTTTCTAACTCCATGCAGTAAAGATTAGTTCCCTAATGGTATTTCACCATCATTTATCGTGTTAAAATGTCATGAACTGTTCTTTAGTGTGCAAGTTCTCTAAGCAATTACTTTCATGTGTTTTTCACTGAAGGTAAGTTTGGCGTCAATCCAGAAAACTCTTTACTACCTATTACAAGGAGCTATTACAACCAGCCCAAACCATTAGCTCTTTTTTTTTTTTTAAGTCACTTCATCTGTTATGAGGCTGAACTAAATGTATAACATTTAAAAATTGTCCACGCTGAGTCCACTTGTTACCTTATTCTTTGTTTCCAGGAGCCAAAGGGAAAAAGAAGCCAGGAGGCCACTCTTGTGTCCTGAATACTTTGCCTGCTGAGATCACTCTCCTGGGCTTGTAGTTTGTCTTTGGGGAGCATGTAGTTAAACACGTCCTCCAGGGAGTGCCCTCAGCAGCTGGAGTGAGATCCTGGAGAGTGGACCTTTCTCAGGAGAGGGATGTATGTGGTCGGGCAGGTGGGGCCACCTGTTCCTGAGAAAGACAACTACTGGGGAGGACAGAAGAGTTGTCACTGGATCAGTGCCATGAGTCACACAGACACATTTGCATTAAGATAATTAATGATGATTTCATATTATAATTATTTTTAAAGTTTCTTTTGGATTATTTCCTCAGAGCTCTGCATCACTTTGCAAGTAGGCGCATGATAAAGTGCTTAAAATTCCTTGCATAGAAGACATCCTCAAAAGTTTTGTTAATTGCTAAGGCAGGTTTGAGGTTTAATATATTTTGCCAACATTCTTTAAAAATTCTGTAGTGTTCCTTTATCTGTGGTTTTGCCTTCTGTAATTTCGGTTACCTGCGGTCAACTGCAGCCCAAAACTGCATGAGTAGAGAAGGGTAAGGTATTTGGGGGGGGCATATTTAAATAAGTTTTATTATTGCTCTATTTTATTATTGTTGTTAATCTCTTACTGTGCCTAATTTATAAATTCAACTTTATCATAGGAATGTATGAACAGCAAACATGTATAGGAAATGACATAGTATATATAGGGTTCAGTACTAGTCACAGCTTTGGTCAGCCACTGGGGGTCTTGGAACATCTCCTTGAGAATAAGGGAAGACTACTGTACATATTTTTCTTTGACATCTCATATTTTCCTTAATGATATTACTCTGTTGAATCAACATTTAATACATGATATTTTAAATCAAATATTAATAAAATGAAACAATCTCTTTATAGCTTCCTTCCTTCCTTCCATTAAGGGCTTCTCTTGCTCCTCTAATCCAGCTCATACCTGCTCACTAAATGAAATGCTCCATTCATTTAGTAAAGCACAGCACCAGTGTTGCAACTTCCCTACTTCCAAAATGTCATGCACATACAAAAAACATAGAAATAGCACAAGCATAAGAAATAATAATTCCGAAGAATGGTAAAGACAAATATATTCACCATAATTCTGCACCAGGATATCACTTTATTCATTTAACATGCATCATTAGCACAACTCACAAATACATCCTAATTTGTTTATAATGATCTTCAATTAGATGAGCTATTATTCTTAGAATCTCCTACTTTTTAAAAGCAGCATTCCCTAATGAGGAAGTTGGAGCTAATTATAGGCATGGTCATCAGTAACCACATCCAGAATTTCTCATCATCTCTTATTTTTAAAATACCATGTATAAATGAATATATTTAATTTTTACAGAGACAAATGGTGTCTGCAAGATTTTGTAATATGGGAAAAAATTCTTATAGTAAAAAATTTCTCAATCATACTTATATTAAGGGTTTTATTTTGCTACTTTATTTAGATAAAATTAACTTGACAAATAAATACCATGTGAATACAATGTTGTTATATTGTGTGCTTCTATAAAATCCTTTATTAAAAATCATGATCTTTAGAAATTTCTGCATATTTTTATGAACATACACATTTATGATTGATACATGTGACTTTCTCACTCTTTGATACTTCTAAAGTCAGGTCAGGGTGACCAAGAGATTTGGGAAAGAAAATTCTTAATGAATTACTTTATGGAGTGGAAGTCTGTTACCCTGTTAAAATTGAACCTCTCACCCTGAATATTTATTTACAACTTCTCAACACTTTTGCTGTCTTCCTTCTGTTCCCCCAAATGAACTAGAGGAGCATTTATACATAGGCATATATGTATTAGGTATCACTTAAAATGTAAGAAAAGATCTCTAACTTTCACAGGATAGAGAAAGTGAGGTATAGATTTCTTATAAGATCTCTTTTTCATGGAGGAAAATTTTCTGGGATATACATAAGGCATTTAGTTTGCTATGAATTTTGTTCATCTTTCCAAACCCAAGTATGAAAGCTCTCAGTATCCAGATGAAAATATTGATATATCTGATTTTCTCTAAAATGAAGTCCATTATTCCATCATTCCCTCAACACAGAGAAAAGACACAGAATGCTTTTATTCTTTATTTTCAATAGCTGACTTAAGTCCCACAATACTTATTCAAGTTAAACAGAGACCTAAGCCATAAGGCAACATTGCTCAAATCCTGTCACCGGCCAACCCAGCAAGCTCCAGTGGAGGGAGGATGACAGAACAGCTCAGGGAATGTGATCAGTCATCCTAAACTGGGCCTGAAACCATCTGATCAGAGTAAAAAATTCCATTACGTTATTTTATTAGGTCGATGCTATATCTGAGTGGTCATTTCAGAGACAAACAATACTACTCGGCCGGCTCAGATGGTCTTCAGTGCAGATACAACCTGGGTGTACAGACTTTCCAGAAACTCTCATTGATAACAGCGGCATCCCTTCCTCCATAAAGGCTGACAGCAGCCTTAGGCCTCTGCCCTAACTCCAACCACCTACTTACTACTTACCAGCCCAGGATGTCTTATACTCAGTCCTAGAAGTGGGCTCACCAAACCTACTTCTTGGTGCTGTTCTTGCTAACTCTGGCTTCCTGGTCTTTCAGCCCTGCCTGCATTTCTTTTACTTGAGACATCTGTGGTGTGATAGTAAAATAGACTCTGAATGTGAAATAACCTTAATCATTAGGATCGGGCTTATCATTATTTTCATGTCACCTTGACAAGTCACATAATCTTGCTGAACTTAGTTGTGCCACCTGTGAAATAGGTTATTCAAATCATAGGGTATTCCCACAGTGATTTTTCTCCCCAGCTTCTTAAAATAGCTAAAGTTGTTTCAACTTATTTGGTAACATTTGCTTGACTTGTATACTTTTCCGAGACATGGCTACAACAATGCCTTAAGTGCAATGCCACATATTATTGTCACTGCCTTGCTTGTCTTCTCTGGCCATCTGGGTCTGTAGGTAGATTTCATCAGACTCAGCCCCTGTTAGCTTCAGTCCTTCAGGGATATGAATCTACTAGTGGCTTACTCTTGGCCCAACATTCACCTATATGGAAATGCCATTCACACGTACTTGGCATCTGACTATGAGTCCTTAGTGGAATCAATACCCTGACCCTTGGTAAAAAATGCATCCCAACGAGGTGATTGCCCTCCCCAAGAAATTACAGAGCAAATATATTAGAAAATCTTAATAATTAATCTCCAGCTCTCTGGGAAAAATCCAATAAAATATCCAGATTTTCTCTCTCTCTCTTCCCTTTACAGTAAGTGGCTCAGTACCTGAGTCTCACCTGCTGGGCTTCCACTCTTAGCAAAGTATCTTTCTCTACAGTTTCAAAATGGAGAAAGTTTTAAAAAACATTTTTGTGAGTCACAAATTTTCTAAGTAGCGATCTATTTTAAAAGAATATTCCACATAGTTCTTGACTTCATGGCTTAAATACATGATACACAAATCAACTTCCTATAGGCCCATTGTTGAGTAGTGACAGAATATCTGTCCTCTACTCTTAAGCCTGCCTTCAGATTGCTGTGTGACCTTGGACAAGTCATGTCCTCTCTGGGCCCCAGGTTTCTCTGGCATAAAATGATAGGTTTGGCCTTTGAGGATCCTGCCACCTTCATCTCATTTTTTTAATCAGACACTGTATGTGGGGAAGACCAAGGCTTCCAGGACCCAGAATGCGTACAAATTTGTAGATGGGAACAAATCAGAATCAACTAAAGGCTGATTTTTGAGACCATGGAAATTCTATTCTTGTTTGCTTTAGGGAAAGTCGTGTTCATTTACTTTAACCATGTCCCCTTCCCAAACCAAGGGATAGAACCTAAACAATGCCTGACTGGGGACACCAAGATCTGGTCTTGACATACCTATTCCTCTTTTTACTGAGTTCTGCTGCCTGAGACCTGGTGATCCAATTGGACTAGCTGCTATTTTTTTAATATACTTTTTATTGCTTTTTAGGTTTTGGGGTACATGTGAAAAACATGCAAGATTTTTGCATAGGTACATACATGACAATGTGGTTTGCTGCCTCCTTCCCCATCACCTATATCTGGCATTTCTCCCTATGTTATCCCTCCCCACACCCCGCTGACCCTACACTAGATCCCCCCCTACAGACCTCAGTGTGTGACGTTCCCCTCCCTGTGTCCCTGTGTTCTCATTGTTCAACACCCGCCTCTGAGTGAGAACATGCAGTGTTTGATTTTCTGTTCTTGTGTCAGTTTTCTGAGAATGATGGTTTCCAGGTTCATCCATGTCTCTACAAAGGACATGAACTCATCATTTTTTTAATGGCTGCATAGTATTCCATGGTGTATATGTGCCACATTTTCCCTGTCCAGTCTATCATCGATGGGCATTTGGGTTGGTTCCAAGTCTTTGCTATTGTAAACAGTGCTGCAATG